>NC_048229.1:40971620-41137552 GCF_002007445.2 Ailuropoda melanoleuca | reverse complement strand
TTTTTTTTTTTTTTTTTTACTTAAACATAAGCACAATAATAACTTAAACTGTTAGAGAAATAAATCCACAGCCCAAAGCCGTGCTGTACTTATTATATGTGCTACAAACCTAAGCTCTTGCCTTCCAGGACCTGCCGTGTTTCCAACTGGGCCCTCATTTGTGCAGATAGAAGGCCATGCAGACACCTTGTGTGGAAAGCACCAGCCCTTCTCTACCACGGGGAAAATATCTGAGCCACCCATCAGTGGCTTGGTATTTAAATGACAAAGAAACAAAGAACATTTAAAAAATCAAGACTGCGGCATTGGACAAGTGACCAAAACTTTGGTCGGGAAAATATCAAACAAAACGAAGCTACTTTAAAAGAAGTCAGAAATAAGGAATAATGACACGGGCAAAAATAAAACACTAACAGCAAAATAAATTTATACATAAGACAACTATTTTTCAAAATTCTTGCTCGGCTTTGGATGTGCTGTTTGCCTCCCAGCTACAAACACATTCTTCACACATGCTGGGAATGCTACAGAAAACTAGTCAGCATTCAGAGGCTTAATCCACAGTCCCAGCGCTATGCCTGTGGGCTTAATAGTCAGACAGCCATTTGTCCTCAGGAGAGGTTAGGGGTTGCAATGCAAATATGCAAACAACTGAGTTCTTGCCCTAAAATAGCTGAAAAAAGCAGGATCCCTATTGCTATTTTTTTTCTAAAAGGAAAAAGAAGGGGAAACGCTTGCAATCTTAGGGATTTGTTTAAACACCCTAGTATAATACAGTTTTGAGGGAGAAAACAATGGAAAGGAATAAACACACTTGTCCCTGGGTAAAATCTATACTCCGGAGAAAAGGTTGACATATGTGTGACAGTTGATTTAGCAGACTCACTAAAGATTTATTGATTTATCAATCAGTGCCTTGGGCACTTGATTCTCCCCAAGGGAAAATTAACAATTCCAACTAAACTAATATATTCTATTATGAACTAAAATGAATGCAAGGATCAATCCTGTCACTTTGTACAACATCCAATTATGAAAAAAAAAGTATGTCTATCCTGTTGGGGATACCTAAAATTAAAAGTTATTTAATGAAAGAAATAATATATTAAATAATCATTATTGAAGCCATTAGACATTTTTTTAAATGGCTTTCATGTGCTTTAAAGGAGATAAGGGAATCTCAGAAATGTAATTGCATAACTGGGTTAAAAGCATGATTTTTTTTAAGTCAGACTCCCTGAACTGACTGCCATCTCTAGCACTTTGCAGGTGCATTTCCTTGGGCTTCTCCAAGCCTCAGTTTTCTCATCTGTAAAATGAGGAGATAGTGCTGTCCTTAAGAGATGGATGGTGGTAGAGCAGCCAGTTTCTACTGCGGCAGTGCTATTTTTATTAGTGTCCTTCTAAAATCATGTTAAGTATACTATTTTAATGGACTACAAAACAGACAGGCACCAGAGCTGAAGTAGTTCACAGAATACAAAGTTCCTTTCGAGTCTTTGCAGGGCCTTTCAATGTCAACTAATGGACAGTTTGGAAAGTTGGAAACTTATATATATATACACACACACACATACATACATATATTTATAAATATACACATACATACATATATATACATATATGCATATACATATATATACATATATACATATATATATATATACACACATACATATATATATAAAAAACTTTCTTTAGTGTTACCCATTGACCAGAAAAAACACCACCTGTGAAGGTGTTCTATGGCAGAGGTCAGCAACTCATAGCCTAAGGCCAAACCTGGCCCACCACCTATTTTTATAAATAAAGTTTTATTGGAACACAATCACACCCACTCCTTCATACATTGTCCTGGCTGTTTGGGCAGACACTGACAGAGCTGAGTAGCTCTTGTAACCGTATTACCTTGGGCGAGGTAGGGTGGGGCCAGATGCAGATCAAGGGAAACTGAAAAGAGTTTACAATCTCGTGATAGTCACAGTTCCCTGCAGGGGAAGCATTAGGGTCAATCGCGAGGCAGAGGGAGGGATGAGGGAAACTATAGGTAAACACCTCCATCATGGTTTCCATGGAAAGGAAAGGATGAGGCAGGGTAGGCAGGCTTAAGATTGGCTAATTTGAATCATTTCAGGTGCTGTGGGGCATTGGAGCTGTCCTTGGCTGTCAAGAACCCGCCCTTGGATGGGGATACAGTGGCCCATCGTGTGAGAGCCAATGAGGGAGGTAGTTGGGGGCATGGACTTAATAGCAGCTCAAGCATTAGAACCACTGTTAGCCAGAGCCTCCAACTAGATCAAGATAGAGTTTTAAGAAATGCTGTCTAAAATGCTTACCATGTGGCCCTTTACAAAACAGTTTGTTAACTCCTCATCTAAAAAGGAAGTCTCGGCATCCAGTTTAAGCTGGACATCACAATCCATACCTTAAATGTGCTCTACAGAAATGCTTACGGAAACAATTCAGAGGTACATATATCTTTTTGAATTAGTGTTTTCATTTCCTTTGGGTAAATACCCAGTAATGGAATTACTGGATCACATGGTAATCCTGTTTTTAATACTTTGATGTTATTTGATATTATTAATACTGTCTTCCACAGTGGGTGCACGAGCTTGTATTCCCACCAACTGTGCACGAGGGTTATTTTCCCTCCACATCCTCGCCATGACTTGTTATTTGTTGTGTCTTTGATTTTAGCCATTCTGACAAATGTAGAGTGTTATCTCATTATGGTTCTGATTTGCATTTCCCTGATAATGAGTGATATCGAGCATCTTTTCATGTGTCTGTTGACCTACATGCACTCCTATGTTTATTGCAACATTATTTACAATAGCCAAGATATGGAGGCAGCCCAAGTGTCCATCCACAGATGAACAGATAAAGATGTGGTGTATATATACAATGGAATATTACTCAATCATAAAAAAAAATGAGATCTTGCCTTTGCAAACAACATGAATGGACATGGACAATATAATACTAAGTGAAGTAAGTCAGTCAAAGAAAGACAAATACCCTGTGATTTCACTCATATGTGGAATTTTAAAACAAAATGAAAGAAAGAAGGGGAAAAAGAAAAAAACAAAAAAACAGATTTTTAAATACAGAGAACAAACTGATGGTTGCAGAGGGGAGGTGGATGGAGAGATGGGTGAAATAGATAAAGGGTATTAAAAGTGCATTTGTCTTGATGAGCACTAAGTAACATAGAGAATTGCTGAATCATTATATTGTACACCTGAAGCTATTACAACACTGCATGTTAATTATACTTGAATAAGAATAAATAAATAGTTTAAAAATAATAGTAATTTAGGGAATTTAAAATAGGTAAAAGTTGAATCTATACAGGGAATGAGGGAAAGATACCCTTTCAAGTCATGGGCTCAGAGGGAGCCTGGGTGGTGCAATCGGTTGGGCAACTGACACTTGGTTTCAGCTCAGGTCATGATCTCACGGTCATGAGATCAAGCCCCACATCAGGCTTTGTGCTCAGCATGGACTCTGCTTGAGATTCTCTCCCTCTGCCCCTCCCACTCCTACTCTCTCTTTCTTTCTCTCTCTCAAATAAGTAAATAAATCTTTTTTAAAAAAAAAAAAGATGAAGAACATAATGTCACTTTTGCTGTATGTTTTTTGTCCCAAAGTTCAGCCCTGGGGACTGATAAGGTGAGAGGGAATTACACAAACATATAACCACCAGGAGGTAGAGATTGTTGGAGACCATTGGAGGCTGGCTACTGCATTACCTAATTTATCCAAGTCTCAGTTCTACCACCTTTAAAGATGGAATCATGGGGCACCTAGGTAGGCTCAGTCAGTTGAGCATCTGCCTTCGGCTCAGGTCACAGTCCCAGGGTTCCCGGGATGGAGCCCCATGTCGGGCACAATACTGAGCAGGGAGTCTGCTTCTCCCTCTCCCTGTGCTTATGCTCTCCCTCACTTGCTCTCTATCTCTCTTAAATGAATGAATGAATGAATGAATGAATGAATGATAAATAAATAAATAAATAAATGTGGAATCGTATTCATATTTGGCTCATAAGGTAATAATAAAGTTTAAGTGTGAGAATAGATATAAAGCCTTACCACAGTGCTTAGCACTCAGTGAGGCACTCAGTAATTGTTATTGACCTCATTTTTGTTATTCCTGTTGCTGCTACTTTCATAACAATAACAAAAGAAAAAACAACAAGAAGAAGAAAACTTCAGCACCACAGGGAAGTTCCCTGCCCTTGGCTGCCTCCAGGTGAGCTCTCTTTCTACTCTACACAGGCAGTTGTAAGTCTGGAAAAACAAACCCCCGGCAAATTCAACTATTCTCTTCTCCTCTCACCTTGACATGAAATATTTGAAACGGGCACCCATGATATAATAACTGACCAAACCTATTCTTATTTAAGTATTGACCAAACGTTGTTACCTCTCTAGAGATGAAACTAAAAAATTACCAGAGAATAAAAAAATCAATAGCTTAAAATAAAAGGAATTACCTGTTTTGAAATAAAAGATTTTGAAATCTTCATTGTAAGAAATTGGAGAAACTTCAGAAAATATAAATTCAAATATTTCAGACATTCATTCACTCAACAAATATTTACTGAGCAATTGCTATGCACTACATACTGTCCTAGGAGCTACATTAACAACCTTGAATAAACGGACAAAAATATCTCTGCCCTATAGAACCCGCAGGCTAGCAGGAAATAAGCAAATACACAAATAGATGAAAAAATTAAATAATGGGGTATGTTAGCTGGCGGTAAGTTAGATGCAAAGAGGGAAGTAGATATACAAGTCTGGAACTCAGAGAAGTCTGATCTGGGGACGTAAATTTTGAGTTTCCATTGTGAGATGATATTTGAAACCTTGAGACAAGATACGATTACCAAAGGAGTAAGGGCAGACTGAGAAAAAAATAGGAGCAAGGTCTAATTCCTGGGTCCCTCCAGCATCTAGAGATGGGCAAATAAAGCGAAAGCAGCAAAGGACTCCGAGAAGTAGTGGCCAATAAGAAAGAAAACCAAGAGAGTGGTGTCCCAGAAGCCAGTGAAGGGGTATCAGGGAAGAATGAGCCATGTCAGACACCATTGGTAGGTCAAGCAATGTGTGTCGATGTGAATGGACCAATGGATTTAACAACAAGGAGATCACAGGTGACCTCGGCATGAGAGGCATTGGTGCAGTGGTGACGTGAACAATTGACTGGGGCGGCTTTAAGAGAGAACAGTTGAACTGGAGACAGTGAGTATTGATAATTCAAAGATTTAGGCCATAAAGGTAAGCAGAGAAATGGGTGCTAGTTGGAGGAGAATATGAAACAAGGAAAGGATTTCCCTCATCACAGTGGGACTAAACCAGTAGAGAAGGAAAGAAAGGAGAGAATTGCTGGCATTAGTCCTTGAGAAGATGAGAGCGGCAAGGATCCAATGCACAGTGGAGGGTTGATCTCAGACAGGAGCAGAAAGTCCAATCAAAATAATAGAAGGGAAGGCAGAGTGCCCAGGCACGAAGGCAGGAAGGGGGGTAGGCATGTCCCATAGCTCTCTGTCCCTCCTCGTTGTACCACTGATCATGCAGCAGCCACCATATTGCTCAATGACGTAGCATCAGTGCCTACAACAAAGCCTGGCACACAGCAAGTACTCAGCAAACATAACGAAGGGCTCGATGAGAACAATGAGTGAATGTGAATTTTGCATTGCAGACATGAAAAACTGTAAAGCCAGAAAATGTAGTACAATGCAGTCATGGCACAAGACAAACAGATCAATGGAAGAGAATTTTTAAAATCTAAAAGATAAACCATATGATAAATGTCACAATGCCAAATATGATATAAGATATGATAAGTAAGATAAAAGTGACATTGCCAATAAGAACTACTAGCATAAAATATTTAATAAATGCTATTAACACAACCTGCTAAATATTTGGGGAAAGATAATATTTGTTATGTTATACTACATGCAAAAATGAATCGAAGGTGAATTAGAGGTTTAAATTTTTTTTAAGATTAATTTATTTGAGAGAGAGAGAGAAAGCGCAAATGGGGGAGGGGCAGAGGGACAGGAAGAGAGAATCCTCAAGCAAACTCCCCTCTAAGCACAGATCCAGCCACGGGATTCAATCCCAGGACCCTGAGATCATGACCTGAGCCGAAATCAAGAGTCAGACACTTAACTGACTGAGCCACCCAAGTATCCTGGAGAGGTTTAAATTTTTTTAATGAAATGACCAAAATATGTGAATATTTGTAGAATCTTAGATCAATTCCAAAGGCAAAAACATAAATTTAAAAAAAAGAAATGTTGGCAAAACTTCAAAAAATCATACAAAATAAGAAGAAAAATTATAGTGCAAATTATAAACCAGGAAGGTGCTTTTAATATATACGAAATTCTAACATATTCCCTAATATACATAAAGAAGTCTTACACCTCAGTATAAAATGTATATATGTATGTATATGCGTATACACATCCACATACTTCCTAGCAATGTCCACTGAAAGGGCCTGAAAGTAATACCTCCAGGAGCAATGCATATGTGTCCCTATTTAGGTCACTAACACCATTAAGAAGAATCAGGGATCCTTGGAGAAATGAATGAATTCTATGGCTGGGAAGGTATATGATGAGCCTGGAATATCTTGTTAGATTAGAAAGTAAGGAAATGTTTCCCCAAAAAGATCGAGGTCCACAAAGGCACAGGAATTACCACAGTCCAATATGGAACAAGTTGAGCACCAAAATAATAAAAAAAAAATGAATTATAAACCATTGAAAAATAGAAATCCATGGGTGTATGTGGATGATAAATGGTAGATGATCAGATAGATTGATAGATGGATAGATAGTTCAATAGATAGATGATAATAGATGATAGATGGATAGATAAGTAGATAGATTAGATTAGATAGATAGATAGATAGATAGATGATATAGTTGGATGAGGGATGGAGAGACAGGAAGCAAGAGAGGATTCTTGCTTATAGTGGGTGCTGAGTACCAACTAGAAAATATGGTGGGAATGCTACAGTTGGAAAATCATTTTGCAACCGTAGTAGAGACTGGTTAGGCAAGGATCATCATGGATGCTAAATCTAAGGGGAAATTTTGATGAGGACACTTGCATAGTCTTGGTAGATGGCTTATTAGTTTTAAAGCGAAAAGCAGTTACGATCTAGTAGAGAAATAAGACAACGGCTCGATTAGATGATCAAGATTAACATCTCTATTTTGGGGCAGATATATACCAAGTGCCTCCAGATGGATACGCTCAGGACACATACTGTGTAAACGGTATTCCAGCCAAGGATTCATTTCCTATTCCAGTCATGAAGAAACATCAGAGATGTCCCCAAATGAGGAACATTCTAATTTAAAAAGTGAGGGATCATATCTGCTATGATTTCAATGTTTGTGTCCCCGCCCCAAAATTCCTATGTTAGAAATTTAACCTCCGAGGAGATGGTGTTAGGAGGTGGGACCTTTGGGGGGTAGTTAGGTCGAGGGCCGAGCCCTTGGGAATGGGATTAGTGCCCATACAAAAGATGGCCGACAGAGCTCCCTTCCACCACATGGGGACCCAGTGAGAAAATGTGCAGTCTGAAGTGACTAAGAGGGAAAATGTGCAGCCTGCGCCAGAACCCAATCATGCTGGCACCCTAACCTTGGATTGCCAGCTTCCAGAACTGTGAGAAATAAATCTCTGTTGTTTATAAGCCACTGGTCTATGGTATTTTGTTACAGCAACCTGAACAGATGAAAACAATATTCTTTTAAAATGTCAGTGTCATAAAAGACAAAAGCTGTGGGAATGTTCCAGATTAAAGGAGCCTAAAGAGACAGGAAAACTAAACGCAATATCTGATCTAGACAGGACCTTGATGGAGGAAAAATGATATCAGAAAGGATATTATTGGGTCAGTTGACAAAATCACAATGCCAACAGTGGATTAGAGCAAAGCATCATGAAAATTTACTGAAGTTGATCATTGCACTGTGGTGATGTACAAGAACATTCTTATTTTTAGGTAAAATACACAAACGTATTGAGAGGTAAAGGGCCATGATATATGCAACTTTACTCTCAAATGGTTTGGAGGAAAAAAATAGACATATACAGAATTGATAATAAAGAAAAACGGGGAAGATGTTAATAATATGCTGGGTGCAGTGCATGCGGGTGTTCAAAACTAGATCTAGACCTGCAACTTCTCTGTAAGTGTGAAATCGTTTCCAAATGAAAAGGTTTTTTAAAAATCAAAACAAAAAACCTAACATCCCAATCAGAAAAAAATGGGCATGGGATATGAACAGACAATGCACGTAAGAATAAACACATAAAAGGATGCTTAGTATCAGTAATAATAATAGTGCAAATTAAAGTATCTGTCATTTCCATCAAGTCTCAGGCTGTCACCTTCTCAGTTAAGCTTACCTTGACTTCTGTAACTAAACACACCCTCCTCACTCCTGTCCCCTTAACCTGCTCTGGCTTTTTTCTAAAAATGAAAATAAGAAATAATATTTTTAAATAAATAAATAAATTTTGGGGGCATCTGGGTGGTTCAGTCAGTTGAGCATCTGCTTTTGGCTCAGGTCATGATCCCAGGGTCCTGGGATCGAGCCCCATATCAAGCTCCCTGCTCAGCAGGGAGTCTGCTTCTCCCACACCACCTGCTTGTGCACTGTCTCTCTCTCTGTCAAATAACTAAATAAAATCTTTAAAGAAACAAATAAATAAATTTTTAAATAAATGTTTAAATTAATAAATTTTTTTTCTAAAATACTAAATGATTTATTCATTTATTACATCTATTACTTGTTTGTCTCCTCCAGTAGAATGTAAGTTTCGTGAGGACAGGGATTGTTCTTTTTCATTAATCTGTCCCAATAGATTAACTGAGAATAATGCCTGGGACACAGTCAGCAATCAATATACATGTGCTGAATGAATGCACCAGATTAACCATTTGGGGTTCTTTTTAATAATAATAATAATATGCAAGAGCATAAAAACCCAGACTCTCTCATGTACTGCTGGTAGGAGGGTAAAATGATAAAATGAACCATATTTATTCATACTATAAAACACTAATCCTTAAAAGTGATGTTTTGCAATGTGGTAAAATGTTCAGTACATTGTTATGTGAAAAACACAAATTATAAAATGGCATGTACAATATGTTTCCACTATATTTTTTTAAAAAGAAAAAACTCTGGGGATGCTGGGTGGTGCAGTTATGTGTCCAACTCTTGATTTCGGCTCAGGTCATGATCTTGGGGTCCTGGGATCAAGTCCCGCATCTGGTTCCCTGCTCAGCAGGGAGTCTGCTTCTCTCTCTGTCTTCCTCATTCCCTCCCCCTGGCTCACACTCTCTCTCTCTAAATAAATAAAATCTTTTAAAAAATAAAAATAAATAGAAATAAAAAGAAAAAAAACTGAAGAAAGCAGAGAGTATATGTAACAAAATCTTATTTATGAAGTGAGATGACAAGTATTTTTTACTTTCTTCCTTTGCCATATTTATTTTCCATAATGAATATATATTCCATGTGTAGCAAGCAGGACAAGCCTTTTTTTAAGGGGACAAAATAGGAAGTAACTATCAATATAAATATGCTTTTCTGTTTTAACAAGGATACCAAAAGAGTAAGAAAGTAATTTAAAATAGGTTCAGTATATAGTTATATTGAGTGAAAGCTAGCAAACAAAGAGAGAGAGGGAACCAAATGCAGCAGATGAAATGTCCTCATTATTGTTTGTTGTTTTTAAACTGCAAAAGGTATAAATGTGCATATAAAGGCACATTAAATAAATTTAATAAAAGCTTCTGGACAAAAAAGCCCCTTTCTTCCAAGACCAGGATACTCTTTTGGAACAAAACTGCCAAGATCCGAGTATCTCTGAAGGCAAACCAAGTCCGCTGGCTGCACACGCATCTGACGTGTACTTGGTAACAGGGCAGGGCCTCCTCTGGGCCTGGGCGTGGGGCCTGCCGTGCTCTGCGAAAGCCACTCATCCCTGCCAGCCAGACTAACAACTAGAACCAGCACCACTGTGTGTGAAAATTAACTTGGGAGGTTTAACCCCACAAAATAAAATGATTTTTTTTAAAGCCTGTGGTTTTTGAAATTCTAGATTCATTATGATTGCCAGGAGCAGGTGCGTTATATGCAACACAGGGGGAAACACTAAACATACATAAGACATCTTTTTTAATCCATCAGATTTACACATGCTAGGAGGACATTTTGGCAACTACTATAAAATACTGCCCTCTGGTGTTGAGGTCATTCCATACTCGTTAATATAACACAAAAAGAAAAAAGAAAAGGCTTTCTTAGGCATAAGAATCCCAACCTTCAGGGACTTGTTTCCGGCTTGCAAAAATCTGAACACAAAATCCCACAGGATTTCACTGCAATATATTCTGGACACCTTTCCTACTGTGCCTGCAAAATACCAGGTAATGTTATTACAAGCTATCTTAGCCAATTCCTAGAATTTTTTTCTCCAGGTACTATATTCAACTCTCTTTGAGAAGGAAAAAAAAAAAAAGTATTTTAAGAGTTTCTGCTAGGGGCTCCTCTGCTGGGAGCCTGCTTCTTCCTCTCCCACTCCCCCTGCTTGTGTCCCCTCTCTCACTGACTGTCTCTATCTCTGTCAAAAAAAAAAAAAAAAACTTTAAAAAAAAAAAAAAAAAAAAAAAAAGAGTTTCTGCTAGGAAGGAGTTTTTGGGAAATAAACCAAAGATTTTTTTCCGCAGGAAAAGTTCTATTAATTTTGGCAGGAAAAATAAAAATAGGAGTAATATATATATATATTATAGAAGGCTTTTAAAATGTGAGACAATCCTTATGCATAACAAACAGCAACATTAACAAAAGAAGATGACAGTAACTATCTGTACATTGATTATCTCATCCCGCTTAGTAGCACTTAAATGAAATAATTTGGGAAGGTAGTTTTAACAGTTCTACATACAAGAATTACATGCGCAATCTCAGCAGAAAAATTCAAAGGAGTAATTAAATACAAATAACACTATGTTACCATTGCATTAAAAGCAAACTATGAAAGAGGTTTTATCTTGAATAATGTTTAAGGGAAACAATGTTTAAGTTTTCTCACATAAATTTAGCTTAGAATATCTCCATCTCAGGCTGGATACATAATCTCAAATGGCTACAATTTTTAATTTGTCAGATCTGAGACTTAGAATTTGTAGGTATTATAATACTTATTAGAAAAAAATATTTACCTAAATCTCACTATTCTGAAGCAACTACTTTGTAAGCAAATTGTTCCTGTATTGTACTCATTTTATATTTAGAACATCGTAATAAATGTTAAACAAAATGCTTATTTGAAATTAATAAAACTAATATCAACCAAAGGAATTTTTGACTGAAATTTGCAAGAGAAACTACAGTAATATTAATTATAGCTAATATTTATTGAATATTTAACATATACCAGATACTAATAAGTACTTTACCAGAATTATCCCATTTAATCATCCCAAACTCCTCCAGGTAGATTTAGCCCTATATTATAGAGGAGGAAAATGAAACTCATAGAGGTTAATAATTTTTCCAAGATCATACAGCTAGAAAACGGGAAATGGCATTAACACCCAGGGATTCTGACTTTGGAAGCCATGTTCTTAATTAACTCACTGCTGTACTGATCACCAGGGAAGAGTATTTTTGAACAAACTTGTTACCCAAGTTTGTATGCCATGTAAACTGAACTAATCCAGAAGTTATAAAGTGTTCCTACAAATAAATAAGAAACACAATCTAATAAAAGAAACACGACATTACCAATGTATATCCCTTGTCCTGACCTGTCCCCTAAGTCCCCTGGATCTATATCCCCTTGGGCGCTTGTTTTCTCTACTTGAATGTCTTTCGCATAGCTGCCAAGAAGTTACCTAAGTTGGCTATATTAATATCCTAGGGTGGCTATAAAAAAGTACCACAAACTGGGTAGCTTAAACCAATAAAAGTTTATTCTCTCATAGTTCTGGGAACTAGAAGTTCAAATTCAAGGGGTCAGCAGGGCCATTCTCCCACCAAAGTCTCTAGACGAGAGTCTTACTTTGCCTCTTCTAGCTTCTGATGGTGGCTGGTAATCTTCGGTGGTCCTTGGCTGCTGGTAGCATGGCTCCAGTCCCTGTCCAGTCCCCTCATAGAGCTGTCATCCTCTGTTTCTGTCTCCCTGTGTCCACATTCCGCTCTTATAAGAACACCAGCCATGAGATCAGGGCCCACACTAAATTCAGTATGACCTCATCTTCACTTGATTACATCTTCAAAGTCCTGATTTTTAAATAAGGTCACATTCACAGGTCCTAGGGGTCAGGACAAACATATCATTTTGGGGAACACAATTCAACCCAGTGCAGTGGCAACTTAGGTTCTTGAGAATTTCTAACTCCCACCAATAGGCTCTGTGTGTGTGTTTCAAACATAAGAATTTAAATACATTTGCAAGCACACAACACATATGTTGTACAGCATATGTAAGGCATACATCTATGAATACATACACATATAAACAAATATATACAAAGGGATAATTTCTAGAAGGAACAGGCTCTAGATTATATCGAAATATTATACTCATTTTAATATTTCTTCTATCCGTGCTTAAAAGGAACCCTTTCTAAGAAAACTCCTTTAACAATAAAAATTCCTGGTAAGAGTCTTTAAAGCACCAAATTCTTTGATTAAATGATTTAATTTTTCTTTACAATATAAAAAGCAAAAGATGTTCCACACTCAGACATGATAGAGTAACTAGATTTGCCCTACCAATGCAAACAACTAAAAAATTGTACAAAATGTATAAACCAACTGTTTGCAGACATTGAACAATAGGCAGCATAAGACTGTGACCCTAGAGAGAAGTGAAACAAACAATGTGACACTTATAATTACCCTGATTTCTGCCTGGATGCATTTACGAAGACTGCGGCACAAGTACGGAGATCCCTGAAAGTTCAGAGCAAACTTACTGAGCTGAAAAGAAAGATATCAGAATTCTGAAAGTATGAGGTAGCTGGAATTTGTGGGGCAGAGTACCAGAGAAGTGGGAGTTATACAGAGAGTTCCATCCAGATATCTGCATAGTGGTCCCCTTGAGGCTCTGGCTGAATTGCAAGCCACGTAGGCACATAGTAAGACACCACAAAGCAAGGCAAAGCATGAATTCTTGGGAAGAAAGAGCTAGAAGCTTAAAGACCACTGGAACTCATGCTTGAATGTTTGATGTTTGAATACCAAAGAGCTAGACGGAAGTGACCTTGTTGAAAACATTGGGCATGGAGCAGAAAAAAGAGAAAGGCCACAGATAAGTAGTAAGTGGGCTAAACTGGCCCTAGTAACTTTACAAAGTTTAAAAACAAGGTTCAACAGACTCATTTAACAAAGTTTAAAATCAGTAAGATGAAGTTAATCCATAGATAAGTCAATCAACTTCCAAAACACAATTTCAACCTAGAATTTTTAAAAACCAAACAAAATCCATACACTAAACAAAGTGATGTTTACATCATCTAGCATTAAATAAAAAATTACTAGAACAGGCAAAGAAGCAGGAAACGGTTACCTATAACCAGGAGAAAAATCAGTCAATACAAACAGACCCACAAATTATAGAGGATGAAATAAGAAAACAAAAACTTTAAAAGAAATATTATAAATACGTTCAGGGGCGCCTGGGTGGCACAGCGGTTGGGCGTCTGCCTTCGGCTCAGGGCGTGATCCTGGCGTTATGGGATCGAGCCCCACATCAGGCTCCTCCACTATGAGCCTGCTTCTTCCTCTCCCACTCCTCCTGCTTGTGTTCCCTCTCTCGCTGGCTGTCTCTATCTCTGTCAAATAAATAAATAAAATCTTTAAAAAAAAAATAAATAAAATAAAATAAATACGTTCAAAGGTTTGAGGAAACCTTCAACACAATGAAGATAAAAATTAAAATGCTCCAAGTGGAACATCCACAGATGAAAAATACAATATCTGAAAGGGGAAGTTCACTGGGTGGGCTCAGAAGCAGGAGCTATTGCAGGAGAAAGGATCAGTAAACTTAAAGACAAAGCAGCAGAAACTATCCAAACTGAAGCACAGAGAAATAAAGAAAGAAAAAAAAATTAATACAGCCTCTGACATTATAATGTGTTTTGACATATGTGTAGTTGGAAAGGAGAATATAGCAGAAAAAATATAGAAGTAATAGTGGTGGGACACCTGGGTGGCTCAGACCGTTGAGTGTCCAGCTTTTGATTTTGCTCAGGTCATGGTCTCAGGGTCATGATATCAAGCCCCATGTTTGGCTCTGGCCTCAGTGTGGAGCCTGCTTAAGATCCTCTCTCTCTCCCTCTCCTTCTGCCCCTCCCCCCGACTCATGCTGTCACTCTCTCTCTAAAAAAAAAAAAAAAAAGATGAAGGAGGAGGAGGAGAATCGTGGAAAATTTTCCAGATTTTCTGAAACTATAAACCCAAGATACAAGAAGCTCCACAAACCCTTAATGTGAAAAACACAAAGAAAACAATGGAAAGAATTATTATAATCAAATTGCTAAAAGCCAATAAGAGAAAATCTTAAGAGCCCCCAGAGAAACACAGTCAGGATGGACAGAGAAAGAGAGAAAACAACTATCACCTACTTGTCTTCGAAAACAACGCTAATCAGGGATACAGTAAATGACATCTTTAAAGTGCTTTTAAAAATTCAACCTAGAGGGGCGCCTGGGTGGTACAGCGGTTAAGCGTCTGCCTTCGGCTCAGGGTGTGATCCCGGCGTTATGGGATCGAGCCCCACATCAGGTTCCTGTGTGTTCCCTCTCTCGCTTCCTCTCCCACTCCCCCTGCTTGTGTTCCCTCTCTCGCTGGCTGTCTCTATCTCTGTCAATAAATAAATAAAATATTTAAAAAAAAAAAATTCAACCTAGAGGGTGCCTGGGTGGCTCAGCTGTTAAGCATCTGCCTTCAGTTCAGGTCATGATCCCAGGGTCCTGGGGTCAAGCCCCATATTGGGCCCCCTGCTCATCAGGGACTGTGCTTCTCCCTCTGCTCCTCCTTCCTGCTCTTGCTCTCTCTCACTCTCACTCATGCTCTCTCTCTCTTTAATAAATAAATAAAATCTTCTAAAAATAGATAAATATTTTAAATAAATAAATAAGAAAAAGATATATGGAAAATTCCACAATATTTAGAAATTAAACACATTTTTAAGTAACCTATGAGTCAAATAAGAAATCACAAGAGAGGGGCGCCTGGGTGGCACAGCGGTTAAGCGTCTGCCTTCACGCTCAGGGCGTGATCCCAGCGTTCTGGGATCGAGCCCCACATCAGGCTCCTCTGCTGTGAGCCTGCTTCTTCCTCTCCCACTACCCCTGCTTGTGTTCCCTCTCTCGCTGGCTGTCTCTATCTCTATCAAATAAATAAATAAAATCTTTAAAAAAAAAAAAAAAGAAAGAAATCACAAGAGAAATTAGAAAATATTTCAAACTGAGTTATAATGAAAATATACCAAAATTTGTGGGATGGAGCTAAAGCAGTGCTTAAAGGAAATTTCATAACTTAAAATGCTTGTATCAGAAAAGAAGAAAGCCTTAAAGAAAATTATCTAATTATCTAGAAAATTATCTATTTACCTTAAGAAGCTAGAGATAGAAATGGAGGAACAAATAAATCCAAAGTAAGTAAAAGGAAATGACAAAAATAAGAGTAGAAATCAATGAAATAACAAACAGACAACAAGAAGAAAAAAAAATCAATGAAACAAAAAACTAATTTTTTGAAAAGATTAATAAAAGTGATAAGCCTCTAGCTAGGCTGAGCAAGAAATAAAGAGAGAAAATACAAATTACCAATATCAGGAATAAAAGAGGAGATATTGCCAGACCCAAAGTTATTAAAAAGATAACAAAGTTATAAGATGAATAAGACTATACCAATAAATTTGACAACTTTGAAAAAACAATTTCTTTGAAAGACACAAAGTACCAAAAGTATCAAAAGAAGAAACAGAAAATCTGAATGCATCTTAATCTACTAAAGAAATTGAATCTGTATTTTAAAACTATTCCTCAAAGAAAACCAAAAACACAGATTTTTTTTAAAGGAAGAAATCTTACACAAACTCTTTCAGAAAACAGAAGAAGCAATTTCCAAATTTATTTTATAAGGTCAGCACTACTGTTATACCAAAATCAGACAAGGACATTACAGAAAAATAAAATTATAGACTAATATCTCTCATAAATGTAGTACAGAGATATTTAACAATATATCAGCAAATCAAATTCAGCAATGTATTTCTATACATCAGTAACAAACAACAGGAAAATTTTTGTTATAAATACAGCATCAAAATTTTTTGCATAAAATAGAGGTAAAAAATACTAACTCAAATGTGCTGAGGATTCATGACATCCTAGACTAAAGCCTCCTACCCCACTGCAAACACCTCTTAACACTGGAGTTTCCGGGGCGCCTGGGTGGCACAGCGGTTAAGCGTCTGCCTTCGGCTCAGGGCGTGATCCCGGCATTATGGGATCGAGCCCCACATCAGGCTCTTCTGCTGTGAGCCTGCTTCTTCCTCTCCCACTCCCCCTGCTTGTGTTCCCTCTCTCTCTGGCTGTCTCTATCTCTGTCAAATAAATAAATAAAATCTTTAAAAAAAAAAAAAACAAAAACAAAAAAAAAAACACTGGAGTTTCCAATAGGTCAGTCCTTGAAGTTGTTTTGTTTTGTTTTGTTTTGTTTCCCTCCAATTATACCATTTTCTCATCACAGGATTTGGAAATTCCATTTCTACATATGTATTCTCCAAATATATGGCTCTCATTTCAACCTCTTCTTCCCTCTCTTATATATTCAGAGGCCTAGTCATTATGTCTACTTGGATGTGTCATAAGCACCCAAAACTTAACATGTTCAAGACTAAATTCCTTATTTTCCACCACTCCCCACCTGCTCTTCCTGCAGTCTTCTTCTCGTTAGCAATCAATTTTTTTCTGGGACTCTAGTCAGAAACTTGGAAGTTCTCTGACTCCTCTCTCTCACATCCCACTCCAAAAGTCATCAACAAATCATGTTGGCTCTTCCTTTAAACCATAATCAGAATCTGATCACTTCTCTCCTTCTTGATACTACTCTGGTAAGTCACCATCATCTCCTGCCTGAGTTATTATAATAGTCCATACCTCTTCTTGCTTTTACTTTTGCTTTCCTACAGTCTAGTATCTATGAAGCAGCTGGACTTAATCCTTTTTAAATGTCGGCATGATCATGTCACTCTTCTCCTCACAACTTATGTATCCCCAGTGTGTAGATTAGTGCCTGAACACAAAAAAAGTTTTCAATAAGTTTGCGTTACGCAAATGAACAAAAAAAGAATGAAATATAACTTAAATGTTTTAACACAAAATGAAACTCAAAACAAGATGGAAATGTCCAGGTGCCAAAAACAGAGAAATCCAAAGTTAGGTTTGGAAGAAGGAACTGAATTGACAGTAACTTTCAGATGTCAGGATAGGCTTTAAGAGTACATGGGGATAGAAGGTACAGCCTTAGGATCACTTGAACCAAGTGGCTGGAATTTGCTCCTTTGCATGAAACCTAAGTCTTCCAAGGGCTCCCTATTCCATGATAAGTAGACTAAAAAGAGACCCTTCCCTATCCTCAGCCAAGAGAAGTATCATGGAAGCATGCCATTCACCCTGAACTAAGAATGACAAGAAGAAAAAATAATTTCCAGGAAATATAATTCCTATGTCTATTACATAGATAGATGCAGGGTCCAAATGTATACTTCTGGAGTGGTGTGGGAAGTCCAAGATGATTAATTAGCAGACAAACTGCTCTAGGATTACTGAAACTCCAAAGGTCTGCCAAAGAAAACATGATATCACGCTGTAGAAACACTTTAAAAGCCCAGAACATATAAGATCACTGGTTTTTAAGAAACAATTCCAAGTGAAGATAAACTCACAGTTAACAATTACATAGTATACAAGAAAACAAGTCACCACAAGGGAGGGTAGATAGAACCTGTAAAGTATATTTTAAAATAACTAAAGAGTTTAAAAAAGAGAGAAAGAGAGAAATCCTTTTTTGTTCTTTTCGAAGAGGTATGCTTATAAAGAATGAAACTTCTAGAAACGACAAATATGGTCATTAAATTTTAAAGTTGATGAATGGATTAAATAGATTGACAAAGCTGAAGAAAAAATTAAAACACCGGAAAACATACCAAAAAAACCACCCAGAATGACGCAGTATGTGGGAAAGTAATTAGGATACACAAAAAATAAAATAAGATGCAACATATATCCAATAGGAAGGTCATATAAACAACCAATGAATCAAAGAAATCAAAAGAGAAATTAAGAAATACCTTGAGACAAATGAAAATGGAAATACAACATTCCAAAACTTATGGAAAGCAGCAAACGTAGTTCTTTTTTTTTTTTAAGATTTTATTTATTTATTTGACAGAAAGAGACAGCAACAGAGGGAACACAAGCAAGGGGAGTGTGAGAGGGAGAAGCAGGCTTCCCACCAAGCAGGGAGCCCCATGTGGGGCTCAATCCCAGGACCCTGGGATCATGACGTGAGCCGAAGGCAGTTGCTTAATGGCTGAGCCACTCAGGCACCCGGCAAATGTAGTTCTAAGAGGGAAGTTCATAGCAATAAATGCCTACAGCAATAAACAAGAAAAATCTCAAATAAACAACCTAACTTTACACCTCAAAGAACTAGAAGAAAAAAACAAAGCCTAGAGTTTATAAAGAAGAAGAAAGGAAATAACAAAGATTAGAGAAGAAGTAAATAAAATGGAAACTAAATAGACAATAGAACAGATCAATGAAAATAAGAGCTGGTCCTTTGAAAAGATAAGCAAAATAGACAAACCTTTAGGGAGATTCATGAAGAAAAAAGAGAGGGGACACAAATAAATAAAATCAGAAAAAGAAAGAGGAGATATTACAACTGATGCCAGAAATACAAAGGATCGTAAGAGACTACTGTGAATAATTATACACCAACAAATTTGACAACCTAAAAGAAATAGATAAATTCCTAGAAACATACAACCTAACAAGGCTGAATCATGAAGAAACAAAATCTAAACGGACCAATTACTAGTAAGGAGATTGAATCAGTAATCAAAAACCTCTCAACAAACAAAAGCCCAGGACCAGGGGCTTCACTGGTGAATTAAGCCCAACAGGTATTGACTATAAAAACATATTTTTTATAAGTAGTGTCCATTTATATGCCATTGAAAAAGAGACACGTCTATGCATGCATATATTTCCTGCTCTTACAGCTGAGAGGGCCAAGAAGCAATGGCATCCCAGTACCAATGAGCACACCTAGCCCCCAGATCCTGGTTTTTAATAATTCTTCAACAAAAGGAACCAGGATTACTTGGGAAAATGACAGATTCTGGGGCTAGGGCAGGAAAAGAAAAAAAAAAAAAAAAACAATGCTGCATCACTGAGAGCCTATCAAAGGGACCCAACTGAAAAGGCTCCCAATGGCTAAAGTTGGAACAAGAACATAAAGTAGATTGTATCTTAACCCCAAGAATGAAATAAATATTCAGGAATCCATACTGACATAAATAAGTGACTAAATCAATAAATGGGCAGAAGAGACAAATCTCTCATACAGAAGAAACTGGAATAATGTATGCAGGCACTCCACCTTCAAAGGGGCAGAGCATAAGTCTCCACCCCTTAGAGGTGGGCTGCACATAGTGACTTCCTTTCAAGGAGGACAACATGGAAAGGATGGGGCGGGAGTAATTTTACAGGGGAGAATCCTGACAAACACTATCTCAGCCAGATGACCAAGGTCAACATCAACAATAAAAAATCATGTTGATACATATGCTCTTGATATGATGTTAGGAAAATGGCACTTTACCTCTGTGATCCTCCCTAAAACCCACAATCCCTATCTAATTATGAAAAAAAAATCAGAAAAACCCCAACTGAGGGATCTTCTACAAAATACCTGACCAGGACTCCTCCAAACTGTCCATGTCATCAGAAACAAGGAGAGTCTCAGAAACCGTGACAACCAAGTGTAATATATAGTCACCTGAAGAGAATTCTGGGACAGAAAAAGAACATTAGGTAAAAACTAAGAGCAGGTGAATCAAGTATGGACTATAGTTAATAATAATGTATCAATATGAGTTTATTAATTATAACAAATATACTAAACGAATATAATGTTAATAATGGGGAAACAGGGCAGAGTATATGGGAACTCTCTGTACTATCTTTGTAATTTTTCTATGAAAGATAAAGCTGTCCTAAAAAGAGAAAGCTTTTTTAAAAGGAGTGGAGGGAGTGCCTGGGGGGTGCAGTCGGTTAAGCATCCGACTCTTGGTGTCAGCTCAGGTTGTGATCTCAGGGTCATGAGATTGAGCCCCACATTGGGCTCCACGCTCAGTGCAGAGTTGGCTTGAGATTTTCTCTCCCTCTCCCTCTCCGTCTGCCCCTCCTATTCATGTTCTCTCTCTAAAATAAATAGATCTTTTTTAAAAAGAGAGAGAGCACTAAGAATATAAAGAGAAAATGGAAGTAAAAGGGGTAAGACAAGAAATATTAACCAAACATTCAGCCACACAGAGCTAGTACAACATAAATGGAACTGGAGGCAAAAAGTAGTATTAAAGATATAGTCATTGCTTAACAATAGTTCAGAAAAATATCATGATCTCGTTAACACCTATTAACATAACCTCAAAACATATAATCTGTATACTTTTTTCCCCAAAAGCTGTAAGTCTGAAGTAGTCTCCCAAATAAAGCCCACCATGTGGTCATTCTTCCATTATTTCCCCGCTTCCTGCCTTAAAGGACACTGTGACATACTGAAAAATATTCTAAGTTTTACTGTATGTAACTTTAAGTGAAATTATGAAATCATAATCATTCCTTCGGGCAAAAGAAAAATGTCTTTAAGGCAACTCACATCGAGAGTGATCAGGGATAGTCCACATTTAGACCTGAAGTTTTGAGTTTATAATGTAACATCAGCCTGAAGTAAAACACTCCCAACTCAGGGGTTCACTTGCTTGCACTCTCCTGCCTCTCCAGACTCAAAGACACTGCCTGAATTAGACTTCCATTTTATCAAGAGGTACACAGAACACAGTGCTTGGGGTTCTCACAAGCCTCCTGGTGACTTCAAGACCAGCGGGGATCATCCCCGAGAGAGTGTCCGGACTTCAGCCTCTGGAGAGGTCATCGACAGAAAGAAGGTCAGACATAAAGAAACACAAAAAAGAAGAGGATTTTTTTTAAAGACTACAGAAAGAAAAGAGGGACTTGGGTGGGTCAGTTAATAAGTGAGCAAATATATTTACAGAGTTTTTCAGGAATGTGTGACATACGGTTACGTGGATTTGTGAAAAGAGAACAAGTTTGGTAAATTACAAAGTATGAAATGGTACCAAAAGCAGGAAAAACTGCTAAATACTCTGCCTCCTCAGGCAGCAAACACATGCAAAACCTGAAGCCTGCCAGTGTCAGCATTTTAAGATTTCCCCTGTGCTGCCAATTGCAAATGACAATGAGATTTCTAGTTAGGTCTGCAAAAGTTTGCTAGAATGTTAAAGCCCCCAGGTAGTCTTATTGTGTTAATTCCAAAGTCAAAGGAACACAGTTTTTTTTCTTTCACGTGCTGAGCAAATATGAATCTGGATGGATTCATGTGCATTTTACAGTATACACATATAATAATCACAAACATATATTCGAAAAAATGGACATTTGCAACCATGTTTTTTCATATCAAAGGGGTTTTTCTAGCTCAGAGTCAATTAGAAGAACTCAGTGATTTAGGGCATGCACACGAGTTGGTATGTTTGTAAAAACAAAATTCTTGAGAGCAAAACTCATTTTACGTAATTAATTTTTAAAATACCGGTAAACCATCTGATTTTTAAATTGGTGGAAAAGGGTAATTTTTAAAGTTTGACATCCTTCAGGAGAAGGCAAAATTAACATTTATTAAGTGCTTTCTAAAAATCAAGCACTGCTTTACAGATAGTGTCTCATTTAACCCTCACGGCATCACACAAGCTACACTTTAGGAAACCTATTTTATATACAACTCAGAATCGTTAAGTGATTTGGCTAAAGGTACAACAGCTGGCAGATGAAGAATCAGGACTCAAATTCACATCTCGTGACTCCAAAGCCTGTACAAACCGCCCAGCATATAACATGTACCCAGCAAAGGTCTGAAAAACAAATGTTTAAAAGCCTTCATTTTAAAATTTTGTGAGCTAAGGGGCGCTTGGCTGGCTCAGCGGGTGGAGTGTACGACTCTTGATCTCAGGGCTGTAAATTTGAGTGCCACACTGGGTGTTACAGATTTCTTAAAAATAAAATCTTGAAACAAAATAAAATTCTGTGAGCCAAGACTACCAAATAACTCCTAAAAACCAAGCTAGTTCTATGTAAAGAGAAAATTAGTTACTAGTACTCTACCCATACACACATTTAGCTTTGGATAATTTCAGAATATATTTAGACTCATGTCTTCTAGCGTGTATAATCCTGATTTATACTCCCAGGGTAAACTTGAAAATTGTGTAACAGTGACTGAGAGTTGATGCCCATAGAACAGCTCTGAAAAAGGGAAATGGCCACTGAATGAACCAAGGGGTGCTTTGAAGCCAAGTGTTCTCCTAAATCCCTCTGAGAAAAAAGGAAATCACTGGGACGCCTGGGTGGCTCAGTCGTTAAGCATCTGCCCTCGGCTCAGGGCGTGATTCCAGCGTTATGGGATCAAGCCCCACATCGGGCTCCTCCGCTGAGCCTGCTTCTTCCTCTCCCACTCCCCCTGCTTGTGTTCCCTCTCTCGCTGGCTGTCTCTATCTCTCTGTCAAATAAATAGATAAATCTTTAAAAAAAAAAAAAAGGAAATCACAAAAAGGAAAACTGATCTGCTAAATAATAAAGGCCCCCTCCAGAAGATTCGAACTTGGAGCCACAGAAGGGCTGCATAAAGACAATTTTCCACACTCCCGGGTGTATCAAGGTGGGGTCAAATCCCCCCAGAGGTGTGGTCACCGCAATCAGTCACAGCATACATTTCCCATATCCCACCCTCATCTGTGTGAACAGATGCTACAGACAAAATTTCTTTCCCATGGAACAACATGAAGAGCTGGAATGTTCTGATATTTATCTTCATTTCATACTAGAAACAACTGTATATTTTTAGAAGACTACAAAAAGCCAACGTAACACCAAATGATGCATTTGAACAGGTCCCTGAGGCACGATCTCATCGGTGTAACAAAGCTCCAAAGCCGCTCTTTCTCAGCCCTGCCCTTCCAAATGGCTTAAGCGTGTCTATCCAAACTGATGGGGTGGGTGACTAAGAATTTCGGGTACTTAGATTATAAATAATATAAGATAAAGTATAATTCCTCTTAAATAAGGAAAGTGTTCTTTTTAGGAACTCCAAATATTTGAAAAACAGAACTAGCTGCCATCACAAAGCTTCTAGAAACCATCCCCAGGGCTATAAAACTGGTGACATCATAATGAATAAAAAAAGGAGCGCCTGGATGGCTCTGTGGGTTAAGCGTCTGCCTTCTTCTCAGGTCACGATCCTGGGGTCCTGGGATGGAGCCCCGTGTCAGGCTCCCTGCTCAGCAGAGAGCCTGCTTTTCCCTCTACCTCTGCCTGCCGCTCTGCCTACTTGTGCTCTCTCTCTCTGTCAAATAAATAAATAAAATCTTTTTAAAAAATAGTGAATAAAAAAAAACCTAAGTGTAAAGCAAATGTTAATGTAATAACAGCCAAAGATTCTGGCATAATTAGAGGCAAGTCTCACACTTCATCAAAATCGAAAGCAGGTGAATGTCTGCAACCTGTAAACTTAAGGCTAGGTCCAAACTCATCACCCCGCAGCTGGAAACCTCTACGAGGTGATATTCTCCGGACCCATTGGACAGGTGGACATAGACACAGTCTCCTCTCTGTCACATTCACCCACCAGAAAAAGGCACAGAAAAACTGCTGTTACTTCAACGTGGGGAGTGAAATGAACTAATCTTTTTTAACAGAGAGAAAAGCATCACACAAAAATGAGAAGCAGATTTCAAACACTGAAAATATTACAGAAGAAAACTCCTAAAACAGGCAAAATACAAAATTGGAATAGAGGAAAAAAAGTAAAGACAAAAAGCAAATAAGGGATCAACTGGTGAGAATGTCTTCCTAGTTGAATCATCAGTTGGAAAAAATTGAAATTTTATTAATTTTTTATATTTATTTTTTTAGAGAGAGAGTGCAAGTTCGGGGGGGGGGGTGCAGAGGGAGAAAAAGAGAGAGAATCTTAAGCAGGTTCCCCACTCAGCACAGAGCCTGACCCCGGGCTCCATACCACAACCCTGAGATCATGACCTGAGCCGACATCAAGAGTCAGATGCTTAACCGACTAAGTCACCCAGGCACTTCCCCCAAAAAACTGGAATTTTAAAATGTTACAATGGCGATTTTAAAATAAGATAGGTTTTCATTAAACATTATTTTTTTAAAGATTTTTATTTATTTATTCGACAGAGATAGAGACA
The DNA here is from genome assembly GCF_002007445.2 of Ailuropoda melanoleuca. Lineage (NCBI taxonomy): Eukaryota > Metazoa > Chordata > Mammalia > Carnivora > Ursidae > Ailuropoda > Ailuropoda melanoleuca. The sequence goes on along the minus strand of NC_048229.1, from coordinate 41,112,907 downwards.
GCCAGCGAGAGAGGGAACACAAGCAGGGGGAGTGGGAGAGGAAGAAGCAGGCTCATAGCGGAGGAGCCTGATGCAGGGCTCGCTCCCATAACGCCGGGATCACGCCCTGGGCCGAAGGCAGACGCTTAACCGCTGTGCCACCCCGGCGCCCCCATTAAACATAATTTAAAGCACAAAAGACAACTTTTGAGAAAGATAAGTAGAGCCAATAACAAACTTAACACTCCTACAGATGTGTTGTTTTCAGGCATCATACATGATGCAGGCTTCCCCTCACATATTCCTTTTGCTCATGTCAGGGTCAAGCTTCAATCAGAGAAGAGTCCGAACGAGGAACTCACCTAAGGACCAATTCATCACCAAATGCTGGAGAGCCCCTACTGTGTGCGGGATGCTGGGCTGGGCCCTCATGGTTCGACCCCCTTTGTAGAGCCTGCTTCTCAGCTTGGCACACCAGGCTCTCCACCTGGCCTTTGTACACCTTTCCAGATTCATCGCACCCCGACCCCTGGCCACAGCTACACTGCATCTTGCCCCCCTGGCATCACTGTCGTGCCAAACTAAAGGGGTGGACAAAGGTATTCCAGGCAAACGGAAACCATAAGAAAGCCGGGCATTAACAAGTCCTGATTTGCATTCTTAAAAACGGCGCAGGTGTCTGTGCGGAGCGGGCTGAGGGGGTGTTATATGAAGGAGCTAAAGATGGCCTTTTTGGAAGGCCCCTAGGTTATTTCTCCACTGCTGGCTGAGGCCTGTGAGCTCAGAAGCCCACTGGTACCAAGCTCAAACTTTTACACTTCAGTCATTTACAAACGGTCCAAACAAACAGATTTTTAGGCATTCAGGGCCTCCCTGCCTTGCACAGCGCATGAAACTCACCTGGCATCTGCAGGCCGTTGATAAGACAGCATTTAGGTTGCGAGACTTCAAGCTCTACTGTCCTAAAGAGCGCTCTGACCCCAAGACTCCCCGCTGTGCTGCTGAGGGCCATCCCTTTCCGCAAATAACCGCCCTCCCCGGGGGGTCCCCTGCCCCCTCCCCTTCTGAGTAGCAACCCCCGTACGCGCGCACGCACACACACAGCTGAGAGGGACTTCACAGCTGGGAAATAGGAAGGCATCGCCCCATAATGCCAGCATGTGCTACTGCCACCTTGTGGTCATATCGTTTCCCTTGCTCAGTCCCCCAAAGTCCCCTACACCCCTGCAGGACACAGTCTCCCAGATGACAGATGACAATAGTTTGACTAAATAAAGAGGCGGATGTGGGCTTGGAGCTAAAAGGCAGATCTATTTTAAAAAATGATAATATTAGCACACAGATCAAGAAATTAGGAAAAGATGATCGTGTCCCTCAAAAAGCATAAGGTCAGTCGGGCCTGCAGAGCAGAGATGAAGAGTGGGACTTCCGTAGGAAACATGGACGCCCTACCCAGAGGGGAGGCCTTGGCACATGAGAAAAGCTCCATACCCTTTAAGCCGACTTTCTCAGACTCCTTTCAAGGCAACTTTTTTTTTTTTAGATTTATTTATTTCAGAGAGAGAGAAAGTACAGGGGGTGGAGAGCAGAGGGAAAGGGAGAGAATCTTTTTTTTTTTTTTTAAAGATTTTATTTATTTATTTATTTATTTGACAGAGATAGAGACAGCCAGCGAGAGAGGGAACACAAGCAGGGGGAGTGGGAGAGGAAGAAGCAGGCTCATAGCAGAAGAGCCTGATGGGGCTCGATCCCATAACGCCAGGATCACGCCCTGAGCCAAAGGCAGACGCTTAACCGCTGTGCCACCCAGGCGCCCCGGAAAGGGAGAGAATCTTAAGTAGGTTCCATACCCAGTGCAGAGCCCAACGAGGGGCTCGATCTCAACACCCTGAGATCACGACCTGAACTGAAACCAAGAGTCTGATGCTTAACCAACTGCCCCACCCAGGCAGCCCCTCAAGTCAACATTTTAAATCAGGTTCCTGTGTGAGCAAATATACACATACAGACACACGTGTAAAGATTCACTGAGGGGTGCCTGGGTGGCTCAGTTGGTTAAGCCTCTGCCCTCAGCTCAGGTCGTGATCCCAAGGTCCTTGGATCAAGTCCCGCCTCAGGCTCCCTACTCAGAGGGGAGCCTGCTTCTCCCTCTCCTGCTCCCCCTGCGTGTGCTCGTGCTCTCCCTCACTCTCTCTGTCAAATAAATAAATAAAATCTTTAAAAAAAAAAAAAGATTCACTGAAACAATATTTACCTTCACTGAGCCACATATTTGGATTTTCTATTTGACCTCTATTTTAATGCAGATCATAAGCCCTTGAATTGATTTTATGATTCACCAATGGGACTAGCTGGCCATTTGAAAAACACTCCATTTAGTGATGATTGTTTATTTTTCCTCTCGATTATGTCTTTGGATTTAGGATGAAAATGGAGGGAGTGATTTTTCTGGAAGTTTCCCATTTTAAAGAAAAAATAAGATTTTATGTATTTATTTTAGAGAGAAAGAACCCAAGCAGGGGGAGGAGCGACGGAGATAATCTCCAGCAGACCCAATGCTGAGCACAGAGCCTGACATGGGGCTCAGTTCCACAACCCTGAGATCCTGACCTAAGCTGAAATCAAGAGTCGGACACCCAACCGACTGGGCCACCCCTGGAAGTGTCCCCGTTCTTTTGTCCATATTGCTGGTCAGCCCCCGTTTTTCTAGGAAGCCCAGTTTTTCTTGGATTTGCTGGGGCCTCTGATGCTGAATTAATGGAGTGGCCACCCTTTCCTGGCTAGAATATAGAGCAGCCCTGAGCCAGAAGGAAAGAGAGGCTGGGCAGGTGTTCCCTCCTAGCAATCAAGAGGCTCACAGAACTGTGGAAAGCTGCCTGCGTAAAACTTTATAAATGCTCCTCTCCCCTGTGATTCCTCTCAGAATGCCTCCACATTCTGGAGAGTCTATTATAAGTGAAATTTAGAAATATGGGAAATTGATGGGGCACCTGGCTGGCTCAGTCAGTAGAGCATGTGAGTCTTGATCTCAGGGTTGTAAGTTCAAGTCCCACATTGGATATATTGATTACTTAAAAAATAAAATCTTTAGGGGCGCCTGGGTAGCGCAGTCGTTAAGTGTCTGCCTTCGGCTCAGGGCGTGATCCCGGAGTTCCGGGATTGAGTCCCACATCGGGCTCCTCCTCTGCTGGGAGCCTGCTTCTTCCTCTCCCACTCCCCCTGCTGTGTTCCCTCTCTCGCTGGCTGTCTCTCTGTCACATAAATAAAATAAAAATCTTTAAAAAAATAAAATAAAATAAAATCTTTAGGGGCACCTGGGTGGCTCAGTCGGTTAAGCATCAGACTCTTGATTTCGGCTCAGGTCATGATCTCAGGGTCATGAGATCGAGCCCCACGTCAGGCTGTGCACTGGGCGTGGAGTCTTCCTGAGATTCTCTCTCTCTCTGCCCCTTCCCCATCCACACAAAAAATAAAAATAAAATCTTTAAAAAAAAATAGAAATAAGGGAAATTCCTTAAAAAAAGAAAAAGTTTGAGAAGCATTCAATACTCTTTTCTATGTATCACTAGCGCCTAAAAGGAAATATACATAAGAACTTTGTCAAAGTTCTTTAGTTAGCAAAGATGAGAATCTCAGTATTAACTTAATTAACATTCCTGAGACTAGAACAACGATCCAGATGCTCAAAAATTTCTCTCTACTTTTGTTTAGAATGAAAACATTACACAGAAACAGAATATTCTGTAAATAAATACAACAGAACAGCCGACCTACAGCTGGAGTCCTCTGCAACCCAGAGAATCCATTTTTTTAGCACAATGTATTTTATGAATAAACTTCTACACTTTTAAAATTGAGTTTTCTCTTTTTGAAGTACAGCTTCAAGCAACTACAAGTTTCCATCCTGCTAACCCGAGGCAGCCGTTGCTTTTAACTTCTATCTTTTATTTAAAAAACTTAATTGGAAGTTTTTGTAGCCAGAAGGAGCACTTCAAAGAAAAGGGAAAAAAATGCCAAAAATTAATACTTTATGTCAGAGGTTAGAAGGGAAAGAAACAAAGATTACAAAAACGAGGGGTTAATGGTATATATATATATATATATATATATATATATATGAATGAAAGCGGTGAAAGAAGGAAAAAAGGCAGGAAACGGACTGGAGAAGAAGAAAAAGGGAAACCCGTGACATTGGGAACAAGATGTGGGGTGAGACTGTCCTTTCTCTGAGCAGACAAGACAACACGAGGCTCAGAGCAGCATTCGTAATCCCCCCCACACACACAGCCCAAAGGCCCTGCACTCGAATCCTGCCCCCACTCAAGCCATTTACCCCCGTCTCCAATTACACATCAAGGGACCACAGCTCTCCCTACTCTTTAATTTCTAGACTTTCCTGTCACTGCAGATTTGAAATCCACTCTGACGAAACAATGTAAGAAGGTGGGAAGATTCCTGAGATTCCTTCCAGCTCTCATAAGCTATCCCTCTATGATTTATAGTTAGTGCATCTCCCGTATCACTCACCAAGTTATCCTGATGAACAGGCAAACCAGATGAATATTCGAGACTTGTTCCCAGAGCTTCTTAGAGTGGAAATAAATAACAGATTCTATTACTTCAAATGGGGACACTTTCCCACACTCAGACGGGTCCTCAAGATCAAAATAGTTATAAAGTCCAACCTCACTGGTCTCAGACAGGCAAGGCTTCCTTTACATAAAAAGTCATAAGAGGGGCGCCTGGGTGGCTCAGTCAGTTAAGCATCTGACTCTTGATTTCCACTCCGGTCATGATCTCAGGGTTGTGAGATCGAGCTCCACGCCTGGCTCCACACTGAACATGGAGCTTGCTTAAGATTCTCTCTCTCCCTCTCCCACTGCCCCTCCTCACCCTGCTCGTGCTCTCTAATTAAAAAAAAAGAAAGAAAAGAAAAAAAAAAGTCGTAAGAGCCTGTTTTCCAGGCTCTGCTTATAAGACTTTGCTCAGCAGCCAATTTCAGAAGTGTTTCCCAACATGACCTAATAGTCTCCATCTGTGATGAAGGGGAAGATGACTGGAGAGATGGGGGAGAAGGCCTGGCAACGAACATCGAACAAGGACAAGTTCACTAACAGCCCACACACAGAAGGACCAAGTTGGCCAGTTTGCCATTCTGCAGCACCCTGTACGTGAAACCAGCCGGCATGCAGATCCAGCTGCTTTAGGGATGAGCATGTGTCCCAAGGGCAGCCAACTCGTACACAGGCCAGCTCTCCTATGGTGGCATCGGAGCAAAATGACAAGCAAGGCCAATCAGGGTCCCTTCCTGGGGAATGGGAATGAGGACGTGAAAACAAAGCCCTTAGTGATGGGAGAAGGTTAAAGGTCATGATGAAGGCAGTCAGAGAGGCCCTGATGGACTGTAGGGGCCAGAGAGCCAGCCGACTTCATGCAGCAAGACTTGGCAACTGCAGCACACACACACGTGTGCACGCACACACACATGCACATGCATGCCTGCATGCGCACACGTGTACGCACACACATGCCTGCGTGCTCACACATGCACACGTGTGTGCATGCACACACATGCAAATGCACATACGCATACATGTGCTCGTGCACACACACATGCAGGCACACTCACACACATGCACACCCTGATATGCTAGACAAAATGCAAAGGGGGAGTTTCATCTATAGTGGAGTTCCACAGAAAAAAATGGGAAATTCCTACATCCCAGAAATAGCGGAAACAAGAGTGAGGAGCATAAACTAAAGTTGCATAGCCTTGAAGGCAAATGACACCTGTGAGATGATAGTGGGTCACCACACAATGATGAGAGGCGCAATCTTAAGCTTGTATACACATAATCCTGTGGCTTGCGATAGATAAAGCAAAAATTATAGAATCACAAGGAGGAATTGGCAAATCCACAATCGTGGTAGGAGATTTCAATGTGCCTCTCTCAGCAAGTTATAATCAAGGGGACAAAAATTAATAAAGATTTAGAAAGAACCATTTGAACAACAGCTTTCTCTAATGAACCAATAACTAAAGAATATGTGCTGTTTTATTCACAGGCAGCATTCATAAAGACTGAATTCAGGGGCACCTGGCTGGCTGGCTCAGCCGGAAGAGCATGTCACTCTTGATCTCGGGGTTGTGAGTTCAACCCCTGTGTTGGGTATAGAGACTACTTATATAAATAACACTTTTTTTTAAAAAACCTGACCATTCAAAGATATAAAGCAAATCATAACAAATATTAAACACTCCAAAGCATACCTGCCTCGATCTCATCAAAATGTAATTAAGGTAGGAATCAATAGTAAAAATAACAACTTTTTTAAATCTGTGTGTTTGGATATTTTAAAATACCAGAAACACACAGAGGTCAGAGAAAATAAGCATTGTCATGGAAATTAGAAAGTATGTAGAATGGAAAAAAATGTTTAATTTAAACATAGCATGTCAAAAGCAGTAGGCTATTTCTAGTTCCACTAAGGATGTAGAAAGTCATGAGAGGTATGAGAGAATGTTGTTCCCACCCTAACAATGAGATGAAGGTGGTTAACTACAAAATCACTGTCTTCTCAAGTACATCACAGAGCCAAGGATGCAATTAAACCTAATGAAATAAAATCCAAAACCAGACAAGCATGGCTGCCTTCATCCTCGGTATAACAGAGGGCAGCAGAGGAGGCCGTCACAGATGGATTAGAAAAGCATGGAACTTTCAATGAATTTCTAGAGATGAAACAAAGGTCAGTATGCTAGGCAGCAATCCCTAACAGTGCCCATACACAGAGTCTGCACCTATGACCAGCTCTACTTCATGGGCCTTTACCAAACATGTGTAAGAAAAATTTGCACACAGGAAAGGAGAATAACCAGACACCCACTCTGAAGCAAATATGGGGGGCCTTGGAACCTGTGGAACAATTACAGTACCAGAGGCGAGGAGAAAGAGGAAAAGCCAAAATAAATCTTTGAAGAAATAATGGCTGGAACTTTCCCAAATTTGGTTAAAAAAAAAAAAAAGACAAATTCACATATTCAAGAAGTTCAGCAAAACACAAGTAGAATAAAGACAAAAATCAAAACAAACAAACAAAAAACCCTACACATATCATAGTCAAACTGGTGAAACCAATAATAAAAGGAAAAATCTTAAGAGCAGCTGGAGAAGACGTGGATCAATAATTGGAATTACCCCTCCCTTTTCCTCAGAAACTACAGAGTCACAAGACAGGAAGACAACCTCTTTAAAGGGCTAAAAGGGGGCGCCTGGGTGGCACAGCAGTTAAGCGTCTGCCTTCGGCTCAGGGCGTGATCCCGGCATTATGGGATCGAGCCCCGCATCAGGCTCCTCCGCTATGAGCCTGCTTCTTCCTCTCCCACTCCCGCTGCTTGTGTTCCCTCTCTCGCTGGCTGTCTCTATCTCTGTCGAATAAATAAATAAAATCTTTAAAAAAAAAAAGGGCTAAAAGAAGAAAAAAGGGCTGCTAACCCAGAATTTAATATCCAGAGAGAATGTCCCAAAAGAATGAAATTGAAATAAAGACATTTTCAGATAAAATAGGCTTATTATAAGACAAAATGAAAAAGTTGTAACTATAAAGCTTGTAGGAACAATAGGAGACTATTTTGGCAAATTGGGGTATGCAAAGATGTCTTAAAAGGACCCTGAAAACACTACACATAAAATTCTTGAGAAACTGGGTATCATCAAAATGAGTAACTTCTGCTCTCCAAAAGGCACATTAAAAGAAAGAAAAAGCAAGCCACAGACTAAAAGAAAAAATTCATACATGTATCTGACAAAGGACTTCTATCCAGAAGATACATGAATGAACTCCTACATGTTGATAATAAAAAGACAACCCGAGTGAAAAAATGGGGAAACTCCTGGGTGGCTCAGTCAGTTAAGTGTCTGCCATCAGCTCAGGTCATGATCCCCAGGTCCTGGGATCCAGGCCTGCCTCTGGCTCCCTGCTCAACAGGACATCTGCTTCTCCCTCTGCCCTCTGCTCCTGCTTTCACTCACTCGTGCGCTCGCTCTTCCTCTCTCTCAAATAAATAAAATCTTTTTTATAATAAATAAATAGCATTCATTTGCAAACTAGCCTCCATACACGGAGGACAGGGAGAGATGGAGAGATGGAAGGAAAAGGAAGCCTCCCAGATTGGGAGGGTGGCAGGTTTAGTAAGCAAGGGAATTTACTCACGAGGCTTGTGTTGAGTGGCTGCAAGATGAGTAGATCCCCCCGCCCCAGCACCAGAATCTTAAAGGTTTATATTGAGGCCTTAACAGGGTTCAGTGACAAACTCTCCAGCCAATCTCAACACGTTACTCTCTCAAGGCTACATCCTTGAAACGTCTCTGGCTGCAGAACAGTGGACAGTGGACATTCCAGGGACAGAGGAGGGGATGAGGAGCCTCCGATGGCCCCAGTCCAGCTGAAGGGCCAACTGGAGGTCACATCCTCTCCATGACCTCCTCCAAAACAAACACTTAACAAAAGAAGATACACAAATAGCCAGCGAGCACATGAGAAGGTGCTTACCCATATTACCGTATTACCGTGCAATGCAACTCAAAACCGCCGTGAGATCCCACCCCTCCTTCCATTAGAATGGCTAAAATTTTTAAATGTCAGAGAGGGTGATGGGACAACCAGAGCTCCAATAGATAGCTAGAAAGAGTGTAAAAAGCAAACATCACTTTGGAAAACCGCTGAGCGGTCTCTTAGAAAGTGAAGTCCCATTACCCTCTCTGACATTTAAAAATTGACCAAGTAATTTTACTCCTAGCTATTTACCCAAGAGAAATGAGAAATAGAACCACGCCTGCGTGCAAATTATCATAAGAACGTTATAACAGCTGTGTTCATAACGGCCAAAATGTGGAAACATCCAGACATTCCTAAGTAGAAGAATGAATGAATAAATTGTGATTTATTCATTCAAAGGAATACTGTTAACAATAGAAAGGAGTGAACTACTGATACACATAATATGGATGAATTTCAAAAGTATGACACTGAATGAGAAGAAGCCAGAGATAGCAGAGTTCAGACTCTCAGGAACTTCAAGAGGAAATAGCTGGTTCTAGGGAGAGAGGCTTGACCAGGAAGAAACATGAAATAGTTTTCCGGGTTGATGGAAACTTGATAGGTGTGTAGGTTACAAGAATACATGAATTTGTTAGAACTGACCAAACTGTATACTTAGGATCTATGCATTTCACTGTATGTAAAAGATACCTTGCTTTTAAAAACTTGCGAGATGCAGGTTAAGTTATACTGAGAGAAAACGTGTCACCTTAAATACTTGTAGTAGGAAAAGGAAAAAAAAAGTAAGAATTCATTAACTAAGTTTCTCACCTAAATTAGAAAAAGAATATTGGAATGCATTTTTAAAAGAAAGAAAGAAATGCGGTATACTTTTATTTTTTATTATGGAAATTTTCAAACATACAGGAAAGTAGAGAGAATTATATTGTGAATTTTCATTGCCTGACACTCAGGTTCAATAAAAATCAACAAATGGGCAATCTTGCTTCATCTAAATGCTCCTAGCATTCCCCTAACCCTACATACACATAGGGTTATTTTTAAAGCAATTCCAGAATTTATATCTTTTCTTTCAAAAAACACCCTCTAAGGGATCTTTTCAAAATATAAAATTTTAATGCCATTACCACACCTAAAAATGACAATAATAGAATATATAATAATAGAATAGAAAAAACTACAATAAAGATAAACAAAACCAAAAGCTAATATAATGGATAAACCTCTGAAAACCAACCCAAAAAGCAAATAGGCACAAATAATATTAGGAAAAAAGTAGAGATTCAAAGAATTTGAAGAGGTTACTATCTACAATTTAACTCGATATAGCTAGATATTACATGAAATAAATAATTTCACAGGGAAATATAACTTACCCAGAAAGAAAAAGAAAACTTATATAGTCCTAAAACCATTTAGGAAATATAATCAGTCATGAAAACTAAAACCACAAAGGAAAAAAGAAAAAAGATGTCAAAACCAATTCTGAAGGTAAATTCGTCCAATCAAGGAATTGATTATTCTAACTTCATAAACCATGTTTTTCATTAAAAAAAACAAAAACAGGGTCTCCTGAGTGGCTCAGTCAGTTAAGCATCTGCCTTTGGCTCAGGCCATGGTCCCAGGGTTCTGGGATCAAGCCCTGCATCGGGCTCCCTGCTCAGTTGGGAGTCTGCTTCTCCCTCTCCCTCTGCCTGCTGCTCCCCCTGCTTGTGCTCTCACTCTCTGTTAAATAAATAAATAAAATCTTTTAAAAAAAATAAAAACAAAAACAAACAATAACAAAAAGAATAAGAGGAAACGCCACTTAGCCCATTTTATGAAACTAACATAAATTTGATACCAACCCAAGAGAAAGTAATAATAAAAATTATGGGCCGGGGCGCCTGGGTGGCACAGCGGTTAAGCGTCTGCCTTCGGCTGAGGGAGTGATCCTGGCGTTATGGGATTGAGCCCCACATCAGGCTCCTCTGCTATGAGCCTGCTTCTTCCTCTCCCACTCCCCCTGTTTGTGTTCCCTCTCGCTGGCTGTCTCTACCTCTGTCGAATAAATAAATAAAATCTTTAAAAAAAAAAAAAAAAAAGAAAAATTATGGGCCAAATTCACAAAATACTAGCAAACCAAATAGAGGAATATATATTTTTAAAACAAAAACTAGGGGCTCCTGGGTGGCACAGTCAGTTCAGCGTCCGATTCTTGTTGTGGGCTCAGGTCATGATCTCAGGGTCGTGGGATCCAGGTCCACACCCAGCTCTGCACTCAGCAGGGAGTCTGCCTGAGTTTCTCTCTCCCTCTGCACCTCCTGTGCCCCCCACCCCACTCTCTCACTCACTCTCTCAAATAAATAATCTTTAAAAAACTAAATAAAGTGAAAACTAACTGGGGTCACATAATTCACAACACAAGCTGAAGGATAAAACAGGATTCTTTCAAAGATGCTCACAGGCGCACGTGTGCACACACACACACACACACACACACACACACAAGCATTTGGTAAAATTCAAGGTCCTTTTACAACAAAAACTCTTTATTTTTTGAGATTTATTTATTTATTTAGAGAGAAAGCGGCGGGGGAGGGGCTGAAGGCGAGGAGAGACAGAGTCTCAAGCAGTGTCCCTGCTGAGCACAGAGCCCTAACATGGGGCTTGATCTCACAACCCTGACATCAAGACCTGAGCTGAAATCAAGAGCTGGATGCCCAACCGACTGAGCCACCCAGAAGCCCCTACAACAAAAAACTCTTTAGCAGGCTGGGAATAGAAAATAAATACCAATAACCTACTGCAAATGTAATATTAACTTTAAGATATTAGAATTTCCTTAATCATCAGCAAGAAAGATACATGCATCCTTATTTCTGTTCAAAAATGTACTAGAAATATTAGCTGAGGGGCGCCTGGGTGGCACAGCGGTTAAGCGTCTGCCTTCAGCTCAGGGCGTGGTCCCGGCGTTATGGGATCGAGCCCCACGTCAGGCTCCTCTGCTATGAGCCTGCTTCTTCCTCTCCCACTCCCCCTGCTTGTGTTCCCTCTCTCGCTGGCTGTCTCTATTTCTATCGAATAAATAAATAAAATCTTTTAAAAATAAAAAAAAAGAAATATTAGCTGAGTAAAACATGTAAGATAAATAAGAGGAATAAAGGATGGAAGAGAAGAATCAAAATTATCGTTAATTATGTCATAAAACTGTCTATATAGTAAACCCAAATTATTATAAGAATTCAGCAAAGTTGTGTTTTATATAAAATAAATACACAAAAAAGCAATTTCATCCCTATATGCGTATGATAGACATTTTCTCTTAAAAATATCACTTTATAATAACCATTAAAATACAAATAAATACATCTAACAAAATATATGCAAGGCTTCCATGGAGAAAAGTATAAAATGTCATTGAGAGACATTAAAGAAAACTGGAAAATGTATGCCACATTCATGAAAGGGAATAACTAATACCATAACCAAAATCAGACTGATTCTCCAATCTAATATGTAAATGCAATGCAACTGTAAATCAAAATCCCAACAGGGATTTTCATGGAACTTGATAAGATGATCCTAAAATTTATATAGAACAGCAAAGGCTAAGGATACCCAAGAAATTATTGAAGAAGAGCAAGAACACCTAGATATCAAAGACTTATAGTCAAACTATAATAATTAAGACGTGATACTGAAGCAGTAGACCAATGGAATACACAAAAAGAACATACATAAATGCATAAAGAACACAAGGCCTAGGAGCAACTGGGTGGCTCAGTTGGTTAAACCTCTGCCTTTGGCTCAGGTCCTGATCTCAGGGTCCTGGGATCAAGCCCCACATCAGGCTCCCTGCTCAGGGGGAGTCTGCTTCTCTCTCTTCTTCTGCTTCTCCCTCCCCCCCACTTGTGCTCTCTCTCTCTCTCTCTCAAATAAATAAATAAAATAAAATAAAGAACACGAGACTTAAACATATGTGTGAATTTGACAAATGATAGAAAGGGACCTAAAAATATCAGTGGAGAACAGAAGTTCTCTTTTTTTTTTTTAAAGATTTTATTTATTTATTTGACAGAGATAGAGACAGCCAGCAAGAGAGGGAACACAAGCAGGGGGAGTGGGAGAGGAAGAAGCAGGCTCATAGCAGAGGAGCCTGATGTGGGGCTCGATCCCATAACACGGGGATCACGCCCTGAGCCGAAGGCAGACGCTTAACCGCTGTGCCACCCAGGCGCCCCAGAAGCTCTTTTTTTTAATCTTCAAATCACATTTTATTATTGGAAAAGTTATTTACATTTTTAGGATTGCTGTCAAATAATTTATTTCTTTGAAATCTCAAAATATGTTCTAGTGCGTTCAGGAGCAAAGATCTACCAGTGTTACACACATTAAGAAAATTATCAGTCATCATCAGGGAAATACAAACCAAAACTGTGATGAGACACCACTTCACACCTGTCAGAATGGCTAAAATTAACAACCCAGGAGACAACAGATGTTGGAGAGGATGCAGAGAAAACGGAGCCCTCTTACTACTGCCAGTGGAAATGCAAACTGGTACAGCCACTCTGGAAAACAGTATGAAAGTTCCTCAAAAAGTTAAAAAGGATAGAGAAATACTGATTTGAAGGGGTACATGCACCTCAATGTTTATAGCTGCATTATCAACAATAGGCAAATTATGGAAAGAATCCAAATGCCCATCCATTAATGAATGGGTAAAGAAAATGTGGTGTATATATATACAATGGAATGCTACTCAGCCATCAAAAAAAAAAATGGTATCTTGCCATTTGCAACAATGTGGATGGAGCTAGAGGGTATTATGCTAAGCAAAATAAAGTCAGCAAGAGAAAGACAAATACTATATGATTTCACTTACGTGTGGAATTTAAGAAATAAAACAGATGACCGTAGGGGAAGGAAGACAAAGAGAGAGAGAACAAGGGAAGCCAACCATAAGAGACTCCCAACTATAGACAACAAACCGAGGGTTGCTGGAGAGGAGGAGGATGGGGGATGGGCTCAATGGGTGATGGGCATTAAGGAAGGCACTTGTGATGATGAGCACTGGGTATTATATGTAAGTAATGGATTACTAAATTCTACTCCTGAAACCAATATTACACTACCTGTTAACTAACTAAAATTTAAATAAAAATCTAAAACAACAAAAAAAGAAAACCTACATTACATTTCTAGCTGGACTGATTAAAACCTACACGCCTGTGAAGTCAGTGATCGTGCTTAATGGGGCTCTTATGAATCAAGTACAAAGTCGTGTATAAAAAACGAATTGGAAAACCTCAAAGAATTTTCAGACAGACTTAATTTTTCACAATTTTCCCAAAGCCAGTCCTGATGCTTATTTAGCTTATGGTCTTCAGGATGTACCTGCTTCCACTCATTGATGCAAAAAAAAAACTCGTTAAGAGTCGTTGCCATATCTGCCCATCCCCAAACCTCAATCGGATACCTCCACTGCTTTGTCAGATATTCATCTGAGAACTTGACAGTGGTTTTCGCTCCAAGATCATAGAGACCAAGAGGTCTAAGAGGCTCTGACACATCTCTCCTGTCTGGGGTTCTTGCTACCTTGGCCGAAGGATACTTCTCCAGAAATCTCCAAAGCACAGGCGTTGCCATTTTGCCTGAGGTCTGACTGAGAATTACAGTAGCAATGAGGAGTTTCTGTGGATCATGGAGAGGTGTCTCTTGGACAAAATTAAAAGGTGACCAAGGAGGTATCCACTTCTTAAAGGCTTTGCACCGTGGTGTGAGCTAAGACCTTCTTTGTTATATTTGCTGGAAAAACATAGGCTCGTTTTCCTTTTTCCTATTTGTGTCCCTGGAACGGTATCTTCTTGACATATTTTCAGAGAAATAGTCTTTCTCAGTTTGTGAGCAGTTGTCCATTTCAGAGCCACATTTTCAAATGTCAGTATGCAAATGTTCCTTCCTTCCTTCCCCCAATTTCTACTTTTGTTTGTATTTCCCCAGCTTCTAAGAAGGTTTCCTCACACTTCTCGTTGTGCTTCTTCGGTTGAACATAATTTGTTTATGGTGCCAGAAGTTATTTGTTCAAAACAAAAATTTCATCCTGAATTCAATGATTTTTTTTAAAAAAATCTCTTTTCTTCATTGGTTACATCGAGGGGCTTGTTGCTTGCTCCGGCGTCAGAAATGGAGATAAAACTTTTTTTTAATCAAGCTGACTTTCCTGTACAAGGTTCACTTTCAGCATCTGCCTTATTAAACTCAGATTCTCTTTTCCTATTACTTTGAGCAGAATCTAGAAGACCCTTCCAGGGGCGCCTGGGTGGCACAGCGGTTAAGCGTCTGCCTTCGGCTCAGGGCGTGATCCCGGCGTTATGGGATCCGAGTCCCACATCAGGCTCCTCCGCTATGAGCCTGCTTCTTTCTCTCCCACTCCCCCTGCTTGTGTTCCCTCTCTCGCTGGCTNTCTCTGTCAAAAAAAAAAAAAAAAACTAAAAAAAAAAAAAAAAAAAAAAGAAGACCCTTCCAGCACCCTGTTTTCATTTTCTTCATTTTAATTCCTTTCAAAATAGTCACCTTTCCTTTGGACTTTCTAACCGTTCCAGAGTCAACATCATTAACACCTTCATCTTCTTTAAAGTTAGATAATCCCCTGCTATTTTACCATTCCAAACTACCACTTGGGAGGGGAGAGGCATCTTTTTTCCACCAGCTTCGTGTCTTGAGGTTCCAGTTTGAATTGTTACTTTGATTTTGCATTTGGGATGTCAAAGGTGCTATACTGCAATCTTTGTATCTGGACCTGATGCCCCTTTTAGAAGGTACAATAAAATCAAAATCTTCTGGCATAAGACAAGTCTTTCCATTTTTGTGAAGATAATTAGCAAGTGCACTTTGGGATCTGATCAAATATACATCCTATCTTCCTGCTGTTTTCCCTGATCACCTTTGCTTCACAGCACATGGGACAGACTCACGTCGTGGACAGACTCACGTCGTGGACAGACTCACGGCATTCTGTAGTGGTAGTACCACTACCAATGCAAGCAGAAGCAATGGATTCTTGCAGCACGGGATTCCAATCACTGCTGCTTTTTATCCCCCATTTGTTTCTCATCTCTCCTCCCACTCTTTTTTTTTTTTTTTTTTTGAGATAGGGAGAGAGAGTGACCGAGAGAGCAAGAGCAGGGGAGCAGGAGAGGGAGAAGCAGGCTCCTGCTGAGCAGGGAGCCCAATGCAGGACTTGATCCCAGGGCCCTGGGATCATGACCTGAACCAAAGGCAGACGCTCAACTGTCGGAGCCACCCAGGCGACCCTCCTCCCAATCTTTTCAATCCCAGAGCAACGTCTTCCTCACAGAGGTCATAGGGCTGGTCTGGGGTGAAGAGCCCACTGGAGGTGACCAAGGGGGTAGCTCCGCAGTCCCTCAGGTTCAGACCATCCATCCCAGCCTTGCCCTTGATGTGGGCTCCGCGGGCAGCAATGGAGCCAAGAAGGTGAAATGCCTTAGGAGAGGAGCAGAACAAGATGCGAAAACTTCTTCAGCTCAGAGTACTAGGCTGAAACCAAGACAGTGCAAGTCTGTTGGACTCCACAGCGGCTTTCTGGCCACCCCCTCAGCCACAGCCAGCTGCCATCAGCATGATTCAACCAATCACATCCCAAGCAGCTCTTTAATAAATGGTGTTGGGATCACTGATCACCTACAAGGAAAAACATGAAAAGTTTATCCCTACCTTAGGTCACAGAAAATCGATTTTGCAGGTGAAGTGAAGTTCTGAATGTGAAAAGCAAGACTTTAAATTTTTAGAAGGAAATATAGGAAAATAGTTTCATGACCTCAAGTAAATTTTCTTTAACAAGAGGGGGAAAACCACACACCATCAAGAAAAGACGGCTATGTGTGATTACATTACAATTTAAAGTTCTACATAACAGAAGCACCAAAAACGAAGTGAAAAGACAGACTCAGAATGAAGGCTTTCTGCAACCATACAACTAACAAAGGAATAATAGCTTACCTATGTAAAGAACTCCTACAAATCAATAAGAAAAGAGGGGAGCCTGGTTGACTCAGTTGGTAGAGCATGTGACTCCAGGTCTCAGGGTTGTGAGTTCGAGGGCCTCAGTGGGTGTAGAGATCACTTAAAGATAAAATCTTTAAAAAAAAAAAAAAAGAAAAAAGAAAAGAAAAACAATTGCAACAGGCAAAGAATAATAGTGTTCACACTCAATAATTACCTAAAAACACTGGAAACATGGAGGGTTGACAACAGAGCAGGTTTATGGCAGCACAGATAGGAAGGAGAGGCAATTTCTCATTCACCAATGAAAAAGATAGTGCCTGAATGAAAAGTCGAGAGATAGCAATGCAAGTATGGTATTTAGAAACATCAGCTAAAAGAACTGAGAGTGTTTGACTGGGGGAGTGGAAGTAGAAAAATGAGACAAAGGGAGAGGTGGCAGATGATGCTGTTTTGCAGAATTATTAACTTTGAATAAAAATTGTAAAAAATGAAACCCCAGAAAGAAAGGAACCCAGGGGGAAAAAAAAAGATACCTCATGGGGCATGAAAAAAAACCTTTTAAATTGTAACTGTTTTCAGAGAGAAAAGATATTTCATCAGTAAAACAAGAGTAGGAATTATAGAAAAAGGACACTCAAAAAATATGTAAGAGGGGCACCTGGGTGGTGCAGTTGGTTGAGCATCTGACTCTAGGCTCCGGCTCCAGTCATGATCTCAGGGTCAAGAGATCGAGCACCGTATGGAGCCCCACGCTCAGAAGGAAGTCTGCTAGAGAGTCTCTGTCTCTCCCTCAGCCCCTCCCCCCACACACTCATTCTCTCTCTCTCTCTCTCTCTCTCTCAAATAAATAAATCTTTTTTAAAAAATAAGAAAATCTCCTGGAAGTCAACAGTTCAAAGACTCCATAAGAAAGATTTTAAAAAGGTAAGTCAAGAAAACTTTCTAGAAGGGAAGAGAGAGAGAAATAACATGTCCCAAACTGATCTCTTGATCTTAGTCTCAGAACTGCTTATTCCATCATCTTCCCCATATCTGTAAATGGGTTCATTCTTCCAGTGGTTCAGGTCAGACATCTTGTAGTCAGGCTTGACTTTTTTATTTCTCCAACACCCTACCTCCAATCCATCAGAAAAAACTCTGTCGGTGTCACCTCAAAATGTATCAAGATTTTCACCACTTACTATCTCCACTGGTCCATCTGGTTATAAGAATTCATCATCTTGTTGGTTTATACAACAGTGTCCAGACCAACCTCTTTACTTTAGGATGTGCACTCCCACTACCTATTTGCAATACAGCACACAGAATTATTATTTTAAAATAGAAGTTGGGGTGCCTAGCTTGCTCAGTCAGTTAAGTATCTGACTCTCAATTTCAGCTCAGGTCTCAATCTCAAGGTGGTGAGTTTGAGGCCTGCATTGGGCGTCACACTGGACATGGAGAATACTTAAAAAAAATTTTTTTAACAAAAATATAAAATGAAACAAAACAAAACAAAATGAAATGAAATGAAATGAAATGAAATGAAATGAAATGAAATGAAATGAAATGAAATGAAATGAAATAGAAGCCAAATCAGGTCACTCCTGTTTTCAAAAGCTACCAGTGATTTCCTATCTTAGAGTCGAAGTCTTTACAGTGGTCTACAAGACCCTACAAAATCTGGCTTCCTCCTATCTTTCTGACCCATCTGTTACTCTCTTTTTCTTACATCAGAACAGACACTGGGCTTAAGAATAAACAAGGTCATACTGTATACCGCCAAAGGGGCTGAAAGATCATTAACCAAATTGCTAAAAGGGTTGCTTCATCCCTGCTCATCCCTATCAACACCGACCTTGCATGATGTCCAAAGTTAAAAAACATGTTTTTTCCCCCTCAAGTATAATTTCTAGGCAATATCTTGTCGGAACCCTAAGGTCCCACAAACCCCCAGTCAAGAAACTGGATTTAGTCCTTTTTGCCTTCTTTGGACTCATCAATGTCTTAATTATTTTTCTTCTGTATTATCTTTAAAAACATTCTTAGTTCTTCTTAGATTACATTAATAATCTTTTCATGGGCATTAGTGTATGCATGCTTACTTAAAAATAGTTGCCTCAGACTTCTTTAAATTAGTGCTTTTACCACTTTCTAAACAATAGAAGAAACTTATCTCAATTTTTAATACCCTCTTGTTTTTTTCTTTTTCTTTTTTTCCTCGAGATTTTTTTATTTACTACTTGAGACAGAGACTACAAGAAGGAGGGAGGAGCAGAGGGAGAGGGAAAAGCAGAACCCCACCCCCACAGCTGAGCAGGGAGCCTGAGGCGGCTTGAACCCAGGACCCTGGGATCATGACCCTAGCAGAAGGCAGATGCTTAACCACCTGAGGCACCCAGGTGCCCCACTCTTGCCTTTTTCTCTAGACATCGTTGTCATATGTTCTACTTTTGTATATATCACAAATTTTATAAAACACTATCATTATTGTTTTCTACATAAGAAATGTTCCTTTATATTTCTCACATATTTTTTTTCTTTCTGGTGCTCTTCATTCCTTCCTGCAGTGTGTGCTCCTATCTGAGGCCGTTTTCCTTTAGCCTGAGGAAATTCCCTTTATTTCACTTCTTTGAAGGATATTTTTACTGGATATATAATTATAGGTTGGGTTTTTTCAGCACTTAAAAGATGTTATCCATTCTCTTGGTCTTCCTTAGTTTCTGTTGAAAACCCAGCAGTCTTCCCAGGGACTTCTGCCTAATGGCTCACTGGCCTGACCCGTGTCAAATGCTCACCCCTCGGCTTCAAGGCTGAGAATTCTAGCTTTTCCATATTTCCGGCCTCTACTATAGAGCAAGGTCAGGGAGAAGGGAGTTGGACTTGCTGTCGTCTGAAGTAAATGAGTGTCGTATTGGTGGTGTCAGAAGAGATGTATTCAAAAGACATTGTCTGGGAGTGATCTATAACGTAAGGTAGCTGTTTGAATGTGGAGGGAAAATTAAAGGATAACCCTAAGCTGTGTAGACTGAGTAACTGAAAGAGTAATGATAAAGTTCACAGAAATGTGAATATCCAGAATACCTTGTTTCGGGGGAAAGAGGAGTTTGGTTAAAACCTGATGAGTCTGAAAGATTGGCAGGCATAGAATTGCTACTGATTTTTCACATAGATATTGTATCCAGCCATCTCACTAGTTCTGACAGTTGGATTTTTCAGTTAATTGCCATGGATTTTTTAGGTCAAACAATTACAGTATCTGCAAATGATAGTTTTTGTTTTCATGTCAATATTTTTTTAAGATTTTATTTATTTATTTGACAGAGAGAGAGAAAGCACAAGCAGGGGGAGCGGCAGTGGGAAAAGTAGGCTTCCCGAGGAGCAAGGAGCCTGATGAGGGGCTTGATCCCACGACCCTGGGATCATGACCTGAGATGAAGGCAGTTGCTTAACCAACTGAACCATCCAGGAGTCCCATGTCAATATTTTTATACTAAAAAAATTTTTCAGGCATTGCCTCTTCATAGTATTGTGGTAAGAAGTCATTCCAATACTTAATTTTTTTGTATGTTTTGCCTCTATAACCTGCTACAATTTTCTCTTTATCCCTGGAAGTCTAAAATTTCATGACTTGGTGTCTTTTTTTTTAATTATTGTTGAGTTGAGTACTGAGATGGGTCAGTTTAATTTAGAGATTTCAGTTTCCTGAACTAGCTAATTATATCCCTCCTCAGCTTTTTCTGATTTCACTTTCTGGAACTCCTCTCATTCGAATGTTAAACCTCAGGAACTGATTTTCACTCTATTCTCTGTGTTCCCTTCTCATTCTCTCTTTCCTTCTTTCTCTTTCTAACCCCCCCCCACTCCCCGTTAAGGGTTCCCTTGTTAATGGGAATGTAAGAAGACCTTGAACTCACCTCCTCCATGGATACACCAAATCTATGCCTATTTATAGAGTAATTCCTCATGAAAAAGAACCAAGGGCTGAAAGTGACACCCAAATGGAGACTTCCAGGAGGCAGTTGGATAGGCGTAGGGGAGGGATCTGGGCTAAAGATACAGATTTAGAGACCAAAGTGTGGATGCTATTTAAAGTCTGGAACAGAGAACAGATCATCTAGTCAAGATTTGTACCTGGCATTTCTCTGCATATAAAAGGGTTACTAGGTGGCTCAGTTGGTTAAGTATCTGACTCTTGATTTCAGCTCAGGTCATGATCTCAGGGTTATGGGATCAAGCCCTGCATCAGGCACCATGTTCAGGGCAGAGTCTGCTTGAAATTCTCTCTCTCTCTCTGTCTCCTTCTGCCCCTCCCTTCACTCACGAGCTATAAATAAATAAATAGATAGATAGATAAAATCTTTTTAAAAAGGTTATGGTGAGCCAAGATGTGGCAGCCCAGGACAGCCTTACTGATCCCAGTGTGACAAAACAAGGGGTTATTTCCTGTGTAGGCCCTGGTGTGAGAAAGTTTCAGAACTGGAAATGTAAGGAATGGGAATACAGAGAAGAGACCCAAAGACTGAGTCCTGGCATATCCAAAATTTAAAGGTTGGGGCAATGAGGAAAAGCCAGCAAAGAAAAATGCAGAAGAGTGAATGGTGATGAAAGAAATGGGCCAAGATAGTATGTTCTCTGAAGCCAAGGGTTTATGAAGAGTTTGAAGAAGGAAGGAGTGACTGTGTCAGATGCGGCAGGCTGGTCAAGGAAGATGAGGTCTGAGAAATGACCACTGGATTTAACAACACAGGGTCATTGGTGACCTTGGCAAGAGCCCCTTCAGCAGAGGGGAGTGAGGGCTGAAAGCCTGTGTGCATTCAAGAACGAATATGACATCTCTTTCAAGGAGCTTTGCTCTGAAGGGAGGAGAGAAGTCAGTCATCACCAGGGAAGGATACAGGGTAAAGTTGGGGTTTTTTTCATCTTACAATGGGTGATATTACAGCAAATGTATATGGTGGTGGGAATGATCCAATAGATAGGGAAAGCTTGATACAGAACAGGGAAAAACTGCTGGAGTCAGATGCTTGAAAAAGCAAAGGAAGATGGCAGTCCAAGCCACAGGAGGGAAGGCAAAGTACACACAGAGGGATGCAGTCCCTGTGTAGCCGTGGTGTAGAGGTAGCAATGGGAAGTCCACAGGTTCTCTCCCACCGTTGGAAGTGGAATGAGAGAGAAGGGATATGAGGCTTCAGGAAGAGGAGAAGTTGTTAAACAGTCATCTAGGTGAAACCCACTGCCTTCTTCCCTCAACTCTGAATCCAGAGAAACCAAGCTATTTTAAGGACCTGCTGCTCTCAGTACACTATCCGATGGAAAGGGTTTTTATATATTTATATTTCGTACCTAATCTTTACCATGAGATAACAGAAGTGATGAACATTCCTTACATAAAGTAATGACACTGTACTCCCCACGGTCTCTTCTCTCAACTGCACAATTTAAGAGCTACTTACACCAAAATAATCCTTATACACATCAAACCCATTACTTTAAGAAGCTAGACTCTTCTAAGGTGATGAGCCTAATAATCTGTATGAATGAAATTATGTCCCAATTTCTTTACAAAGTATGTAAAGAGCAGAACTATGATTTAATGCCAAGTGTGTTTTAAATCCTATACCTTAAAATGCGTCATGCTCACATAAACAACTATATAGCAGCCTGGAAATTCAGAAGCAGACAATACAGCTTTCAGCATCAATCACAAGTGTTCATTTCCTCCATGCCAGCCCTGTTTCTACAGCCCACTCATATAGGATGATGAATAACTTCCATAAATATGATGCTTCTGAGTAGATTTTCTCCACCCTCGTTGGTGTTGGGGTTAAGAGACCAGGACACTCTAAGAGCCGAGGAAAAGTATGTATCCTGCTCCCCCTCCCCCACCATATACACACACAGTAAGATTGTAAGTAAATATACTGCTGACAGAAACTGTTCTAGACCAAGAACCAAGATCCCAGAACTTGGATCCTATCCCTCACTACACTCACTACACACACACACACACACACACCAGGGAGCAAGGGCTTGATCAGCTACAGTGAGGATCTGGTCTGGACCAGGCTGTGATGTGACCTTCAGTTCTCTTTCTAACCAACTCGCTTGGGTCAGTCTGATGACCACTTTGGGCCTAACAATATTAATTTTCACTCTGTAGGGGTGCTGAGACACAACAGACTCAATGAATGTAATTATAATTATTATTATTACTTAACTTCTCTAAGCCCGTTTCCTAATCTTTACAAATGCAATGGCTCCCAATACCAGTGCCCATTTCCCTGAAAGGCTGCAGTAAGTATCCTGCGAAATCACATACACCAAGTATGGGCAAATTACAAGATGCAAGATGTTCGTGGGAGCAAGAGACATTGCAGGAGACCTGAAAGGGCAGGAGTGATAAAATCATTTCTTGATACGAGGAAAACGTTTCTATTTTGCAGAAGTATGCTTTCTCAAAAAAGAGCCTGGACCAAAAATAAATAAATAAAGGACCAACTCAAAAGTAAATAATTGAGAGAGGAAAGTTAGAGAAAGCCCACCTTTGCACGTGGTGACAAGGCTTAAATTCCCCTGTCCAGTTTATTTCTCAGAGGTTATTCCAAAGAATAATCCCTTTTGGCTTGAAAAGCCAAAACTGGCTTTTCTCCAAGTATGGACCCAAGAACCACCTCCTTTTCACACCTTTGATGAGATTGTTTAAAATACAAATGCCTGGGACATTCCACCAAGGATTCTGATCTTTAGATCTGGATTTGAACCCAGAAATTTACATTTCAATAAGCTTCCCAGGTGATTCTGCTACCACCAAGTTCTAAGGACCACCACTGCAGACTGTCTGGGGGCAGCCCACTTACCGTGAGCTTGTGCCTACAGAAAAACTCCTAGTACTAGCTTCATGCTGAGCTGAGCCTTGGCTCATGCCCGGCATGCCACAGGCTGGTGTCTGCAGTGGTCTGCATCTCCCCTCAAAGCCATTGGTTGTAAAAACGGAAAGCTGGCTTTGCAAGAATGTTTCTTATTAAATGATTATACCACAAGCAAGAGTGCTGAATATCCTGATATAAGAATAAGAAGAATGGGAGAATAAGAAGAATGGGAGAATCTGCCGCGCATTTGCATTTTCGGTCAGAGAGAGGGAAGTTTACAATGTGTATCAAATGTTTTAAAAGTATACAAATCTTTTGAGCCAGCAATTCAACTTCCAAGAAAACCATGCATGCTTAGGAAATACAGAGATGTGTACAAAGCTGTATGTACAAAGATATTCACTGTGCCCTATATATAATAAAAAATCATTTAAACAACTCACCTGAAAATTGTAAACTGGCTAGAAAAATAACGGAACCATAAAATAAAATGCTATGTAACTACTACTGATAACTACACATATTTGCCAAACATGGGAGGGAGTTGGAAGGATATTGGTTAAACTATTAAGAGTCCATCCACAGATGACAAAATCTAACGGATGCTAAAACTAGCGGACAAAAGTTTAAAGACAAATAATATTTGCATAGTCTCAAAGATATTGATTAATACAAAGGGAAGATAGTAACTTTAGGGTAGAGAAACCCAGCAGACACCACAATAACCAAGTGATCACGGTTAATAAAGCCAGTAGGAAGATATCTCAAGATCATGAACCCTTGGATATGATGTGTTGAGAAAAGCACATTTCTCCGGTATTCTTACCAATGGTACATAACATCATTGCAATCATGTAGGAACACCTAACAAGCTCAAATCAAGTTATATTCTACAAAATAACTAAACAGTACTCTTCAAAAGTGTCAAGGTCAAGATAGACTGGGGAACCGTCACGGATTGAATGAGATTAAGGAGACACTATGATAAAAAGCGCTGTTTCATTCTAAATGGGATCCTGGAACAGAAACAGGACTTTAGTAGAAACACTGGTGAAATTCAGGTTAAGTCTGTAGTTTAGTTAGTAGGACTGGGTCAATGTCAATATCCTGGTCATTAACCTATAGTATATAAAAAGTTAGCATTAGGGAAAACTGGCTGAAGGATAGACGGGGAACTCTTTGACTCTTATATTCATTTTCTATTGCTGCATAACAAGTTGCCACAAAATTAGGAGCTTAAAACACCACCCATTTATTATCTCACGGTCCCACAGGTCAGAAGTCTGGAGCGGCATGGCTAGATTCTCTGCTCAGGGTCTCACCAAGCTAAAATTCAGGTATCGTGGAGGTCATGGCTCTCACCTGGGACTCCAGGTCCTCTCCCAAGCTTACTTAGGTTGTTGGCAGGATCCAATTCTTTGCAGTTACAGAAGGATTTTCCATTTCCTTGTTGCCTGTCAGCCAGGGGCCACCCTTATCTCCTAGAAGCCTTCCTCTGGTCCTTGCAACCCCCTCCCCATCTCACAGCTAGCCAAAGCGGGTCCAGTCCCCACGCTTCAAATCTCTCTGACTTCAGCCAGAGAACATTCTCTGCGTTTAAGGCCTCTGATTAGATTGGACCCACCTGGATAAATAAGGCTAATCTCTCCTTACCTACATCTGCAAAGCCTCCAGGGCCATCACCATAACACATTCGGAGGATTCTGAGAGTAGGGCATGGATATTTTGGGAGGGAACGTGTTCCTACAACTATATTTGCAACTCATCTCTAAGGCGAAAAGTAGTTCAAAATTAAAAATTAAAAAGAATGATAATCTTTTGATGCTGATACTTGGGGAAATTTGCCTTTTACTCTTTTTCTAAGTCTTCTGCATGGAGTTTATATTTCTGTAGTCATGAAGGGGGATTTCTCTGTTGTCTTGAGAGTGTGTGTGTGTGTATGTGTGTGTGTGTGTTTCAAAAATGCTGTGACAAGTGAGACTGCATAAGAAGATCCTGCGATTTCTTGGGATGCCTGGGTGGCTCAGTCGGTTAAGGGTTTGCCTTCGGCTCAGGTCATGATCTCAGAGTCCTGGGATCGAGTCCCACATCGGGCTCCCTGCTCAGCGGGGAGCCTGCTGCTCCTCCTGCTTGTGCTCTCTCTCTGATAAATAAATAAAATCTTTTTAAAAAAGAAGAAGATCCTGCGGACTTCTTCACAACCGGACTGGCCCAAGAACAGCAAACAAGAATGGCACTCGTGTACAGCCTCCCCAGCTCCCAGCTGCCTCCTTCTCAGGGAAACATTGCTTGGAACTCCACGAGAATTCTAAAACTAACTTTTCCTGTCAAGTGAGTCCCTTTGTGACAATGTCTTACCTGTCACAGAGATTCCCCTCCATATATTTTCTCAAGATACCTTGTCACTTGAGAAGTCCAAGGCACTTGCATTGTTTTCGCAATAAGTCAAAATGTTTGAATAGGTTGTTATAAACAAGCCTGGAAATGTCGTTTTCAGGGAGCCTTGCATCAATTTAGATGTTGTTACTCATTGAATAATGACAGCATCATGCTGTCTTCCTAAAATTCCAACATAGAGTAATGAGACCAATTACTGGGTAAACTCAGCCCTGAGGAGGCCAGGAGGGTGGATCTCTGCATCTATCCAACGTGGAGGGTTCAGAGAAATGGCAGATGTTGTAGGAAGGCTGCTGATGATGCAGGGCTCAGCCAGGAGCCTCAAATTTGGTATGAGGGGTGTGCTGGGAAAATGATAGGTGTTCATTTTTCCCCCAAAAGTGGGGGAGGCATGGATTTAAAGTATTTTCCAGGGATGCCTGGCTGGCTCAGGCGGTAGAGCATGTGACTCTCAAGCTCAGGATCATGAGTTCGAGCCCCCCATTGGGCGTAGAAATCACTTAAAAAATAAAAATAAAATATTCTCCAAATACAAAGCAATTGCCAACCCTTTGATAATTCTGCAAGGCATTAACCCTTATTCATGTAGTAAATATTTCTTGGTCATTGTTTCAGCACTGGAGATACAGTGGTATAGAGCTCGAAGTCTAGTGGGAAAGAGACATTAAACGAATAACCACTCAAATAGTTACAAAACCATGACAAATGCTCCAAAGGAAAAGTCCAGGGTTCAAAAAGAATGTTAGGGTGAAAGATCAGAAAAGAAGGATGCTCTGAAGATGTTAAGTTTTTTTAAAATTAAACTTCTTATTTTAAGATAATTTTTAAATTAAACTTATTTTAAGATAATTTTTAAATTAATATAATTATAGATTTATGTGCAGTTGTAAAAAAATAATAGAGCTTTTTTTAAACAGTTTTGAGCATTCTTTATATATTCGAAACACCACTGCTTTGTTGAATAGTGGGTTGCAGAGATTTTTCCCCCAGTCTGTAGCTTGCCTTGTCATCCTCTTCACATGGGCTTTAGCTGAGCAAATGTTTTTAACTTTGTGAAGTCCAATTTATCTACTTTTCCTTTTATGGATCGTGCTTCCGGTATCGAGTCTAAGAACTTTCTGCCTAGTTCTAGACCCTAAAGATTTTCTCCCATGACTTTTTCCTAAAAGCTTTACAGTTTTGCATTTCCCATTTTGAGTTATGGATCAAGATTCATTTTTTGCCAATTGTTCCAACACTCTCCGTTGAAAAGCTGTATTTCCTCTATTGAATTGCTTTTGCACTTTCATCAAAAATAAGTTGAGTATATTTGTTTGGGTCTACTTCTGGGTTGTCCATTCTGACCCACTGACCTATGTGTCCATCCCTCATTCAATGCCACATTGTCTTTATTACTGTAGCTGTTTAGTAGGCCTTCATATTTGGGTTAGAGTGATTCCTTTATTATTCTTCTTTTTAAAAATGCTTTTAGCTATTCTAGAGCTTGTGGCTTTCCATGTAAATTTTAGAATAAGCTTATCTACAGCCACAAAAAAAACAAAACAAAACAAAAAAACAAAAAAAACAACTTTGCTGGGATTTTAATAGGAATAGAATTAACCCTACAGATCATTCTGGGGAGAAATGACATTTCTACGATGTTTACAGGTCAAGCCCTCACCTGAGCAATCCCCCCACTCGAACTCCACACCGATCTTCATCCACCACTCCTGCAGAGCACAGAAAAAAATGGACAGCACAGGAAAGATCCAGCTGTCACTCTGTAGCTCCTAAGGAAAACAAATTGCCCAGATACTGTAGAAAGACTGTCAAGCAGTCGCCTCACTGAGTCACCTCAAGAGCACAGAGGCAGGCCTACACATGCGCAGAGCTGCCCCAGCATGAGCAGGTTGAATGGAAACAACATGCAATATGCAAACACACTCCCAGGAACTTCGCCTACAAAACTAACCCTGTAGGAAATTAACTCAAGGAACAGAGGAACACCTGCCCACACTGCTTCTCATGATAGCAAGTCAAAAAGAATATGCATTCAATAAAGCTCAAGGACATGATGAAAACAACAGAATGGTATCAGAAGAAAGATTGTAGGGGTGCCTGCCTGGCTGGCTGTGGTGGTTAAGTGTCCAACTCTTGGTTTCAGCTCTGGTCAGGATCTCAGGGGCATGAGATTGAGCCCTGAGTCAGGCTCTACAATGAGCGTGGAGCCTGCTTAAGATTCTCTCTCTCCCTCTCTGCGCCCCTCCCCCACCGCACTTGTGCCAACTCTCTGAGGAAGGAAGGAAGGAAGGAAGGAAGGAAGGAAGGAAGGAAGGGAGGAAGGAAGGGAGGAAGGGAGGAAGGAAGGGGAAGGAGGGAAGGAAGGAAGAGGATGGAAGGAAGGAAAAGAAAAAAGAAAAGAGAGAAGGAGGGAGGAAAGGAAGGAAGAGGAAGGAAAGAAGGAAGGAAGGGGACTGAAGCATTACAGAACAAGTCAATACAATAGACATGGAAACAAATCAGACCACAGCCAATGATCAAATTTATGACAGACAGGGAAAAAGGGGTTTACAGGAATGGCAGTGAACAAAGACCCAACAGTAAAAGAAATTAAAGCAATTGGAGTGAAATTTATGGCTATGGAGGTCAGGGGATAGGATGATTCGTGCCCCTGCTGTGAAAACCCAGAAAATGGAAAAGCAGTTTTCAAAGAAAACACTCAAGATAATTTCCCTGAATTTGAGAGGGAAAGTCTGCATACTGAAAGGGCATACCACATAAGAAATTTGACATAAGAAGTTTAATATTCTACTAAACCCATTGAACTTCAATCCTAAAGACTTCTTCGGGTACCGGGAAGAAGATTCAGGATGGCCTCAGACTTTCCCACAACAGCACGTAAAGCCAGAAGACAACACAGAAATGCCCTCCAAGTGCTGAAGGAAATGTGTGCACATGTGTGTATGTATGTCTGATATGATGCTTATTTAATGTAAATGGTGGTTATTTCTGCATGATGGGATTTGGAAAGGGTTATTTATTTTTAAAATTTTATCGTTGCAGTTCTCTGTATTATTTGAACTCTAATAAATATTGTTATCAAACTAAAAAGGTTCTGGGGCGCCTGGGTGGCTCAGTCAGTTAAACAACCGACTCTTGGTTCGGCTCAGGTCATGATCTCAGGGTCATGAGATTGAGCCCCCTGCTGGACTCCATGCTGTGCATGGAACCTGCTTAAGATTGATTCTCTCTCTCTCCCTCTGCCCCTCAACCCCCACCTGCATGTGCTGGAGTGCTCTCTTTCTCTAAAAAAACAAAAACACGGGCGCCCTGCTCAGTGGAGAGCCTGCTTCTCCCTCTCCCTCGGCAGCTTCTCCTGCTTATGCTTGCTCGCTCTCTCTCTGTCAAATAAATAAATAAAAATCTTAAAAAGAAAAGATAAAAAAACAACAACAACAACAAAAACCCACCACCATTTCAAACTAAAAAGGTTCTGGGACCCAATTTCCATGGAGTGGGAGCAGGGTTCCTTCACAACACAATTTTCGGGACACGAGCAGGGTGTCCCACAATTCAACTCAATCCTGACACTTTCTACCTGGAGTTGGCACCAGATTCCTTCCATAGGTTGAGAGCTCAGTCCTACAAGACTGCCTCCCACAAACTCCAAACCCCCCCCACCCTCAGCAATTTCAGATACCAGTTGCAAGCCAGTTTGTCTTGTGGGCTTCTGACCAAGAGGCTATAGATTAGAGGCTCCAAGGACCCCTGCCTTGTGTGGATTAATACGTGAGGGCAGCTCACAGAACTCAGAGAAACATTTTACTTACTAGATTACCAGTTTATTAGAAAAGTGTACAACTCAGGAAGAGCCAGAGGGAAGAGATGCATAGGGCAAGGTTTGGGGAAAGGGCACAGAGCTTCCATGACCTCTCCAGGCATGTCACTCTCCCCAAATCTCCACGTGCTCAACACTGAAGCTCTCTGAACCCCATCCTTCAGAGAAACATGGTTTTTATGGAGGCTTCATTACACAGGCAGAATTGATTAAATCATTGGTCATTGGCAACTGATTCAAACTTCAGCCCCTCTCCTCCTTCCCCCAAAAGTCTGAGTGCGGGACTGAAAGTTCCAACCCTTTCCTTACATGATCAGTTCTCCTGGCAACCAGCCCTCATCCTTAGGTGCTTTCCAAAAGTCATTTTATTTACCTAATATAAGAAAAACCCTTAAAATCCTACCACTTAGGAAGTTCCAGGGGTTGAGGGACTGTGAGCCAGGAATCACAGACAAAAACCAAATATATGAATAATATACATTTGATTATCTGAATGACAAACCATATATTTCTTTTTTTTTCCAAAATATCTATTTCTTATAAATCACAATATCAAGGGATGCCCGGGTGGCTCAGTAGGTTAAGCGGCTGCCTTCCGCTCAGGTCATGATCCCGGGGCCCTAGGATCGAGTCCCACATCAGGCTCTTTGCTCAGTGGGGAGCCTGATTCTCCCTTTGTCTGCCACTCCACCTGCTTGTGTGCGTGCATGCTCTCTTCAAATAAATAAATAAATAAATCTTTTTTTAAAATTAAAAAAATAAATCACAGTATCACATAAACTGATAGTGATTTTTCTTTAAAAATAATATTTAAAACAAATATGAAAAGATATTAGCAGTGCCTAGTCCTGATCGATAGGGATGTGGATAATTGTTGCTTTTTCTTTGACTTTGCTGTGCATTTTCAATTTCCAAAAATTAACAAGTAAATTCGTAAGAGTAGAGGAAAGAATGTTCCTAGCAAAGGAAATGGTATGAATGCAGAGCCTAGGGGCAAAAGGAGATGGGCATCGCTCCGAACTAAAAGAGGATAGTGTGGAACAGAAAATCCTACAATGTGAGGCAGAGGGGTAGAGAACCACCACCAGAGCTTGCTGGCCACTCTGGAAACCTGCAACGTCATGTATAAGCTTGCCCCGGATAGAAATTTAATCCACTCCAAGCACTTCACTTTCCATCCCCAGCCACCACTAGAAATATCTTTTTTTTTTAAGATTTTATTTATTTATTTGACAGAGAGAGAGACAGCCAGCGAGAGAGGGAACACAAGCAGGGGGAGTGGGAGAGGAAGAAGCAGGCTCCCAGCAGAGGAGCCTGATGCAGGGCTCGCTCCCAGAATGCTGGGATCATGCCCTGAGCCGAAGGCAGGCGCTTAACGACTGAGCCACCCAGGCGCCCCTAGAAATATCTTTTGAATACTTAAAAATGGACCATGTTCAGAGTTGTCTGCATGCCACCATGGCCAAAGCAGTGCACCTTGCAGACAGCTCTGTATTCAGCCCCCTACAGTACTTTCTGTCCTAAAATAGTCTTGCCCGTGTTCTAGAATAGTTGAGGGAAAGGGTTAAACCAAAGATATAAAATATGCCACATAGTTAAAATAATGATCAGTCAACTCCAACAAGCTACAAATGAAAAATTAGCTGTGCCCTAGATGTTAACCCCTGTTGAGTGTTTCAGAAAGTTTCTCCAGAAACCTTGTTCCCAATGTCAGCAAAGACAAGAGTCAAACATATGATACTAGGGGGCAGCACTTACCTGCCACAAAGGGGAGTCACACTGCTGTCATCTTTCAAACATGAAAAATAATCAGGACTCAAGAGTGAAAATTCTAGGAGTTCATACAAACAATTTGGTTTATAAATTTCAAACAGTGTTAATATTAGTTCATCATTTCCTTTTTGCTATTCAGTTTGCCTAAACTAAGTACAAGTTCATGAGCTCTTAACAGTAACACTCGTTTAGGGACGCCTGGATGGCTCAGTCTGTTAAATGTGTGCCTTCGGCTCAGGTCATGATTCTAGGGTCCTCGGATCAAGTCCCGTATTGGGCTCTGTGCTCAGCGGGGTGCCTATTTCTCCCTCTCCCTCTGCCCTTCCCCTCTTGTGTGCTCTCTCTCTCTCTCTCTGACAAATAAATAAATAAATAAAATCTTAAAAAAGAAGAAGAAGGAGGAGGAGAAGGAGAAGGAGAAGAAGAAGAAGGCGGCAGCTCACAACAGAATGAGGTCAATTACCGAGAACCATTAATGCCAGGATGAGAAGCCTGAAATCTATCTTACAGGCAATGAGAGCCACTTCAAGGTTCAATGGAGGGCTTTCCCATGATCAATGTGGTATTTTAGGGAGATTATTCTGGCATGGTAGGAGACTGAAGGATGAGAGGAAGCTCCCACGATTCCACTTAGCCTCCCTGTAAGGGAGCTTCCAATTTTTACATAAGCTTTGAGAACAGTTACCTGCCAACAACAGTTTCTGGATGAGTATCTCCAGGATGTTCACTGCTGCGCATACCTTGTTTAATTGGAAGAGATCACAGATAACCAAATAGCAGGCTGACATATTCAAGCTCTGTGTCTCAATGAGCTTAGAGAAGACAAGTCTTTACTCAGCCCATACCCACTGCGTAAGCAGGAGATGCCCCCCACTCTGCTCACTCTTCCCGTACCTCCAGACAAAACACCTGCATCCCCAGCTCATCTCATTTTGTTCCCATCAAGTCCATTTGTTAATATTCTTATGAGATCTGTGAGTACAATGTAAAGATCCTGATGCTGTTCCTTACCCTTGGACCTGCCATCAGTGCTCACGCTGTTAGGTCCTAAGACTTTGAGGCTTCAGACCCTTTTGCTTTGCCTTTCTTTGATTATGAAGGCAATGGCCACATCTTTACAGCTGAGACAAAGACCAATTTTTTGCATCTTGGGTCTCCACTCTTTACCTGTAGGGCTTCACCCTCTGTGACAGATGCTGTTGCCATGTGAGGGCAGTGAGTTGTTTCTACTCTTCAAAGCGCTGTAAATGCAGGGGCAAGTCTGTGTATTCTGCAAAATGGCCTCTTGAGAAAGAAGCCTAAAATGCACCCACTCCCTTTCTGTGCTTGGCATAAAACATACCCACCAGCATAAAATTAGGAGATTGTACCTCTAAAGGTTCAGTCTCAGACTTACGTTTATTTTATTAAACACTTTAAATGATAAACAGTTTGTTTATCAAATATTTATCAGTCTCCTAATACCTCCAAATAAATCCTTCGAAAGAAAAAAAAAAAGAATAGAAAATTTTGGGAGTGTCTTGGGTACCAGGCCCTCCTCTAAGCAGTTTCCCTACATGATTCATTTGATCTTCAAAACAACCCTTATAAGGTGAGTACTATCCCCATTTTACAGATGAGAAAACTAAGGTTGAAGAAGGTTAAGTCACTCAGCCAAGGTAACAGAGAATGGAAGCAGTGGACCCAGGATTCAACCTCGCCCCATCATCATTGTACTAGGCGGCCCACCTTACCTTCACATGCCTTTCAGGCTCTGAACAATAGAGCCCCACACTGCCTCCCCAACCTAGGACACATTTTCATAGCTCTTATTCTGTTACATATGCATTAAAGTTGTTTCTCCGATCTAATTTTATTATTTCAGAAACATAACATCCTAGAAAACCAACTGGCAATAGTTGCTAAAGCTGATTACACACACATTTTACAACCTAGCCATTCTACTCCAGGGTAAATACCAACAGAAACATGCAGGCATCTTTAAATTTTTTTATGTGAGTCTAGTTGACACACAGTGTTGCATTAGTTTCAGGTGTACGACATAGTGAGTCACCTTCTGTAAACATGACGCAGTGCTCACCACAAATGTAACTACCATCTGTCATGGAAGGGATAAATATTTACACAAAGAAAATACAAATAGCAATCAGAACGGGCAAGCTGCAACAACACACACATGAGTCTCACCAACATCATGTCGAGTGAGAGAAGCAGGGCACAGAAAGTACATGCTTTGCAGTTTCGTTTCTATGAAGTTCAAAAGCAGGCAAACTATCCAGCATGTGAGGAGTTAGGCTAGCGGTTATCTGCTTCCCAGGTGCAGGGGAACAGATGTGACAGAGGGGAGCTGAGGCCTTAGCACAAATCAAGGCCGTGGCACCAAACTGTCAGTCACTATGTTCTTCATAGCCATGCCCTCACAGTGGAGGGAAGCCAGTTTTACTCATCAAGGATGTTTTTGATGAAAAGAAGAAAGAAAAAGAAAGAAAGAAAGAAAGAAAGAAAGAAAGAAAGAAAGAAAGAAAGAAAGAAAGAAAGAAAGAAAGAAAAAGAAAGGAAGGAAGGAAGGAAGGAAGGAAGGAAGGAAGGAAGGAAGGAAGGGAGAAAGAAAGAAGAAGAAAGAAAATGTCCTTTTTTTGGAAAGATTTTATTTATTTATTTGAGAGAGAGAGAAAACAAGCGGGGGGGGAGGGGCAGGCAGAGAGAGAAAAGCAGACTCCCCACTGAGCAAGGAGCCCAATGTGGGACTCCATCCCAGGACCCTGGGATCATGACCTGAGCTTTTGAAGGCAGACGGCTCAACAGGCTAAGCCACCCAGGGGCCCCAGAAAAAAGAATGTTCTTGACGAAGCAGTAAATATTATTAACTTTACTAAGTCTTGCCCTTGAAGATACATCTTCTGGACATTTTGATTTAGTATGTGATAGGAGATGGCATGTGAAGTACGCAGAAGAACTTCTGTTACATACTGAAGTCCAATGGTTGTCTTGAGGAAAAGCACTTGAGTGATAATCTGAGTTATAAGCAAACCTAGCCACTCTTTTGATAAAATGTCATTTTTACTTAAAAGAAAAACTGACAAACTGGCAATTCAGCTTGGCTCCACCTTCTCCAGGGAGGAGTATCGAAGAATTTATGAACATATCTCAAAACCACCACAGTCTCCTTGGGAGTAAGCAAACAGGCTGTCCTCTCTCCTGTGGAAAGGCAGAGAAGCTAGGAACCAGGCCCAAGACTGAATGGTCAGAAGAGCCAAACTCCACAGAAGGATAAATTCCCAATGAAGGCAGGTCTGCTGCACCAAGGTCAGGGCCCAGTGGGAAAAAATGGAATGAAGTATCTGGATGGATGTCCCTGAAAATCTTGAATACCCAGATTCTCCTGAGCCCTCTGAGCCTACAGAAGTAGCCCACTCCTTCCCATTAAGAGCTAATCTCTCATTCCCCCTGGCTTGGAAATGGTGCAGAGGCTGCTCCCCTCCCCCACAAGACAATGTTCACCCACCCACCGCCATCTCTGCGGGGATGTGTATCCTCAGGACCTGCCCTTCCCGGCCACCAGGATTTTAATCTCCAAATGGTGATTTAATCTTAAAATTAGGATTGAGTCACAGTATAACCCATTGGCCTGATAAAGAAGGAAACGGACTATAGCCCAAAGAAGCTAGCATGTGCCAGTAAAAGCCAGGAGAGCACTGGTAAGATTGGTTTCTAGAGTGTTTGATCAAGAGGACTGGAACATAAGTTGAAGAAGGGAGAGTTTATCCACTTGCAAACACTTTCCCAAGATACAGGATTTAATACTCCATTAAGAATATTAATTGGTGGGGAGGCGCTTGGGTAGCGCAGTCGTTAAGCGTCTGCCTTCGGCTCAGGGCGTGTTCCCAGCGTTGCGGGATCGAGTCCCACATCGGGCTCCTCGGCTGGGAGCCTGCTTCTTCCTCTCCCTCTCCCCTGCTCTGTTCCCTCTCTCGCTGGCTGTCTCTATCTCTGTCAAATAAATAAATAAAATCTTAAAAAAAAAAAGAATATTAATTGGTGGGGTGCCTGGGTAGTTCAGTTGGTTAAGTATCTAACTCTTGATTTTGGCTCGGGTCATGATCTCAGGGTCATGAGATGGAGCCCCACGTCAGACTCCACGCTTAGCAGGGAGTCTCTCTGCCCCTTCCCCACCCACGCTCTGTCTAAAAATATTAATAAAATCTTTTTTTAAAAAAAAGAGGTGGGGGAAGGGATAATTGGGTGATGGGCATTAAGGAGGGCACTTGATGTAATGAGCGCTGGGTGTTATATGCAACTGATGAATCACCAAATTCTACCTCTGAAAGTAATAAAAAAAAATAGTCATCCTAAAAAAAAAAGGAGTATTAATTGGCAAGCTATAGTTTGGGGTTAATATTCTCAGTACCTGTATGATCTGACAAAGACTTATATCTAGAATACATAAAGAGCTTCTACAACTTAATAATAAGCAGACAATCCACTTTTTTTAAAGGGCTTGAGTAACAATTAACAAAAAACATCTGAATGGCCAGTGAGCACATGAACATTCATCAGCAGAATGCAAATTAACCACAAGAAGATACCTCTACCCACCCACTAGGATAGTTCATATGAAAAAGACTGACGTACTCCCCTCAGCAGCATATATACTAAAATTGGAACAATACAGAGACTAGCATGGCCCTTGTGCAGGGATGACGTGCAAAAAGACTGACATCACCAAGCATTGGTGAAGATAAGAAGCAACTGGAACTCTGATATTTTGCTGGTAGAGTGTACAATGGCACACTTTGGAGAACTCTTAGGCAGGTTGTTGATTTAAACTCAGCCATCCTAGTCCTAGGTATTTATCCAAGGGAAATAAAAATGTACATCCACAAAAAGCCTTGTACAAGAATGTTCATAGGAGTTTTACTTACATTAGTGGCAACATTGAAAACAGCCCAGGTGTCCATTGGCACAGAGATCAACTGTGGCAGAGTCATATAAAAGAACAGTATACTTGAGATCCATGCATTTCACTAAATAAAAATTATAACTTGATGGCATAAATAATCAAACCCCATTCTTCTTTCCAAACCTGTTCCTCCTATTTTTAAAAAATACTTTATGTATTTATTTGTCAGAGAGTGAGAGAAAGCACAAGCAGGGGTAGGCGGCAAGCAGAGGGAGAAACAGGCTCCCTGCTGAGCAAGGAGCCCGACGCGGGACTCGATCCCAGGACCCTGGGATCATGACCTGAGCCAAAGGCAGACACTTAACCAACTGAGCCACCCAGGCATCCCTTCTCCTATTTGTTATCTTAGCACATCACCATTTATTTCATAGTCTTTAAGCTCGACTCATTCTAGACTTCTCAATTCCTCTTTCTGCCACCTTCATCTACTCTATTACCAAACCCTTTAGAGTTTGACTCTCAGACCTTTCCCCTTATTTCATTACTAATGACCCAGGCTTAGTTCACACCCCTGGATTAATGAAATAGACTTTAATAACTGGACTTACCCATTCCTAATTAATTCTCTACAATGCCAGAGTGCCTGGGTGACTCAGTCAGTTAATTGTCTGCCTTCAGCTCTGGTCATGATCCCGGAATTCCATGACCAAGCCCCGAGTCTGTCAGGTTCCCTGCTCAACCGCAGTCTGCTTCTCCCTCTCCCTCTGGCCCTCCCACCACTCATGCCCTCTCTCTTTCAAATAAATAAAATCTTCTAAAAAATTCTCTACAATGCCAACTAGCATGATCTTCCTAAAATTCATAATTTATTATGCCACTTCCTCATTAAACATTCTTCAGTAGATTTACACTCCCTGTAAAAGAATATCTAAACTCCTAGCAAAACAACAAACCAAGTGCTACCTGATCTCCAGTCTATGAACACACCCAAGGAATGTAATGTCCCAAGTCAGCTAGTCCCCAAGTAGAGGCCCGACAATTCTCGTGTTCTACCTCATGAACTATGCATTCATGTTTCCAGTCCAGGTGGGATATCTTGGATTTCATAATCATCTTGATCCAGTAACAAACGCTCATCCTCCCTACTCCCTGCCTCAGGGAGAGGAGTCTCCATCTCCAGCCACCAAGACTAAAAGTGTGGAGGGACCACCTTGCCCCTTCCCTCTTTTCCCACATCAGGTGCAGAAGTCCTGCCCATTCAGCCTCAACAGCATCCAGCATCCATCACTGCCTTTTTTTTTTCTGAGAGAGAGGGAGAGAGCGAGAATGAGAGTGTACACGTGAAAAGGGGGGAGTGGCCCAAATCAAGAGTCAGATGTTCAGCCGACTGAGCCACCCAGGCCCCTATAGCTGCCTTTTTCTAAAGTCAAGGCCGTATCTCCTCTCTTTAAGATTACAGCTGTTCTCTCTCTCTCTCTTTTACAGCTGTTGTCTCTTATTTATCCAGTTTACTTCAAATGCAATTTGGAGGATTTATATTCAACACACTGACATCATGCATGGCTCAGATTTTGAGCATCCCAGAGATTCCTAATTTCCCTGGGGATCACCATAACTATTGCTTTAACTGGAGTTATGTATTACAAACTTGAAAAAGATTAGCTATAAAATGAGGACTCTTGGTGATCAAATCAACTGTCCATTTTTATGATTCACTTTATCTCAAAATTAAGATTAGAGGCTGCCCTAACATCAAAACAAAGGCTTTCTTTCACCCCATTGAGTGTGTTTGAGCTAAAATGGAACTGCTTTTGTTGGGGATGTTATCTATAAAAGAAATGTCCAGCGTGTGGCAGGTTATGAGATGCCTTATAACAAAGATATTTTTCTAAAAGCTAATGTGCTGGATTAAAGGTGGCCATTAATTGACACTGTTCCCATTAGAAGTGTCACTGCCCCTCAAATTTGGGCAGGTTCTATAACTGCATTGACCAGCAGAATACTACAAGAATGACGTCATGTCAGTTTCAGGCCCAGACCTTAAGAAACAAGCAGCTTCCATTTCTTGTGTCTTCAATCTGTCACGGAGCCCTTAGTCACTATGTGAGAATTACAACTACCCTAAGGCCACCATACTGGAGACACATATAGGGACATTCTGAGGCTGCATGAATAGAGAGACATGTCCAGCCAGCCCCCAGTTGAGATCTCAGACATTGTGGAGCATAAATGATTCCTCCTCACTGTGTTCTGTCTGAATTCCCATCCCATTAAACTATGAGGAAACAACAAAATGACTGTTGTTTTAACTCACTTAGTTGTGGGGTAATTTGTTACCCAGAAATTGATAACTAGTACAATACAAACCTGATAAAATTAGAAGCTCTAAACAGAATTCTCCATTCTACAGAAATATATTGCTAATGAAAATAATCTGATTATTCTTTTCAGACAGTTTTATGAAATTATAAAGCAAATCTATGAGATATGAAACAAAGATAAGAGCAGAAAGTTTGTATGTGATTTTTAAAAAAAGACAATTAGAGGTGAATATTGGAATACTGACATATTTTGCTTTTTAGAATGCATATCCAGAAGAACATGTCAAATTCCACTTCTGGATGATTCCTAAGTTTACACTTAGACAGACTTTTTCAAAACAAAGCATTCTGTTCATTTATTTATCCAATGAATATTTATTGGATACCTACCATGTGTCAGGTTCCATTCTGAATGCTAAAGATAGTGATGCACAAAACTGACAGTTCTCCTCTGAGAGCTTACATTGAGTGGTAAAAATAAAACAAGAACACCAGTAAGCCACAGTTAGGCTCAAGAATAGGAAAATCATCTTAGTGGACAAGGTACAGCGATATACACAATGGTGGCAAGAGGGCAGTCTCAGGCTTACTGGGGCCTAGGGACGGGTCCCAGCACTGGCAACCAGGAACTCAATTCCTATGGGATAAAGGACTCTTGCTTTCTGCAAGACTAGAGTCCCAAGCCAAACTCAGAGTCTTGAGGCTCTTTCTCTTAAAAAGAAGCTGAAAAATCCCTAAAACTATATATAGTATATATATGTATATAATACACTGTAGGTTAACTGACTTGAATTTAAATACAATTAATTAATTAATATAAAAGAAGCTGAAAAAGACAGCCGCCAAGTGGGGCTAGGTGTCCTGACTTCACAGAAGGCTATGGGTCTGGAGAGGTGAAGAACAGAGAAGGCGAGCCAAGTTGGATGCAAGATTCCCAAATGTGATCACAGAACAAGGGCAGCCAAGTATCGTGAAGAAGATCTGGTTCTGGGCTGGGGACAGACTGAAAACATGTGATGGCAACTATTAAAGCCAGAAAACAACGAGACAGGAAGGAAAGAGAAAACTCATCTGCAATACGGTACATCTATTTATGAGAAACAGATACCACTGAAATTAAACATAACCAGAACCTCTAAAGCCTACTTAACATGTTTTGTCTACGTAGAAGAAAGCTGTACCGCTATTTTGTAAGGGAAATCTGTGCTTTTGTTTGCCATCTACTGAGAGTTTTTATTATTGTTCCTAAGTGTTTAAGAATTGCTATAGTGGGAAAACAAAAATTAGCAGCCTGCCAAGCACTTATGAGTCATGGCTGCTTATGAGTCTATTCCGCTGACTAGCAGCCACTGTGCAGCCCGGGAGAGGACTGTGGGGCCCGCCACAAGTGAGGATGGCTCTCCTCTCTAAGGGGAGCCACTGTAACTCTAAATAATGGGCCAAAATTACCATAAAATTGCAGGAATTCTCACAGACAAATGCAGCTACTTTAAGATAAAAATGAAATGGAGTATTTTGAGTCATAAATAAGTTTTCATAACTTGATTTGAGTAAAATAACAATCTCCTAACTGATATGTTTAAGTTCAGGTATGAATGGAGCACATCAGCTCACCCTGGGTAACTTCTGCCTCATTTATTAGTGAGGCAAATTAGTATCCAGGATCCATCCATTGTATTCTTTAAAGAAAAAGGAAAAATAAAAGCAACTGAAGTAAATATCCACCCACAATTTGACAAGAAAGTGGCCAGGAGGCAATATCAAATAGTCAAGAAGAGCACAAACTCTGAAGCCAGAATAATGAGATTCGGATCCTGACGCTGCCAGGTTACAGGTGTGAAATCTTTGGGAGGCAGCTTTGCTTCTCTGTGCCTCACTTTCTTCAAGCAGACTACATTGGCACGCACATACTATATTGGCACGCACCTATTACATTTTAAGGGGATCTTCACAAATGAAATTGAGTAGCAGGACAATATTTTTATAAGAATATATTTTGTTTTGCATCACGAAAAACTACGAACGCATACCTTTCTGGCGGCTATTTAATGGAGCTGCCCCTAAGAACCCTTTCACTTCTAGATAGGGCTGGGGACTTTGTTTTTATTTTTTTAAATAAGTTATCTTTCATACACTCGGGAAGGAAGAACTGTATTGAAACCGAAGTGAACCACTCAGGTGCAGAATCTGTTTTGCACTAGCGCCCCTGAGCATCTCCTGGGTAGTTGTCCCACTCCCGACAGGACTCAGGGACTCCGTCCTAAGTGAGCAGAGGGACGGGCGGGGGAAGATCATCCCACTCGGCACCCGCAACTTCCCTCCTTCCCTTCCGGCAGACCAGCGGGCGCAAATAAAGTCGGGCGCGCGCAACCGCAGCACCTCACTCACCTGCCGGCGGGAGGCAGCTCGGAGATGGACAGCAGCACCTCCCCAGGGCGTCCCGAGCCAGAAGGCGGGGCGAGGGGGTGTGGCCGCGGCCGGGGCGGGGCTAGGGGCCGAGTCACTCCCACCGAATCTTAGTGCTCGGCCCCTCCCCAGCCCACCTCTCTGCGCCTGCGCCCGAAAACGCGGGGCAGGCTGGGAGGTAGAGGTGGCGTGGCGGTTGGTACCCCTGGCGAGCTACCTGTTGTGCTGCTCCCGCGTTAGCTCGGGCGTCTGCTCCCGCGCCCGCCACCTGAGCCTTCCGGCCTCCCCAATCCCCAACCCCCAATAAAGACAGTGAACATAACCATCACCCCCAAAAGTCTCCTGCCTATTTGTAATCCCTCCTGGCAGTCACAGTCAATCATAACTACTCCTTATGTAACCCTAGATCTGCTTTTGGTCACTATAGATTAGTTTGCATTTTATGGAATTATATATAAATGGAGTCGTATATTATGGGCTTTGAAGGGGGTTAGAAATCAGGATTAATTATTTTTAGATTCACCCATATTGCTGGGTGAATCGATAGTCCATTCCTTTATACAGATATAGAGCCATTTTTTAGTCACATATTGTTGGACTTTTGGGTTGCTTCCAGTTTCTGGCTACAATGAACAAAACTGTCAACATCGATGTGCAAGTTTTTAAATGGATATATATGCTTTTATTTGGATTAAGACCTACGAGTGAAATGGCTGTCATTATGACGGGTATACGTCTAACTTTTTAAGAAAACTGCCAAATTGTTTTTCAAAGCGGTGGTTCCATTTTACATTCCCACCAACAGTGAGTGAGAGTTCTAGATTCTCCATATTCTCACCAAAACTCGTTAGACATTCTAAAAGATGTGTAGTGATATCTCCTTGTAGGTTTAATCTTCATTTATCTAAATGACAAATGAAATTGAACATCCTTTCATAAGCTCATTTGCCATCCACGTGGCAATTCAAATCTTTGCCCATTTTTAAAAAGTGGGTTCCTCATTCTCTTACTAATCAGTGTTGCAAGTTCTTTACATAATTTGGGTATGTCTTTTCAGATATATGATTTGTGAATATTTTCTTATATGTGGCTGGTACTTTCATTCTCTTGAAAGCATGCTTCAAAGCAGACATTCTTAAATTTGATAAAGTTTAACACATTTTTATTTGTGTTTTTGGTGACATATCTAAGAAATCTTTGCCTAACCCAGGGTCCCAAAGATTTTGTCTATTTTTTCTCTACAAGCTTCATAGTTCTAAATTTTAAACTTATGATCATGATCTATGCTACATTAATTTTTATGTATAGGGCAAGAGATGGGTTGAAGTTAATTTTTTGCATATAGATATCCAATTTTTTCAACCATTTGTTGAAAATATTATCCTTTCTCCACTAAATTGCCTTTGCCACTTAGCTGAAAACCAGTTGATCCCATAAATGCAGATTTATGGAATCTATTCTGTTCATTGATTTATCTATCATGACATTGATATCACATGGTCTTGATTACCATAGCTGTATAATAAGTCTTGAAATCAGATAATTTAAATCTTCCCACTTTGTTCTCTTTTCTCTTGGCTATATCCTTTGAATTTCTAAATGAATTTTAGAATCAGTTTGTCAATCTCAACAACAAAAACAAAAAAAGCCTACTGGAATTTTGATTGGAATTGCAAAGGACATATAGATCAATCTATATCAGACCTTAAAAATACTGAGTCTTCCAATCTATGAATACGGTATACATCTCCATTTACTCAGGTATTCTGTAATTTTTCTCAGAAATGGTTGTAGTTTTCAGTGTACAGGCCTTGCAATATTTTGTCAGATTCATCTCTAAGTTTTCATACTTTTAATGGAATTATAAATGGTATTATTTTTACATTTTTCATAGCTTATTACTAATATATAGAAATATAAATGATTTTTGTATGCTGATCTTGTATCCGGAAAACTTACAAAAACGTACTCGTTTATTAGTTTGAGTAGCTTTTTATACATGCCAGAAGATTTTCTATACAATCATACCATCCATGAATAAAGACCATTTTGTTCTTCCTTTCTAATCGAGATGATTTTTACTAATTTTTCTTACCTAATTGTACTAGCTAGTGCCTCCAGTATCATTTAATGGGGAATGGATTGTCTTTTCAATAAATATGGCTGGGTCAGTTGACTATTTATGTAAGAAAGCATGAACCTTCACCCCTACCTCACACCATACACAAAATTTAATTTGAGAAACATGTGAAAGGTAAGACAATAATAGTATTAAAGAAAACATAAGAGACCATGTTA
Source organism: Ailuropoda melanoleuca (assembly GCF_002007445.2). Classification (NCBI taxonomy): domain Eukaryota; kingdom Metazoa; phylum Chordata; class Mammalia; order Carnivora; family Ursidae; genus Ailuropoda; species Ailuropoda melanoleuca. Next base: position 41,069,593 of record NC_048229.1, on the reverse strand, counting down.
ATGGATAAGGGCAGGCAAAGATTTCCTTGATGGGACACAAATAGCAGTTACCATAGAAAATTAATACATTAATTCAATTTAATGTATAAATTAAATAAGTTTAACTTATACATTAATTAAGTTAATGAAACTTCTACTCATCAAAAGACACCATTAAGAAAGTGAAAAGGGGCACCTGTGTGGCTGGTTGGTTAAACATCGGACTCTTGGTTTCAGCTCAGGTCATAATCTTGTGGTCATGGGATCAAGCCCCGAGTCAGGCTCTGGGCTCAGCATGGAGTCTGCTTCAAGATTCTCTCTTGGGGTGCCTGGGTGGCACAGCGGTTAAGCGTCTGCCTTCGGCTCAGGGCGTGATCCCGGTGTTAGGGGATCGAGCCCCACATCAGGCTCCTCCGCTAGGAGCCTGCTTCTTCTTCTCCCACTCCCCCTGCTTGTGTTCCCTCTCTCGCTGGCTGTCTCTATCTCTGTCGAATAAATAAATAAAAACTAAAAAAAAAAAAAGGTTCTCTCTCTCTCTCTCAAATAAATAAATAAGTAAATAAAATCTTTTTTAAAAAAGTGAAAAAGTAAGTGACAGACTAGCAGGAAATGTTTGTAAAATGTATATTTGACATAAGGATATACTGTATGGTGACTAACATAACACAATAAAAATTACTATTAAAAAAACCCCGTATATTTGACAAGGACTCTTATAAATTAACAAGAAAATATCTGGATTAATTTTAGGAAGGTGGGGACAGAAGACTTGCACTGACCTTCACAAAAGACAATGTCCGAACGGCCAATAAGCGGATGAAAAGGCATTCAAAACATCATTAGTCATCAAGGAAATGCAGATCAAAACCACACTTGATTTATCACTATAAACCAACACTCTCAACCCCCACCATGGTGCAACCATTTCGGAAAATTGGCAGTATTTACTAAAGTCAAACATTCATGGGGCACCTGGGTGACTTAGTTAAGTGTCTGACTCTTGATCTCAGCTCAGATCTCAGGGTCGTGAGTTCAAGTCCTGCATTGGCCTCCCCCCTGGGCATGGAGCCTACTTAAAAAAAAAAAAAAAAAAAGATTAAAGAAAGCTGTCTAGGTGTGGAAACGGGAAGCCCCAGGCCAACCCAGGAGTCTGACAAAAGCTACGTGCTTCAGTGGATTTAGTACAACACTGGAGCCTGACCAGTATCCTCTGCTGCCATCTAGTGAAAGTTGATGGGAATGCAAACATTTTCTAAAGCGCCAAACAGGAGCTTTTTAAAGCAGTAATTGGTTATTTTAAAGGCCAAAGATGTACTTTCAGGATGGATAAAACCCTTGATGTACACAGCATATGGGGGGGATTACTTTTCTAAAAAGTTTAAATTTCACTGTAGTACGTTTGGTCTGTTAAAAGTGATCATGTAACATCATTTGATGCAAAATTCTTGGGGCACCTGGGTGGCACAGCGGTTAAGCGTCTGCCTTCGGCTCAGGGCGTGATCCCGGTGTTATGGGATCGAGCCCCACATCAGGCTCCTCCGCTATGAGCCTGCTTCTTCCTCTCCCACTCCCCCTACTTGTGTTCCCTCTCTCACTGGCTGTCTCTATCTCTGTCGAATAAATAAAATTTTTTAAAAAATTCTTAGAATTCCCAGAACAAAAAGGGTATTGTAGGCACTATAAAGACAGATGACCAAAGACCATTCCAGTTGCATAGGGTATGGAGGGGACATCCTTACTCCACTGGGTAATATAAATTCTGGTGATCGAAAGACATGCTAACTTGTCCTTTTCTTTGTTAAAAGTTTTCAACAGTGGTGCCTGGGTGACTCAGTCGATTGAGCGTCTGACTCTTGATCTCAGCTCAGGTCTTGCTCTCAGGGTTGTGAGTTCAAGCCCTGTGTTGGGCTCCATGCTGGATGTGATGCCTACTCTAAAAAAAAAAAAAAAGTAGTACTCGACAAGTCACGGGGGCAGACACTAGCAAAGGTTTAACAAAATGCTTCTGCATGAGAATTTAATCCTAGGTTTATTTCCCTGAGAGTATATGTCAACTGTGTTGCTAGGCAACCTTGCTTACAGTAAAAAGATCATTGGTAAATGATCTGGACTGAAAGATAATTACCTGATGGGAAAAACCACTGTTTTGGGTTTCCTGAGTGTGGAACTCTTGTAACTGGACACATCTCTTGCAGAGATCTTGGAAGCTATGCCTCTAGAACTGTAAGACTGTCTCCTGCGAAGCATGGGCATTTAAATCAGAGCAGCGCTCAGAAAGACCAGATGTGGGGCGCCTGGGTGGCACAGCGGTTGGGCGTCTGCCTTCGGCTCAGGGCGTGATCCCGGCGTTATGGGATCGAGCCCCACATCAGGCTCTTCTGCTATGAGCCTGCTTCTTCCTCTCCCACTCCCCCTGCTTGTGTTCCCTCTCTCGCTGGCTGTCTCTATCTCTGTCAAATAAATAAAATCTTTAAAAAAAAAAAAAAAAAAAAAAAAAAAAAAAAAAAAAAAAAAAAAAAAAAAAAAAAAGACCAGATGTGCATCTTGCCTCCTTGCACCTACAGAGTGAACTGTGGCAAACATACTCGCTGCAAAGAGCCCCCGGAGCTGCCCTGCTGACTGGTGTGGTTTTTGCCCTCTATCCTTCTCAAGCAGCTGAGCGTGGCCCACGGTCACCTTGTGAGCCTGAACAAGCCCTTGGACACCCCTGATAGCCTTACATGGGTAATTACATCAGATGCCAAAAGGACTTCTTTCTCCTCCTTTCCATAACTATACTCATTTCCTTTTAATTTGTAATTTGTTATAATTTGCTGAATTATTGTGACTATAATGGTGGGGGACAGGGGTTCAGTGAGTGAAAATGAGAGAGGGAATGCCTTTTCCCCTCATTTCATTTTTTCACTTTTTATTATGAAATAATTTTGAACTTAGAGAAAAGTTGCAAAAAGAATATAAAGAACTCCCAGAGGGGTGCCTGGATGTCCCAGTCAAAAAAGCATGCAACTTTTGATCTAGGTCATGAGTTCGAGCCCCACATTGGGAGTAGAGATTTCTTAAATAAATAAAATTTTAATGGGGGCACCTGGGTGGCTCAGTTGGTCAAGCATCTGTTCTTCGCCTAGGGTCGTGCTCCCAGGGTACTGGGATCGAGCCCCACATCAGGCTCCCTGCTTGGTGGGGAGCCTGCTTCTCCTTCTCCTTCTGTAGCTCCCCCTTGCTTGTGCTCTCTCTCTGTCAGAAAAATAAATAAATAAATAAATAAATAAATAAATAAATAAAATCTTTAAAAAAAAAACCTCCTAGAAAGACTTCACAGATTCACTGCTAACATTTTGCCGTATGTGCTATATCTTTTTATTTTCTCTCTACATTTATTATTATTACCATTTGAGAGTAAGTTAGAGCCGTCATATCCCTTCACTCTTAAATATTTTCTTGTGAATTTCCTAAAAGCAAGACACCTACTTGCATAATCACAATATAATTCTCAAAGTGGGAATTAACATCAATATAAGGTTATTACCTAATTGACAGACCTATGAAAATTTCACCAATTATTCCAATATTGTACTTCATAGCATATTTTTTCCTGGTCCCAGATCCAATCTTTCAGTCATCCCATTGCTTTTGGTTGTCTTGTTTCTTTATTCCTCTTTAATTAGGAATAGCTCCTTAGCCCTTTTTTGTCTTCCATGGCATGGGAAGTCTGAAGAGTAGAGGGCTTTGTTTGTCCATTTGGATTTGTCTGATGTTCCCTTACAGTCAGATTCAGGTTTGGGGCCCCGTACTTTAGGGAACTCCACTTTGGCCCTCCTCCAGCTATATCTCCCAAGTCTAGAGGCAAGAAGGCAAGCCCATGAGAGCCTGCCTACTCCTCCTTCTAGACCGAATGTCAGCAAACCTTTCCTTTAAAGGAACAGAGAATAAATACTTCAGGCTTTGCAGGCCATAAGATCTCTATTGTAACTACTCGATTGTGCCGTTGTAGCAAGAAAGCAGCCGTAGATCATATGCAAATAATGAGTATGGCTGGGACTCAAATAACATTTTATTTACAAAAACAGGCAGAGGGGGGCACCTGGGTGGCTCAGTCGGTTAAGCTTCCAACTCTTGGTTTTGGCTCAGGTCATGATCTCAGGATCGTAGACTGAGCCCCGCTGAGGGCTCTGCACTTAGCAGAGAGTCTGCTTGAGATTCTCTCCCTCTCCCTCTGTCCTGCCCCCTGCTTTCATGTGCTCACTCTCTTTCTCTCTCTTCTCTCCCCCTAAAATAAATAAATAAATATTTTTTTAAAAAAAGAGGCAGAGGGGGCACTTGGATGGCTCAGGTGGTTAAACAATCGACTGTTGATCTCAGCTCAGGTCTTGAGCTCAGGGTTGTGAGTTCAAGCCCTGCATTGGGCTCCATGCAGGGAGCCTAGATTTGGCCCAGGAGTATAGTTTACTGAGCCCTAATCTCATCCATGCCCTGGCCACCCAGAGCTCCAGAATGCCATGCCCGAACAGCCTCATGCCCACTACCAGGGCTAGCCTGTATGGGCCTCTCTTCCCCAAGTCCACTGTCCTAAGGTGTGACATATTGCTAGGGTGTGTGCTTCCCAAGGCTTAAGTGTGACCAAGAGGTGGCAGTTTTGAGGAATGCGGACAGATTGGAACGCACAGTCGTGTGTGAAGGGGAGGCCTTTGCTGTGTGGGAAAGAGCTGACTGGGAAGAGAAGGGGGAGTGGGCCATGGTCAGGGCTGGCTGTCCCCACTTCACCACATTCCAGTGTGGGACTCCAAGGAATCTGAGAATTTTTACCTTTGAACCTGGCCTTCCAGCTTAGTTTGAAGGTATAGTTTATTCAGAGAAAAAGAACATATTTTCCTTAACCATTTATTGCTTGAATTGTAACTTTTAAACATTTAAATATATGGGACATGGTCTCTATTTATATTTTGCCCTTGCCCCATAATGCAAGGGGGCAGCCTGTGCACACGCATGAACACTTCTCAGAATGGCCTCAGCCAGGCTGAACGGGTCCCCCACAGGTGCTCACCTGCAAAGAGAATCTCAGGTGGCTCCAATCTCCGCATTGCCCCTGGGAGAGTCTGCAATGATCTGTAGGCAATGCTGCCCAGCCTCCTTTGCCTTCAGCTACTTGGCTTGGCAACAGGCCCCAGGCTCAGTGCTCATACCCTCAACAACAGAACGGTGATGACCCCACACTGGCCAGTCCCTCATTACTCCAATCATACACTTCTGGAATGCCTTTTCTTTCCAGTTTATCTAACTAACTTTTTTGAACCTCTTTATATTTGCTACTACGTCTTGTGGCAGACGTAAGACTTCTGAAGGTTCTTTGTCTCCCTCTCATTCATTTAACATACAGCCACCACCGCTGTGACTATCACCATCTCAGTCATCATCACTGCCGCCACCACCACCACCACCACTGCCATGACTGCCATGATCACCACTGCCACCACCATGACCAACACCATGATGACCATGACCACCATCACCACCACCACCACCTTGACTACCACCACCTCTGCCATCACCACATTGCCACCACTGCCTCTGCTCAACACAGAGCCTTTAAAGCACATTTCCCTCACCCAGGACATTCCAAAGCCATAAAATATTGTAGGGGGTTGCCATCTTACTGACACTAGTGCACACTCATGTCCAAGACACTTTGGAATTCCAACTAACTACATAAATAAACACCAATATGGTGCCCAGATCTTTAAGTGGTGAGGTGTATCTGGAAAGATGACCAATTCTTTAAAATGCTATTCCATGAAGTACCTCTAACTTTTAATATTTTTTAGAGGTAAGTGATGAGTATTTGTCTAAATATCATCATTTTCAATAAAGTAATACTTTCGGGAAGGCATCCAATAACATCTAAATTTAAGAATTACTGCTATGTAATTTACATAATGACTAGAATATAGTAACATATAATTTGCTGTTATATAATTTACTGTTCTTTTCATTATTTTGCTCATTTTTTTTACTTTTGTTCTAAAATTGTTTTCTATAAACTCTGAAAGTTCTATTGTAATTTGTTTCTTTTTATAAAAGATGCTTTGAATCTCCAGGAGAAGGCCATTTTTATGAAAGTGTTTTGCAATACTATATTGATGAGTTACTCTATCATTTTTATTTGCCAATAGTTACACCTATACTTATCATAATTTACTTATTTATATCTTCAATAACTCAGGTCACTTGTCAGCACACATAATTAGTCAAGATATGAGGTAGAGCAAAAAAGAATTTTGCACACAAAGATACAGAGCTGAATCAGTTATCGAGTGGATGACTTTCTCTTCTAGCTGCGGTAGACAGAACTGAGGTTTGGACTGAGAAGCCATAAGTGCTCATCCTGGCTCAGCCATTAACCCCCAGAGGTCAAAACCACCAGCCTCCCTGACCCTCTGTTTTCTTTTTTTTTTTTAAGATTTTATTTATTTATTTGACAGAGAGAGAGACAGCCAGCGAGAGAGAGAACACAAGCAGGAGGAGTGGGAGAGGGAGAAGCAGGCTCCCAGCAGAGGAGCCTGATGTGGGGCTCGATCCCAGACTGCTGGGATCAGACGCTTAATGACTGAGCCACCCAGGCGCTCCTGAACCTCCGTTTTCTTCCCACTGTAAAGAGAGAAGCATGATCACGCTGGTTCTCTGCTCTGCAATGCAGGTCACAGGAAGATCAAATGATAAATTGCTTTATTACCAGTACATTCATGGGCTGCTTGCTATCATTTCGTGGCATGCAAAGGCTGCTTGTGGGACTGTGATCCCTAATGCTGTGGTGGCATTGCTTTTCTTTGACAGATGTTATCTGAACAGATAGCAGCGCCCTGGAGCCATCCTCTCTCTGTTTAATGGAATCGTACCTTGGGAATGAGTGCCTTCTTAAATTGTGTGTGTTAGGTGCCTGCCTTGCTTCACGCAAGCCGTGGCCCTGGTACCCTGGGAGAGATGCTTACAAAGCTTGCAGGTACAAAATAAGCCATTGGAATTGTTTCCTGGTCTATAATGCTCTGGTTACTGAAGCTCCGTCACAGAGGGGTTGGCCTTCTGCATTCCTCCTTCTGCATTCCTCTGTAATGAGCTAACCATGGGCCTAGAAGTCCTTAGATTTTAACTTGTGGCTGCCCAAGGACTAAATCTCCCCTCTCCGCAAACTTTACATCTGTAGATACACTTCAGAAAAAAATCACAAAAGCAGCTATGAAGATGTATTGTGCATTCTCTTTTGGGGTTTGGTGGGGTGTTTTTTGTTTTTTTGTTTGTTTTTTTGAGAGAGAGAGGGAGAGCATGCAAGCAGTCAGGGGTGGGAGGGAGGGGCAGAAGGAAAGGGAGAGGGAGAATCTTAAGCAGGCTCCATGCCCAGAGCGAAACCCGTCACAGGGCTCGATCTCACGACCCTGTGATCATGACCTGAGCCAAATCCAGAGTCAGAGCCTTACCTGATTGAGCCACCCAGGCGCCCCCGTAGATTCTCTTTGGAATCTTGGACCTGGGGTGGATGTATCTCACTGATTTGGGGGTGTTTTAAACACTGGTATTTAGAATATATTTTGTATCCCATTCTTTTTTTCATCTTCTTTTGGGACTTCAAAGGCACGTATAATAGACCATTTGATATCGTCCCAAAGGTCACTGAGACTCTATTCATCTTCTTCAATCATTTTCTCCCTATACTTCATTTGAATAATTTCTGCTGACATGTCTTCAAGTTGACTCTCTGGTATTCAGCAGTTCCAAGTCTGCTCAATTAGGCCATCCCAGGGACATTTTTGATTTCTGGTAACTCTCAACCCTGGGCTTACTTGAAAGTCACGATCCTTTTGGTTTTCAATAGAAAGATGTAGGACTTCACTGAGCCCCTCCTATCTGTCAGGACTTGAACTTCAAACTAGTACAGACATGTCTGCCCAAAATTCTAGCTACAACTTTCAGCTGGGTCCCCTGAGGTCTTGCCATGTGCGTGTTCTCTTTAGGAATCAGCCAGAGATTAGAGGGAATTTATATGCACCTTTTGTAGTTCCTCCCTATGATGCTCTCCTTTCTGGGGAGTCCTCCCCTCCATTCCCAGCTGTTTTGGCAGCCTTAAAATCCAAGCTCCATCTCTTCTGCTAATAAGACCACCACTTGATATTTTAACTCTACAGGACCCTATGCCATGTGTTCCTAAGAATTCAAAGTGCCCTCCAAGGAAAAGCCTAATAAATGGGAGCTAACCCTGTTTCTTTCCCTTCTTACAAGACTCAAGTTTCCTTCCATTCCTGCCCACTTTAGGTTGTTTGCTAGTGCCTTCAAGAAATAGCATTAAAAAGTGGGGAGGTTTTTTGGGGAGGGGGGTGCCTGGATGGTTCAGTCAGTTGAGTGTCTGCCTTCAGCTCAGGTCATAATCTCGGGGTCCTGGGATCGAGCCCCACATTGGGCTCCCTGCTCAACAGGGAGTCTGCTTCTCCCTCTCCCTCTGCCCCTCCCCCCTGCTTGGGCGCACTCTCTCCGTCTGACAAATAAATAAATTAAATCTTTAAAAAAAAGGTTTTTTGTCTAGGGCTAGTAATTGTCATCAACAGATAAGTGGGCTCAATACAAGATACTGTCATTTCCAGAATTAAACCTCACCTTCCATTGCACTTTACTTTTCTTTTTTTAAAGGATTTAAATATTTTTTTGAGAGAGAGAGACAGAGAGAATCCAAGCAGAGAGAGGAGCAGAGGGAGAGAGAATCCTCAAGCAGACTCCCCACTGAGTGCAGAGCCCAACACGGGGCTCGATCCCAGGACCCTGAGATCATGACCTGAGCCAAAACCAAGAGTCAGACGCTTAACCAACTGAGCCACCCAGGCGCCCCTCCAACCTTTTTACTTTAATCTTCCTATGTTTTCAGGTTTATAGTGAGCTTTTTTTTAAAGATTTTATTTATTTATTTATTTATTTATTTATTTATTTATTTATTTGAGAGACAGAGAGAGAGAGTGTGCATGAGCAGGGGGAGGAGCAGAGGCAGAGGGACAAGCAGACTCAGTGCTGAGTGCAGAGCCTGATGTGCACCTCGATCTCACGATCCGGAGATCATGACCTGAGCTGAAACCAAGAGTCAGACACATAACTGAATGAGCCACCCAGGCACCCCTCCATAGCATTTTAAAAGAGCTACTATTTCTCTGACACTTAATTGTAATAAAAACATATACAGTGAAGATAGAAATCTTAACTATTTCCTGTCTTTAAAAGAAGTTTTTATTGTGGTAAGATAGACATAAAACTGACCAATTTCACCATTTTTTAAAGATTTTACTTATTTATTTGTCAGAGAGAGAGAGAGCACAAGCAGGGGTTTTCAGCAGGCAGAGGGAGAAGCAGGCTCCCAATGAGCAAGGAGCCCATCTCAGGACTTGATCCCAGGACCCTGGGACCATGACCTGAGCTGAAGGCAGATGCTTAACTGACTGAGCCAGGGGTCACACCAATTTCACCATTTTTAAGTTTACAATTTAGTGGCATTAAGTGTATTCACACTGTTGTACAGCCATCACCACCACCTCCAGAACTTTTTCCATCTTCCCAAACTGAAAACTCTGTACCCATTAAATAATTACCCCCCAACTATGCCCTGCCACCAGCCCCTGGTAACAACCACATTACTTTCTGTTTCTACGAATTTGACTACTCTGGGTACCTCATACAAATGTGATCAAACGTTATTTGTCCTTTTGTTGGAATACCCCCTTTTCAAAATGAGTGAACTCCTGGTTAAAGATGACTGGTTTTTTGTTTTGTTTTGTTTTTTGCTTTCTAAGATGGCTGTTTAGGGGCACCTGGGTGGCTCAGTAGGTTAAGCGTCTGCATTCAGCTCAGATCATGATCGCAGGGTCCTGGGATTGAGTCCTGCATCAGGCTCCCTGCTCAGTGGGGAGCCTGCTTCTTCCTCTGCCTGCCACTCTCCCTGCTCGTGCTCTCTCTCTCTCTCTGTCAAATAAATAAATAAAATATTTTTAAAAAAAGATTGCTGTTTAATCCCACATTTTTATCTCCATGCCCTCACAATATCCTACCAAAATAATAGTAAAGGAGGTAAAAGGTGCAAATCCACAACAAGAGATGGGAATTTCAATAGAAATCAAGAAAGAAGACATTTCAGCAGACTTATTGAAGACACAAAATAGAGGATGGACACAAAGAACAAATACTGTATGATGCTCCTTATATGAGGTATCTGGAGTCATCAAATCACAGACACAGAAGATAGAACGGTGGTTGCCAGGGGCTGTGGGGAGGGGAGAACAGGAAAGCATGGCTAAAAACGTACAGTTTCAGTTTGAGTAGATGGAAAAGTTCTGGAGGTGGACGGTGGTGAGGGTTGCACAACACTGTGAATGTAGTAAATGCCATTGAACCGTATACTTAAAAATGGTGAAAACAGTAAATTTTATTTATGTTTATTTTACCCTACATACACACAAAAATAGAGAATGGAGGTAACTAGTAAAGCCAAGTACAGGAGGCCAAAGACTGGAATGCCCATGGCAAGGGAGGGAAACAGCCGCCAAGCGGGGAGCAAGTCATCCCTGGGACCCCCAAGTGGCTTGTGTCATATAAATTCCCAGTACAACAAAGGGTAGGAATAAGACAAGGGGCTGAACCTTACCCCCATCCCACCACTCTGAACAAATAGCCATGTGATGGCTTGATATGGCACCCCATACCCAGAAAAACAGCAGAGGCTCTTCTCTAAAAAAGAACTGAACATCCCTGAACACAGTCTTTCTCTTAGAGGTCCTCCAGTTAAATGTCTAAGAGAATGGCTTCCCACCTGATCACCCTAACTGAAGTCCTTCGGTCTGAGTCCGCTGCAGCAAGCACAGAGGCCCCATCACAGAGATGATTTATGATCTGGTTCTCCTATGTGCTCCAATAGTCACCAGAGCTCAATGAAACCCTCCAAAAGGAAGACTCACTCTAAGACAAGCAAACAAAACATATAACCAAGAGGCAAGGGGCATCCTCATACAATGGGAACTGTCACTAAAGCAAAGGCTGTACACGGAAAAGGCACCACCCAGACATAAGGGCCCACCTAACAATACACGCAGCCTGGACCTCAGTCCCACATGAAGGAAATAAAGGCAACTCGGGAATGGAAGAGAAGTTTAAAATATCTCTAAGTACTACCCCCGTGAGGTAAACCTTCATTTAACATAGCTAGAAATTAAGATAATGTCTAAAATGGATGAATCAAGGCCTGGTGATGTAAGCATATTATTTAGAGAAACCACCAAGAGAAACAGCCGAATGAGTTAAAAGTGGTTGCCTCCATAGGACCACGGCGGGGGAGAGGTAGGCTGGGAATAATTGCTATGCAGTATAAGCCCTTCTGCATGATTTTATGGTTTAACCTTATGCGTGTATTAGCAGCACTTTGATTTTTTTTTAAAGAAAATGACTGGAAGGTTTTTGGGTTTTTTTGTTGTTTTTTTTCTCATGTAGCATTGTTTCATTCTGGAATTTTCCAATTAAGCTTTTGGCTAAACACATACATATGATAATGATAATTATTCGGGAATCGGGAGGTTTGTAAAAACATTGTGTGCCATTAGAGTAATCAAGCTCAGCTCTAACACATCTTGGCTTTTCAGGATAATTAGACCACACTGGAGGCCCAGATGGGGTGAATGAGAAAGCCATGGGTGTCTGCCATATAGTAACAAGAAAACATCACCCAGAACTACTCAACTGGCAATTGAAATTTGCATGTTAACTTAGTACACAACAAGAAATGAATAAAAATGCCTGGATTTGAGGCAAAACATTCACTTTAAAAACCAAACATAGAACATAGGTGCGATAACGAAGACCATACACAACTCATTTTAAGCCCTCACATATTAAAATAGAATCTGTAAAGCTAGAAGTGGTTCCCTCCATATCTCCTATTTTTTAAAAAGGTCACCTTCTACTGTGAGCATCTTTCTTGAAATTTCACAAAACACCAAAAAAATCATTTGTCTGTGAATTCACCCAACAGAGATGTTTTGCATGTCTGCTCAAGGTCCTGAGTTGGTACTAAGAATGCAGAGGCGACAACGTACATACATTCCCTGCTTTCAGCACAACTTACCGACTCGGGTAGAAAATAGATACAGAACTAGGCAATTCACCACAATGTGATTAGCTCAATGGCAAAGTTAGCACAGGTTGGATAGAAAGGTTGGATGGGATCCTGTGGACCGAGCAACTATCTCAGACAGCCAATCTCGGGACAGCAGTGAGAAGGCCCTGGGACTGGATATCTAGACTAGGAGTCGCAGTGAGAAGGCTCCAGAGGGAGAATCCCAGAGAAGACTAATGTGGCTTCCAGAACGGAGGATGAAGGCCAGAGGGTAGAGACAATGGAAGAGGACTTTGCCTCCAATTTTGACCTCAAACTTTCTAGTTGGGTTCTTCTTTCCAGCCTGTGTCTTGGCTCAGGTGGAAGACCCTGAGGGTAAAGTATCCTGCGGTGGGAACCAAAACTACCCCCTCAAGCAATAGGGACTGCCCTGAGCCAGCAGACCCTGCCCAGGACTGTCTTTAAGATAGTGATCCGTTTGACCTTCACCGCCTACCTGCTCACACCCACCCACATTTGTCCCACATTTTCCTTATAAACTGGAAGTATTTTCCGCAATTTGGAGATAATCTTTGAGACTCTAGTCTGCTATCTTCCCCAGGGTTGGCCTCACAGAAGTAAATTCCTTTCTCATTTCCCCACCACCCATTTCACGCCTTTCGATTTTGTCAGTGGTGAGTGGCCGAACCCGGTCTGTTTGAGACACCACCACCACCCACCCGCCTGCCAGGGATTGCGTACCACCTCAACTGACTATAAGAAAGAGGGACAGTAAAGGCGTAGGTGGTAGACAGAAGAATTAAGTGGGAGCCAGTTCACACAGGGTTTTGTAAACAACAGACCCTAGATTATTCTAAGATCATAGAGCCACGAGGAGTCATGGAAGGTTTTTTGGGGTAGGACTTGAGGCCAGGTCTGGCATCATAAGATTTGCATTTTAGAAAGATTTTCCTTGGATAAATTCATCATAGACTAGTTTCTATTATTTTGTTTACTTACCAGTCACACACACACACACACACACACACACACACTTCTTACCCATTTCTGTTGTTTGTTGTTAGGGTCATTGGACAGATATTTGAGTAATGGTAAGATTAATAATATAACTAGGGGTGCCTGGGTGGCTCAGTTGGTTAAGAGTCTGATTGTTGATCTCGGTTCAGGTCATGATCTCAGTTCAGGTCATGATCTCAGGGTCATGAGATCAAGCCCCGCCTCAGGCTCCTCACTGGGCATGGAGTCCGCCTGAGATTCTCTCTCAAAAAAATAAATAAGATATTTTTTAGAAGATTAATATAACTAATTACAGAGTACTATTAGGTTTACAAAGCACTTTACCATATGCACTCTCATGGCAGGTACTTAGGAGGCAAATGGTATGGACAGAGATTTCCTGTTATCACTACTTTTCCACCCTGTGTCCAGGGAAGATACTGAGTAACCAATCATGGCACAGAGTCCTGATGATTTCAGACACATCCTCAGAATTGTCAACACAAATCTCCTGGCAAGCAGTGCCATCTACTTGAGTTATCATTTGATGAAAAATTTGATTTGCCATCCTAGAATGGAGTAAAGCACATCCATTATGGAATCATACAGATGACGTTGAAATTCATTATTTCCCACCTTAGTATTGGATCTGAGTGACTTGATATCCCTGAGCCTCGGTTTCCTCATTTAAAAATTAGAAAGGCACCTGGGTGGCTCAGTCAGTTGAACAGCCTTGATTTCAGCTCAGGTCATGATCTCAGGGTGGTGAGATCGAGCCCTGCCTCAGGCTGGGCACTCAGCCAGGAGTCTGCTTGAGATTCTCTCCCTCCCTTTACCTCTGCCCCTCCCCCTCTTCTCAATCCCAATAAATCAATCTTTTTTAAAAATTAGAAATAGGGGTGCCTGGGTGGCTCAGTTGGTTAAGCAACTGCCTTCAGATCAGGTCATTATCCCAGAGTCCCAGGATCAAGTCCCGCATCAGGCTCCCTGTTCAGTGGGGAGTCTGCTTCTCCCTCTCCTCCCCGCCTCATGTCCTCTCTCTCTCTCATTCTCTCTCTCAAGTAAATAAATAAATAAATAAATAAATAAATAAAATCTTTTAAAAAAATAAAAATTAGAAATAAAAACATTCAGGGCTACTATTAATTAAAAGGCAGCAAATAGGGGCACCTGGGCGGCTCAGTCGGTTAAGCATCTGACTTCAGCTCAGGTTATGATCTCAGGGTCCTGGGATCGATCCCCCTGTTGGGCTCCATGCTCAGCAAGGAGTTCACTTCTCCCTCTGCCTCTCTTCCTGCTAATGCTCTCTCATATGAATAAATAAAACCTTTTGAAAAAAGATAAAAATAAAAGTCAGCAAACAATGAAATTGTATCATCTGTGCACTTACCTACGGAAATTCAATGATCATACTCTGAAAAGAGAGAGGGAGAGAGACAGAAATCAGTCACAATTCCATATAATGTGCCTGCACCACAGAACAAGCACGGGACAGGAGATCCCATAGCACCATCAATTAGTCTCAGTTTTGGCGTGTATCTCAGAATAAGCATCTCACTGCACAGAGAGTGGTTCTTTGAAGGGACATATTTTCCAGAAACACAGGTCTTAAATGCAAACCAACAATGTTATGTTACTTAACTGAAAAGCTAGCAGTCTATTCCAACGGTAGAGGAAAAACTGACTGGCAGGGCATCTCTAAGGATAAAATGGACATATCCCTAATGGTTATATATGACCAAAAAAATCTTCCAAATTCCATTTCCAATTAGACTGAAAAGTTCACAGCAGACAATTACTTCCCCTGTAATAATGGGGATGAAGGGTAAAGTAAAATATGTTTATTTTTACAGATATCACAAAGTAGTCTAAAGAATTAAATTTGGGAGAAGGAGGACAAGACTTCAGGGATGAGAAGAGATTAGTGGCTACCGGGGCATTTACTACATCTGGGCAAGGGCAGGGAAATGATGGGGACTGCCAGAGTCAGAGGGCTCTGCTTGGCTAAGAAACCACTAATACTTTACACATCTCTATGGGTAAGGCAACAGATAAGAATAGATGAAAATTCAAAACACAGAGCTAGTCTTCCTCTCTGGTTAAATGGGTGGCGGTGCAGAAGACCGTGGCCTGTACTGAAAGACATCATCATCTCCCGATGCTTGGGTCCAGGTCCCACTAGAAGGGGACGCTTGTGAGACACACAGATCATATCTTGCCCTCAAGGCATTTGAAGCCCAGGTGAACTTATATTGTGAATTATAATAAAAAATACATATTTGGTCTTCATCCTGTTTCTGAAACAGAGCTCCTAAAACACTTGGAATTTCCTAAGTAATGATAGTGATAAAGATGTCTTCTTATATGTTAATGAGGTAATTTCTAGAAAGTGCCTAAGAATGGAGGCTGGTTGCCAGTACAATGGACCTGGTTATTACAGGGTTAGACCTCTCAGTCCCAGCTTTCTACCCTCTACCCCCCACTCCCAACCTCCAAGGAAGCAAGAGAGGCTGGAGATTGAATCAATTGCCAATGGCCAATGAGTTAACCAATCATGTCTGTGTAATGAAGCTTCTATAATAACCTAAAAGGATGGGATTTTGAGAGTTTCCAGGTTGGTGGAGATGTAGAGATGCAGGCAGGGTGACATGCCCAGAGAGGGTATGGTAGTTCCACACCCCTTTCCACATACTTTGCTCTGTGCATCTCTTCTGTCTGGCTGTTCCTGGGTTATATCCTTTTATAATAAACCAGTGATCTAGTAAGTAAAATATTTCTCTGAGTTCTGTAAGCCACTCTAACAAATGAATTGAACCCAAGAAAGGGGGTTGTGGGAACCTCTGATTATTAGCCAATTGGTCAGAAGTATGGTAACGACCTGGACTTGTGACTGGGTCTGGAGTCCAAGAGGGTTGGGGAGGTCGTTGGAGCCCCCAGTCTGTAGCTGGTTGGTCAGAAGTATAGGTGATAACTTGGGCTTGTGATTGACATCTGAAGGGGGGGCAGTCTTGTAGGACTGAGACCTTAACCTGTGGGATCTGATGCTATCTCCGGGTAGATAGTGTCAGAATTGAGTTGAATTGTAGGACACTCCAGCTGGTGTCCAAGAATCACTTGTTGGTATACACACATTGGAACTGGGATCTTGTGGCTCTTAAGCAGGGGAGCAATATGGGATTTGGATTTTTGGAAGCCGTGGTATGAAACATGTCGCACTTCTCAAACATTTTCTAGCACACAAGGTGGAAATTCATATACATATTATACTATGGGCTATCACATTAATCATCTGCAATTACGCATGGTTCCTGGTGCCATATGGTGTGGGAAACCATGAGTTGCAAGATATTAACTAGAAGCAACAAGATTGGTGATCCATGGAGTGTAGCTAGATGAGTACTCTTGGTTTCAGTATTGGATACCTGGTTGAGTCCTGGGGCCAGTGATGGGAATGAGCGGCGTGGGTAAAGGGCAGGTTTATTTGGGGGAGGGGTATAGATGCAGATAATTTGGAACATGTTGAGTTAGAAGTGCCTTTTAGACACACCCCCAAGCAATTGCAGCTAGAAAGTATATAGTTTATGTGACGTGGGAGTCAGGAGATCTGGAAGGAAGATGTAAATTTGGGAATCATCAGCTTTGAGATGGATAAGGATGAGCTAAGGAAGCATGAGAAGCTAAGCTGGGTTCCAGGCCTGGAAGGGAAAGGAATGAACATGAGTAAGAGCTCAACTCCCTGGCAGGAAGCTGGTACTGAAGCGAGTTATTTCATAGCCTTCCTTTGAAGCCATTGTGCACCAGGCTCAACACAACCTCTAGTCTTCTTTCCTGCCTCCCCCTCTCCGCATTCCCATGCTTCTCTTCATTTGTTCATTCAGTTCACCAGACATCCTGTGCCCTGCCCTTATCCAACTGTTCATCCACACAGCAATTTACTGAGAAGCAGACACACGCAAATAATTAAAAAGACATATTGGGGAGAGATAAATGCTATGAAGAAAAAGTAAGCAAGTTAAGGACATATAGTGATGCCGGTGTCCTGTTTTAATCAAGACAGTAAGGAAAGTCATCTCTGAAATTGTACTTGAGATCTGAATGAAGTGCAAAAGTTCTGGGTGAAGTAAGGGTGGCTAGAACAGAAAGGTGAAATGAGGCAACAAGGGGCTAAATAATACGTAAGTATTATTTAATAAGTAAGGAATCTAGCTTTCACTCTGTGTGACAAAGGATCACCGGGGAGAGGAGTATTGAGTAGAAGAACGTGATCTGACTTAGATTTTGGCAAGATCCCTCTGGCTGCTGTGTGAATTAACTACTGGGGGCAAGAACAGAGGTAGAGGGACCTTTCAGGAAGCAACTGCAGTCATCCTGGGCAGGGCAAGTGGGGTTTGTTATACAGGGATAGGGACGGAGATGGTGAGAAGTGATCAGATTCAGGTTATAGTTTACAGATGGAAAGGACAGGATTTGCAATCGGAACAGATTTCAGGGTGAGAGAGAAGTCAAGGATGACTCCACGGATGAACAGTTATATAAATAAATGGTACAGTTACCCCAGTGATGAATAGTGGGCAAAGGTTAATTTATAGGGAAAATCGGGAGCGCAATTGCTTTGGAGACACAAAGTTAATTAGATGCCAATTAGATATCCAACTAGAGGTTGAGGAGACTATGGCTTACATGAATCCAGTGTTCACAGAATTGATCAAAGCTGCAGACAAATGCTTGGGATTGGTCTGCGTAGAGTGCCACTGAAAGCCACGAGCCTAGAAGAGACCATCTGAAAGTGTTGGACAGAGTCCCAGCTCCAGCAGCTGCGAAGTTGGGAAGGGGGGGGGCGGGAATTGGATAGGTAATGTAATGTAATGTAATGTAACGGGGCCTTGAGAACTTCAAGAGGGTCACAGTAGCCTCAAAGCGGAAAGGCCCGGGTCTTAAAGGGGCTCGCCAGGACCTTGAAGGCGGATGGGCCACTTTCCACGCTGAGAGATCCGCATTAGCGGACACAGGACGCAGGACAAGATACGACGGTCTGGAAATGGCGGAGGCCGCAGGTGAGGTCAAGAGCGCCGCACGCGCCTCCACTCCAAACCACCGTGTCCTGGCGCCACGAGGTACTTCGCCTCTCCCTGAATCGCCTCTCAAGCAGCGCGAGCACCGCTGCCCTGGACTAGGCCAACCCGCACCGCCGGGACTACCGAGACCGCCCGGGAAGGCTGAGCCGCCCGCTGCCGGCAGAGTCTCGCGAGAGCGCGGCCTCGCCAGCCCAGCATACCCCGCGCCGCCGCCGCTGCCGCCGCCGCCGCCGCCGCGCCGCGGCTTGAGGGCGGGAGGCTGGGGGAGGGTAGCGGAGCCGGCGCCGCCGCCATGTTGGGTCTGAGGCGGCTGGTGTAGGCGCTGACGGAGCGAGCGGGTTTGCGGAGCGGCGACAGCGGCGTGGGATCTGCCTCTCTGCGAGCGGCCCGGAGCGGCGGCGGCGGCGGCGCCATGAGCGGGGGCACCCCTTACATCGGCAGCAAGATCAGCCTTATCTCCAAGGCGGAGATCCGCTACGAGGGCATCCTCTACACCATCGACACCGAGAACTCCACCGTAGCCCTCGCCAAAGGTACGCCGGGGCGGGCCTCGGGGGGGGGGGCTGCGCTCGGCTCTCGGCCCGCGGCCTCCTCGCTCCCTTTTTGCCCCCTCCCTAGTCCTCCCGGAGGCCGCTCCCTTCCCTCCCTCCGGGCCCGGACGTCGCGGGCCGGGCCGCGGCCTCCCCAGGGCTTCCTGGCTTCCACCCCGAAGGTCCGCGCCTTCAATCCGGGAAATACAGGACCGAGAGCGGGGCGGGCGGGGCGGCCCTGAAGTCCGAGAATGGGCCGGAGAACCCGGAGAGACGTGTCTTCCAACTCCGAAATTCGGTGATTCTGTCGTCTTGCCACAAAACAAAGCCTGAGTATTCAAAGAATTTTTCCGCCTAGCTCGAGTTTAGTGCTGATTTGTTGATTCTGAGGCACCTATTTTCTCATGTTCTTCATTTCGATTCGTTACGGTATTCATCAGGTGAACTGTAAGTAATGTGCCAAAACTTTGGGTTTGCTCAGCGACGCAGGCGGTCTCCAAATGCCACCGGTACCACCGAGCAGATCCCATCCCACTTGTCTCCTACGTGGTATTTACCTGTTAAACCGGAATCCTTCTCAAAGGCTGTTGTGCAACCATCTCTTTATAAACGCTTGCGCTTCTCGCACTCTGTTTCTGGAAAGCCGAGCTGGTGGGGAGGAGAGTACCAGCTTGATCCAGGACCCTTGTTCCGAGGGCAGGTCTGAGTGGTCCTTGGGCGCCGACCTGTCCCTGTGGAGGCTCCCTGGGATGGCGAGTTGTGGGCATTGAGGAAGAAAGTGTTGTACCCGTATTATTTCATTAAGCGTCGCACAGCCTGAGTGGGTTTTGTTTCGGTTCACACGTGCTGGGCCTTCGGTCCGCCAGAAAACCAGGAAGAAAATAAACTTTAGCTCCTGCTCTTAAAACAAATCTCACAAGTTTGAAATACTTAGGAGAGGGTAGCGAGATAACTGAGGTAGCTTTCCAGTACATCTGGTCGAGTTACGGAGTGAGTACTGTGATAAGAGACAAGTCCAGGGCTAGGAAGAAATTTTCTACATTTGTAAAAAGAAGAAAAATTTTTCTATAATTAGTAGGTGAGTCATTTCACAGTATCACACAAGTATTTAGTGACATTTTCGGGGTCCTTTTCAGTAACACTCGTGTTGGGACAAATTTTATACCTGAGGAGTCTTTAATTTTTTTTTTTTAATCTTCCCTTCTTTTCCACTCCCACCCCATGGATATTTAGCTGTATAGTGTCTTAGTTTTTATGGCTTTGTGAAATTATTAAAAAGGCTTTCTAAAGTTCTTGGTGAGAACCACATACAGTATTTTTCATTAAAGTGGTTTAATAACTTTTTAAAAAGCATTGTTTTACCTAATCTGAATTTTAAGGTGTCTTGCCAGCTTAGTGACTTACTGAGTTGACTGTGCTTTTAGTGCTCACAATGAAATAAAATAATGTACATTTTTGAGATTTCTGATGTATTAACTTTAGTCTTTAAAAAATCTTTCAGTGTATTCTTTTATACAAGAAAACCAAAGTCTATCTTGTTAATGACCCACGTTAAAAAAAAAATCCTTTTCAGCTTCTAGAGCCAATAAACTAGTTTCATTAGTCTTTCATAGTTCAATTCATATGCCAATTTGTTCCTTGTATCATGACTTGATAAATACTAATACAGTAATGAAAATATTTTTTTAATCATTGAATGTGTATCTGTATTTATGGTTTTGATCATTAATCCCACATACATAATACATGCTTTTTCTTCAGTAGGAGTTATTTAATATGTAACAGAGGTTGTATTTGCAAAAACTGAAGACCCAATTTTGATGGTTTATTCTCCTTAGCAGTATCTAATCTAAAACTCCTATATAGCTATCCAGTCAACACTGGGCACTTCAAATTTCAGAATTAGAAGTGGGTGTTTGGTCTCAAAATTTTAGAATTTATATGACTTGTGAAGGAATTTAATATCTGATATTCCACCTTTTTCAAAATTTGGATGAAGAATGGCAGTCTAACAGAGTAGAGCTTAGAATACAGTATGTATTTGCATTTAGAGATCCCGGTTATCTTTGTGAACTAGCAATTAAGTTAATCTCTTCAAATGACATTCTTAGAATTCTCTTGGATGTTAATTTTTTTCCCCCTCTGGGAAGAGTTTTTTTCCCCCTTTTATTGTGAAATAACCACACTTGTTGAAAAGATAACAGATAAAAATAAAATATTTCTAAACAAAGATCCTTGTAACTACCACCCAGGGCAAGACAGACATTGCCAGCATCCCGCCCCGCCTTGCATCTTTCCATCACCACTACTACCCACTTAAGCTGGATATAAACATTATTCTTAGGTCTTATCACCTAAGTTTACATCACTAAATAATAGAGTTTATGTTTGTCCTTTTTTGAACTTATATATATAAATGGAATCGTCTTGTAGATACTTGATTTTGGTTTGTTGTGGCACAGTATTTCATCAGGAATATAAGAAGTTTATTCTGTGTTTGTATTTGATATTCTCCAGTTAATGTTTAAATTGTTTACAGTTTTTGCTATTGTGAAAAATACCTTTATGAACATTTGTGTTTAAGTGCACTGATGCCTGTTTGTGTACTTTTCTTGAGGGTGTATACTTGAATTGCAGGATCATGGGGAATGTGTGTCTTTATTAGGTAATGCCAAGTAGTGTTGTTGTTGTTGTTGTTTTGTTGTTGTTCACTAGTTTTTATTTGAGTTATTAGTATATGAAAGTTCTAGTTTTATATCCCTTACCAACAGTAATACTTAGTACCAGATATTTTAATTCTGGCCAGTCTGGTGAGTGTGGTTGTATCTGGCTTTAATCTTCCTGATTACTAATGAGCTGAACACTTTTTCATATCCTAGTCATTTGGATTTCGTCTTTCATGAAATGCCTTTGAAATCTTTTGCCCATTTTACTACTGAAATGTAGGTCTTTTCTAGAGTTCAGTATTCTGAGTACGAATCCTTTGCTGGGTATATCTGTTGCAAATATCTTTTCCCATTTAATGGTTTCTTTTGGTGAACAGAAGTTCATTTTAATGTAGACGTGTTTATTACTCTTTTATTTATGGCTAGTGTTTTTTTCTTATTTTTTTTTTTTAAGGAATTTTTCCCTACCCCAAGGTCATGAAGATACTTTGCTTTCTCAAAACTTTTTTTGTTTTGCCTTTTCACTTAAATTTAGTAAGGGATTCTTTTGGTTTACATGATCCAGATTAAAACTTAGGTCCTTTACTTGGATGTTACTTATAAATTCATGTGGAACTGTACAATGCTCTTAAAATTTTGGATTAGTTATATTTGATATGGTGTATAGTTGCAGTGACCATATGGCCTGGTTTGCCCTGGTGGAAGGTCCTTGTTTGTGCCTGTTCTTCTGGATGATTATTAAAACATTCCTTTTCTCTCTTGAATATGTTCCAGTTTGGGTAAGAAATTGTATAATCACAGTAAATAAAATCAAAAGCCCAGTCGCAGAGGTAGTGACTAACTGGGTGATGTCTTTTTTTTTATCTGCTAGAGATTTCACAGACTAGCTCTAGTTCTGTAAAGGTTAATACTGAAGTAAGTTTGATGGGCTTTGATACACAGAATCTTCTATATGAATGTCAGGGAGTTTTAAAGGCAACCTAGAAAGACTGATGTCAGTCTGTTAAGTATGTTAATAGATCATTTGGTCTATAGTTTGTCTCTTGGAGTCTTTATCACAGCTCTGAGTTTATTTTCTTCCTAACTCTGATTATGACCTGCGCGTAATCTTCTTTGCTGATTTGCATGTGTTTATTGTCACCTTCCCTCCCCCCATAGAGTCTGAGCTCCTGGGAGAATGAATGTTTATTTAATGAATAAATGGAAATGATTTAGCATTTTAGTTTATTAATCTTACAGAAATCTCTTGGGAGGAGGAGCTCCAAATAGTACTTTCCATGTTCACAATTGTATATCTTTTTAAAATTGAAATGACTAAGATATGTTGCCCCCCACCCCGCCCCCAATAGTGAGAGATTTTGGAGAACAGAAATTCAGGAGGATAAAATCTTATGACAAAATTGACATTGTTAGGGAGGTGGAGTTTTTACTTTATGACTCAAGCTCAATTATAATTTTCATTTAAAATTTAAGGGAAGAATTAGTTCAAGATGTTTGAGGAAATTGAAAAGTGGTGGCAAGCACTAATAGTTTGTAGAATATTTCCAGTTACTGTATATTCACACCCATGTCTGTGAATATGATGCCCAGCACATACTAGAGCCTGGATACCAAGAGATTGCCCACAGAATGGAAGTTTCATGAAGGCAGAGTTTTTGTCTTATTCACTGCTCTATCCTTGATGCCTAGAACAGTGCCTTGACATAGCAAGCCCCTGGTAAATATTTGAATAAATGAAAGGATAGTTGTAGTTATTGAAGATAGTTCTAATTATGGGAATTTCAAAGTTGGAGAAAGTACATATTTCCCATAAGCGCTATGTTTGCAGATTTTTTACAATATTTAAATTGGGTTAAAATGAGTGAAATTTTTATCTAATATATATTAAGTTAGCTATACCTGGATAATACACCACTCAAATGAAAACCAGGTTGCCACTGCATTAGGAAAAGAGACTTTGTGAAGAATGATTAATAAACCAGCTGATTTGTCCTTAAAATCAAGGCATTGGTAGAGGAGTATCAAAGCTGGTTATTGATTATTTACTTAAATCATCTGCTGATGATTGTTAATTAGCCACATACTCAAAAACTCCATTGAGTAGGAAAGCTTTGTAGGATGGATGGAATACCTGTGAAGTGCTTTGTTGATTTCTTTCGTTTTCACATGAGTTGGGGACCTAATCTAGCAATTCACAAAATCACTACCTAGAATGTCAAAGATCTAGTAACGCTTCAAGCTGCAGTTTCTTTTGGTTGCCCTGTTTAGTAATGTTGCCAGAACTTGGAGCCTTGGAAACAGCTTATTGTTGCTATACAGTCCACAGTAATTTGGGGAGTCTGAAGTCAATGCCAGAAACTAACTGCATTTTCCAATGGAGTAAGATAAGCTGTGGCTTTCTGAATCAGACGTGGAGAAAACAGCATAAAGCCTAAAGAAAATAATAATAGAAGGAAGGAAATAAGAAGAGTAAAGAAATCTTATCTGTGCTTGACACATAGCAGGAGTTTTATAGTATTTAACTTGGTGCCAAAGTAATAATACCAGTAACTGCAGATGGTTTAGCTTGAGTTTACCACTCCATGGTAGAAGATCCCCTCTACAGGAACAATTTACCTTTTTATTTTTCTGTGATGCTTTAATACTTTGTGTTTTTTGTTGTTGTTGTTGTTGTTTTAATAGAGAGAGGCACATGTGCGCACATGGGGAAGGGGCAGAGGGAGGGGGGAGAGAGAGAATCTTAAGCTGGCTCTACGCTTTGGGAGCGCCACCACCGGGCTTGATTTCACAACCCTGTGATCATGACCTGAGCAGAAATCAAGAGTCCAACAATTAACTGACTGAGCTACCTGGGCACCCCTGAAATAATACTTTTAATTAGCTGTATTAAAATGTAGGTATCACTGAAGTAAGTTTTTTAATGGATGAAGTGTGTGTTAGTTTGTAAAATATTTTATTCACAGGGATCTTACTCTAGTTTTGTTGTTTTTTTATTTTTTTATTTTTTTAAAATTTTTTTTTAAAGATTTTATTTATTTATTCAACAGAGATAGAGACAGCCAGTGAGAGAGGGAACACAAGCAGGGGGAGTGGGAGAGGAAGAAGCAGGCTCATAGCGGAAGAGCCTGATGTGGGGCTCGATCCCATAACGCCGGGATCACGCCCTGAGCCGAAGGCAGACACCCAACCACTGTGCCACCCAGGCGCCCCTGTTTTTTTGTTTTTTAAAAGATTTATTTATGTATTTGGAGTACACAGCAGAGGGAGAGGGAGAATGAGGGAGAATAGAATCTCAAGCAGACTCCCTGTGGGGCTCGATCTTACAACCCTGAGATGATGACCTGAGCTGAAATCAAGAGTCCAACCCTTAACCTACTGAACCACCCAGGCACCCCTCTTATTCTAGTTTTGTGGGGCCTTTATTTCTCCAAGAAAATGTGACCCAAAAAGCCAATCGGAATGCCTAGTAGCTAGCTCTTTGGCCTTAGTTATTTAACCCTAGCTTTAACTTGTTCTTTTAGATGCAGATAATAGTGTCCATCATTCAGTCATTCTGAGAATTAAATGAGGTAGTATCAAAAGTGACTAGTTTATTGTAGGTGCTTAATAGAGAATATCTATCTCATTGTTATTTCCAGCCACCATCTCCAACTCTGGCTCTGGTACCCGAACTCCATAAGTCATTCAGACCTACTGTAATCTACAGTCTGTTGACCTTACTGCCTTTTGCTGTCCCACATCCCCCTCATGGCTTTACTTCCTTCTCTATCTTGTTTAAATTCCATGAGCAGTTACGATCAGTACTTAGCATAAACTCAACCCCCCTGCTCCTCTCCTGCTTTCTTGTAGGAGCTTAGAGAAACCACAGTCTTGATTCTATCAATGCAGACATGCTGACCAGTTTCACTCTAAATTTACATTCACTAACCTCATCAGTCATGGTTACTTCCCTGCAGTCATATACTGTATTTCTATAGTCTACTCATTCCATTTTTTGCATGACTCTTTCATTCCTTCTGTTTTCCTCTGACCTCCAACACCTACCCATCTTCACTTTCAACCTGTGAACCTTGCTTCCTGTTTAATTGAGGAAAGAATAGCAAGCAGAAGAGAATTTTGATAACTCATCCCACAATCCCACATAATACCCAGTTACTCACATCTGTGTTCCACACTCTACTTTTTCACTGACAGTGTAGAGAAGGTGTTCTCTGTCAGACCACCCTTCCCCTTATGCAGTAGATTTCATCCCCTCTTGATTCAAGGTCATTGCTGTAGCAGTTCTCTACTCTCTCCTGTAAATGCAGTTTTCCTTCTCCACCAGATCTTTCCTGTCTGTGTGGAGATATGATGCTAACTCATCCATCTTAAAAACAGCAACAAGAAAACACTCTACTACTCTTTTTTTTTTTTAAACACTACTCTTAACTGTTTCCTCTTTCTATCACCCCATTTCTGTTCTTCCCTTTACGCCAAAACTCCTTGAAGGAATTGTCCACACCACTTATTTGTATTATTTTTTGAACCCAGTTTATTTAGGTTTTTATTTGGACAGATGACAGACTTCTTATCAAGGTCACCAAAGACTTCATGTTGCTAAATCCAGTGGTTGGTTCGTACCCTTAGTCTGTTTGACCAGTCACCAATATATGGCACAGTTGGGCTGTTCTCCTTGAAATACTTTCTTCACTTGACATTATCCTAATTTTCTCTCATACCTCACTAGTTTCATCTCGGTCTCTTTTTTTTTTGATTCTTCAACTACTAAACCTCCAAATGTTGGCAAGCTCAGGGTCTCATTCTGTTTCTGTGTGTGTGTGTCCTTCGCTGTATCTTTTAAAAATTTATTTTACCATCTGCACTTTTCTCTTGATAATCTCATGCAGTTCCTGGCTTTGAATACTCTCTGTACATTACTGACTCCTATCCCCATCCTGGACCTCCTCACTTTTATACCCAACTGCTTCCTTACCACCACCACCTGGAGAAATGCCCAGTAGGTATCTCACATACCTGTTTCTCCATCTAATTGAATGATAGTTCATCCTTTTAGTTGGTAAGACCAAAAACCTTTTGAGTCATCCTTAATTCTTCTGTTCTTCTCACACTTCATATGCATTTCTGATCCTATTACCTCTATTTTCAAAATATATCCAAAATTTGACCTCTTACTGCCTCTACTGCTCTATTTTGGTTTATTATCTTGCACCAGACTTTTCAGATACACTCAGGTGCTCATATTTTAATGTTGGCCTTTTATTTGATTCTCTTTTCACCCCCAGTTGTGTTTGCATCTTTACTGTTAAAAAAAAAAAAAGGAAAACAACAACATGGAATGTGTGGGTGACAAGTTTTTTTAGTGAGCCTGTGTTTTTCTTAATTACTTGACTGATTGTATCATTCTAAATTCAGAATTTTTTTTTCAAGTTTTGTTTATTTGAGAGAGAGAGTGCGCCCTGAGGGGGTGGGGGCAGGGGCCAGAGGGAGAGTAGCCTCAAGCAGACTCCCTGCTGAGCAGGGAGTCTGGCACAGGGCTTGATCCCACAACTCATGGGATCATGACCTGAACTGAAACCAAGAGTCGGATGCTTAACCACCTGAGTCACCGAGGTACCTCAAGAATCTTTTTCTATAAAACTTTGAGGGTATTGATTTGTTGTATTCTAACTTTCTGATGTTGCTGATGCCAGTCTAATTCTTAGCCACTTTTCTCTCTGGAAGCTTTATTCTTGGAGTTCAGAAATGTTACCACACTGATTCCTGAGTCTGTGCACCTTACAAATCTGAAGACTCCAAGTCTCTTTAACCTAATAAATTCTCTTAGATTAGTTTCTGTCTTGTATCTGTTCCTCCGTTCCTTGCCCATGTTTTGTTTTGAATTCCTATTGAATGCAATATTGTGTGTATATATACTTTTTCCGTTATTTTCATCTCTGTCTCTTGGTTTTATAGTTTGGGAGATTAAAATACAAAACCAACTACAAGAAAGAAAGCACAACTGAAAGCAGCTTAGAGAGTAAAGATTAAATTTAGACTGCAGATTGGACAAGCTTTTACTTTTACTTGCTGTTGATAAATCTTACTAAAACTGTATGCAAGGGACTTTTTTGTTTTTTTAGGAATAAAACCATAAAGGACAAGGTGGATTTGGAAAGGAGAAAAGAAACCAAAATTTTGGAGTTTGAAAAGCAAAGGGATGAATTTAAATGACTTAGAATTCTGAGTTGAGAAAGCTGCAACCTGAGTAGACAGTGGGTTAAGCCAAGAACTAACCTGATTTTCACCTAGACTCCTAAAAGGCTTAGCAATTGGCATCACCAGTTGCAATGGAAACTAGAAGACTATGAAGTAATGAGGACTGGAGATGGAGTTAAAAACTGGAAGATTAACTCAAAATTTGTTTTGACTGTGGTCAGATTTCCAAATCTCCTTTTGCATTTCACACAACTGGACAGCTACTCTTCCCCAACACTGGTACTGTCTAGAGAGGGTAAAATAGAGTTTCTGGAGAAACATGGGCACCATTAAGAACAGCTTGGAGCAAATGGGGCATAGAAGAAGCTTGCATCTGCCTGGTGCTTATTATTTAATAAGCTATTCATTCAGGAGAATTACTAGGCACCTACTATGACTGCATGCTAGACAGTATGATAGGTGCTAGGAAACAAAAGAGCATTAGAGACAAGATTCTTGAGAACGCCACATCTAAGATGCATCCTGGCGGATAATTACAATTAGCCACATGAAGAGGCGTCTAGGAGGAAGCGTCTGGTCCCAGACCATAGGGTGTTTGCAGTCTGTCAGGGAACAACTATAGCCCAAAACTTTTATCCTAACCCATAACACCTTGCAGCTCATTTAAGGTTGGATCCATCACACTAACTCTCATTCAGGTCCTCAAGTCAGTCAAGTTCCTTCAGATTTGAGGCCTTTTCACAAGGTGCTTTGAATTGGAGTTTTCTTGCCCTGCCCCTTATATGGCTGTGGTTGAAGAAATGAGCGGTACAACAGATTAAGAAGTCACAGTGGAAAGAAAAAAGCTAAGAGCTCTGGAAGGCTTAAGTGACAGTGGAAATGTGTCAAATAACAAGCTCAGGCACTCTCCCCTTCCTTTTATTTTGTTTCCACTGCTAAATTTATCTTAATATATTCAATTTGTCATTTGAATGACAGGCTAACAAGTCTGAATTATCTTGGTGGATTTAGGGAGCCATTGAAAGTTTTTTAGCCAGTAAGGTAACATGTCAGAGTCTAACTTTAGGAAGTTTATGCTGCAGCATTGTGCAAAAACTGATTGGGGGTAAGGGGAGAAGCTGACAATAGTGACATCAGTTGGAGTATTTTAAGAGTTTGGGAAAGAGGAAATATAGGCCTAAATGAGTTAAAATAGAGAGGGAAGAACAGATACATGAGAAATTAGGTGAGTGGGTTGGCCTGAAAAAAGTTGACTGGGCAAGGACCAGGTAAGAATTGAGTGTTGATGGTGCATATAGTAGTTCCTATCAACTGAAATTGGGATTGGATCAGAAGGGAATTAGGTTTATTTTTCCTGATTCTGCTTGAGCGTCATCACCCCTGCAAAGCCTTCCCTGATTGCCGTAAGTCAGGAAATGCTAGATGTACCTTCTGTGTTCTCTTTTTGTCTTCTATTTTCTTCTCGTGCTTACCATGCGTGTCTTACTGTGTTTCACAACTAGACATCAGCATCTTGTCACCCTTGTGTCCCTTGTACGTAGCAAATTAACTATTTTTTGGTCACATAAAGCGTTACTGTTTCTGAAAATTTACCTGGGTTGGAAAATGTGTAGTTATACAGCTTGATATTTAATAGAAAAAGACAGTGTGATAAATGAAGACAGTATTAAAGATATTTTATTCTCTCAGATTAATAATGATGAGTATAATTCAGTTTTCTTGGTGCCATCCTGTGATTTTTAGAAATGTTTCAGTATCTTTCTTATCTACAGTTTCAAAAGGGTCCTTGTAAATATGTTTAGCAGTATTACTGTTGTTGTGTTGTTACTGCTTCACCATCTAAATTTTTGAATCTCTTTTTGGTTGTACAATTCTCTCTTCATGCCACTCTCCCTAAATTCTTGTTCTCAGAAGTCATTATTCCCTTATGCTTAGTCTGACTTTCTCGTGGTTGAGGAAAAATATGTCAGTAAATCTGCAAATATTAGTAATTCAAGGGGAAGAATCTTGCCTGGGGAAAGCAAGTGAAGTTGCAGATGAGAGGAACTAATAAACTGAGCAAGGTCCCAAACCTGTAATTGTGGGAGGTGACTTTAGCTTAAAAGAAATGTAAGGGTCTTTCCTCTCCTGAGTGCAAACAAGAGGGAAGAAAATGAGTAAAGATGATGAGATGTATTAATGAAAAGGACAAAATGGTTTTGGATCTTTTTAGGCAAATCAGAGGTTACTTTAACCTTTAGAGTTAAAGTAATAAGGAGTAGGTTTTAAGAATGTTTGAAAGGTGAGGGGCGCCTGGGAGGCTCAGTCAGTTAAACGTCCGACTCTTGATTTCGGCTCAGGTCATGATCTCAGAGTCATGAGATCAAGCCCTGCATCAAGCTCCACACTGGGCATGGAACCTGCTTAAGATTCTCACCCTCCCTCTACCCCTCCCCGCCTCTAAAAAGGCACCTGGGTGGCTTAGTTGGTTAAGCGTCGTCTGCCTTTGCCTCAAGTCATGAGTCCCACGTCGGGCTCCCTGCTCAGCAGAGAGCCTGCTTCTCTCTCTGCCCCTCACCCTGCTCATGCTCTCTCTCACTATCTCTCAAATAAATAAATAAAATCTTTAGGGGGAAAAAAAAAGAATGTTTGAATGGTGAGGGGAAAGTCACCTGGGTTGTGAACTCTGGAGGTGGAGGTGGTTTTTTGTTTTTGGATTGCCAGTGATTGGTGTGTGATAAGTGCTGAGGAGACTGAGAATATTGCAAAGAGAAGGTTGGTAGAGATGTCTGTTGGGGTGACAGGTCTGTAATTGGTACAGGAAAAGATGGTAGAGGCCAGAGACAGATATTTTCACTCAGTGGAGTAATATTCCCTAACAGAAAGTAGTGTGGGTGAGGGTGAAGAAGGGGCCAAAGAGGAGAGTGCAGATGTATAGAAAGTGAATCTTTGTGTAGGCAGTTTTTGATGTGATTCACAAGCAGTCCTGTGTCCCTCTCCCAAGTAAAAAATCAAGAGCATGCTTACTACCATCCTTCCATCAGGGTCTGTCGCAAGGGTACTACATTGTAGAAGAGATAGCTTTATAAAGCTACTCTTCGTATTTCAATAATTAAACCATATATAATAGCTTATTCCAAATAAGCAGTATCTTCGATGCTTTCAGCAATACTTAGTGTGTATGATACTAGTTGTGCAACAAGACATGTACTTATGGATAAATACCAGAAAGAGAAAAGGGCAAGTGCAACTTTACACTTTTTTTTCCCTCGTTCGATGCTTTTGCATATATTCTGTTTTTTAAATAATGCTGTTTTTCTATTTTCCCATCCTGTTGATAATCCAGTTCTTTCTTTTTGATGTAGTCATTCTCCCATTTTATTCTAAGTAGGTGTATTGTATAATTTAATTCAATTCCCTTGATATTAAACAATGTTCAGTAATTTTGGAAATTGCTTACTTAATAGCTTTTTCCCCTGTGGAATTTATTCAAGAAATACACAAATGTGAGCAATATGTAGGATACAGTGTTAGGTACTGAGGGAGTTACAAAGATTATTTAGATACAGATTTTTCTCTGAAATTTTTTTTTTAAGATTTTTTATTTATTTGACAGAGATAGACAGCCAGCGAGAGAGGGAGCACAAGCAGGGGGAGTGGGAGAGGAAGAAGCAGGCTCATAGCGGAGGAGCCTGATGTGGGGCTGGATCCCATAACGCCAGGATCACGCCCCGAGCCAAAGGCAGCCGCTAATGACTGCGCCACCCAGGCGCCCCTGAATTTTTTTTTTTTTTTTTTTTTTTAAGATTTTTTCTTTTGAGAGAAAGAATGTGGTGGGAGGGGCAGAGGGACAGGGAGAGAATCCTTGTGCAGGCTCCAGCTGAGTGCTGAGCCTCATGTGGGATTTGATCCCATCCATGAGATCATGACCTGAGCTGAAACCAAAAGTCAGGTGCTCAACCAGCGGGGCCACCCAGGCACCCCTCTCCTGAAGATCTTTCAGTTCTAGGAAGGGGGAGGTATAGATAGTGTGACAGAATGCTCTGTTATTTTTAGAGGAAGAATGTGTTATTTCCACCTGGAAGTATTACTGATAGAGTTGTATGATGATTAATTTTGTGTCACCTTGGCTGGGCCAAGTGCCCAGATATTTGGTCACATATTCTGGATGTTTCTGTGAAGATGTTTTTTGAATGAGATTAATTTTTAAATCAGTAGACTTTAAGTAGATTACTCTCCACGATGTGAGTGGGTCTCATCCAATCAGATGAAGGCCTTAATAGAGCAAAGAGTGACTTCCTCTGAGCAAGAGGAATTTCGCCAGCAGACCACCTCTGGGCTCAAGCTTCAGCTTTTCCCTGGGTCTCCAGCCTGCCAGCCTACTTGCAGATTTTGGATTTTCGCATGAGCCAGTTCCTTGAAGTAAATCTGTGGGTTGTGTGTCTTGTGTATGTGTCCTTTTGGTTCTGTTTCTCTGGAGAAAGCTGATGAATACAAGTAGCATATAAGCTGAAATTTAAGATGTGGTGTTTGGAGAGAAGCTGTGGTAGGAGACAGAAAACCTGCGCTGGCTATTGAGCATAACGAGCTTCGTTGGAACTTAAGTTTGTGTAAGTGGGATGGGACTAGATCTTAAAAGTGATACTTGACAGAAGTTTTAACTTTAAGGCTACATCAAAAATCTTATTCTAGGGGCGCCTGGGTGGCGTGGTCGCTTGAGCGTCCATCTCTTGCTTTCAGCTCAGGTTGTGGTCTTGGGGTCATGAGCCCAGTATCGGCTCTTTGCTGGGCACGGAGTCTGCATGGGATTCTCTGCCCCTCCCACTTGTGCTCGCTCGCTCTCTCTCTCAAATAAATAAATAAATCTTTTTTTAAAAATCTTATTCTAGATTTACATTTGAACTTAGGCTTAGATTTCTAACTTACTTTGGGCATTTCTTGAATAATTCAACCTTTCATTTATTGCTCTCACATTTTAGTATTCAACAGACTTGTTTTTCTTCCTTAGCCATCAGTATTAGAATCTGATTTACAGTTTTTAGTTTGTGTCCAAAAGTGAAGTCTTTTGGAAAATACTAATGATATCATTTTGTGCATACTGACTGTATTTAACTATGTATACGATTGTCATGTTTAAACTTAAAAGCTTTGGTATTTTATATTGGAGATACTTTATTAGGAATTTGGTCATTACAGCTCTTCCCTCTAGCCATGTAGTATGACTGTATGTTCAGGTATTAATATACTGGTAACTAGGTTTGACGTTCGTGTGATGTTTGAACTTTATCTATTAGAAATAGAGGGGTTTTTTTTAGGTAAATGATTTTGCCAGAAGCTCAACCCTTTCTATGTATTTTTTTAAAAGAGCATTATGGGATGCGTGATCATTTGTAGTCAGAAATAGGGAATTGATTATATTCTTTCAGACTAATAGAGAAAATTGTTTCCCTATTTCCCACTCCCTTTTATTAAACATAGGCCTAAAACATAGGCTTTTCTAGTTGGGGAATGGAAAAAAAAAAAAACAACGTGGATACTTAACTAAAACAACATAGCACCATGATGAAGTTTAAGTTTAAAATAGAGAGGACAACTACTCCTAGTTCCAACATCTAACCCAGCTATTCCTACTATTTTGTGTATTCTCTTTGAGGCTATAATTGTGTGTGGGTATGGGAAGATTATGGAGATGAAATTCATATAACACAATTAACCATTATAAAGTAATGTGATTTAGTGGCATTTAGTCTAGTTACAGTGTTGTGCAACCACTACCTCACTTCAGTTTCAGAATTTTTTCATCACCTTAGAAGAATACCCCTCCCCATTACGTAATCCTTCCCCACTTCCCTTTCCCCCCAGTAACCATTTATCTGCTTTCTCTCTCTATGGCTTTTGCCCTTCTAGGTATATGTTAAACAGATCATATAATATGTGACCTGGCTTTCACTTGTAAGTGCATCATGCTTTGGAGTTTCTTTCTGTTTGTAACACGTCTCAGCATTTCATTCCTTTTTATGGCTGGATAATATTCTGTTATGTGTATGTGTGTCTAAATATAAAAAGCACAATTTGTTTATCCATTCATCTGTTGATGGGCATTGGGTTGTTTCTACCTTTTGGCTCTTAAGAATAATACTGCTTTGGGGTGCCTGGGTAGCGCAGTCGTTAGGTGTCTGCCTTCGTCTCAGGGCGTGATCCCGGCGTTCTGGGATCGAGTCCCACATCAGGCTCCTCCGCTGGGAGCCTGCTTCTTCCTCTCCCACTCCCGCTGCTTGTGTTCCCTCTCTCGCTGGCTATCTATCTCTGTCAAATAAATAAATTAAAAATCTTAAAAAAAAAAAAAGAATAATACTGCTTTAAACATGTGCAAGTTTCTGTGTGGAAATAGGTTTTTACACATATAAGTAAAATTGCTGAGTAATATATATGGTAATTCTGCTTTTAATTTTTTGAGGAACCACCAAGCTATGTTTTCCACAGCAGCTGTACCATTTTACATTTCTACTTGCAATGTCAGGGATTCCTATTTCTCTATATCCTTGCCAGTATTTGTTATTTTGTTTTATTATTTTTTTATACATTTGGGCTTTTTAAATTAAAATTCAATTAATTAACATATATATTATTGGTTTCAAAGGTAGAGGTTTATTCTGTTTTATTATTAAAATCATTCTAGTAGTTTTGAAGTGGCATTTCATGATAGATTTGATTTGTATTAACATAATGACCAAGGATGTTAAGTCTCTTTTCACAAGCTTGTGGACTACTTGTATATCTTTTTTTGAGAAGTGTCTCTTCAAGTTTTTGCCCATTTTTAATTGGGTGCTTTGTCTCTCTGTTGTTGAGTTGTTGGAGGGGTTTGGGTGTTTTGTTTTGTTTTAAGATTTTGTCAGAGAGTAGGAACAAACAAGGGGAGTGGCAGACAAAGGGAGAAGCAGGCTCCTCACTGAGCAAGGAGCCCGATGCAGGATTCGATCCCAGGACTCTGGCATCATGACCTGAGCAGAAGCCAGACGCTTAACCAACTGAGCCTCCCAGGCATACCTGTTGTTGAGTTAAGAATTCTTTATATATTCTAGATATTAAGCCCTTGTATATGACTTGGAAATATTTCTCACCTTCCATAGCTTGTCTTTTACCATGCTCAGTGTTGTTCTTCAATGCACATGTTTTGATTTTTATGAAGTCCAGTTTATTTTTTCTTTTGTTGCTCATGCTTTCAGTGTCAAATCTGAGGTTATAAAGATTTACTCCTATGTTCTCTTAATAGTTTCATAGTTTTGGCTTATATTTAGATTGTTGACCCACTAAAAGAAAAACTGGGATGCCTGGGTGGCTCAGTCGGTTGAGTGTCAGACTTTTGGTTTCTGCTTGGATCATGATCTCAGGATCATGGAATTGAACCCCGTATTGGGCTCTGCCTTGCGTACATGCACGCTCTCTCGCTCTCGCTCTCAAATAAATAAATGAATCTTTAAAAAAGAAAAAAATGTGCTTTTTCCTCTGCTCACCAGTTTACTCAGTAGTTCTGGCCACCACATGTTCAGTCAACCACATCAACCAGTTCTCCCAGCTCCATAGACACCAACTGGGTATCCTACAATTTAATTCAGTTCTGACAGTATCTATCTGAAGTTAGTGTCAGATCTCACAGGTTAAGGGCTCAGTCCCACGAGACAACCTACCCCAGCCTACTTCACACACTGGTCTCAAGTTGCAAATTATTAACTGTACTTCTGACTAAATATAGGCTATAAATTGAGGCTTCCCATGACCCCCTCCTTGGTTTGATCATTTGTCAGAATGGCTCATAGAACTGAGGAAAACAGCTTACTTATTAGATTACCAGTTTATTATAGGAGGATACAAGAGGAACACCCAGATGGAAAAGATACATAGGGCAAGATATGTAGGAAGGAGTGTAGTGATCTTGTGGTCTCCAGGCGAGTCATCCTCCCAGCACCTCCACATGTTCACCAACCCAGCAGTTCAAGGGTTCAAGGGTTTTTGTGGAGGCTCATCACATGGGTGACATGATCAATTATCAGCTCCATCTCCAGCTCCTCTCCCCTCCCCAGAAGGTGGTCTTTCTGGTGACCAGCCCCTTTTCTGAAGCTATCCAGGAGCCCACCAAGAGTGTCCTCATTAGAACAAAAGATGCTCTTAGTACCTTTATTTCTAAGGAAGTTATAAAGGTTTTAGGAGCTCTGCCCAGGAGCTGGAGACAAAGACCAAATATATATTTCTTATTATATCGCAACATCATACCCACTTTGAGTTAATTTTTGTTTGGAATAAGGTAGAGCTCCAGTCACATTCTTTTGTATATGGTCATCCAGTTGTCCCAAAACCATGTTTTGAAGACTCTTCTTTCCCGCATTTGAATATTCTTGGACCCTTATTAAAATCAATTTGCCATAGATGTTTGGGGTTTTTTTTAGACTGTTCCATTCCGTAAATCCTTATGTTAGTACACACTGTTTGACTACTGTAACTTTGTAGTAAGTTTTGAGATTGGGAAGTACAAGTCTTCCAACTTGTTCCTGAATTTGAAGTTTGGTCTCTCCAATTTGAGAGGGGAATGGATATAATTTTGATAGGGATTGCACTGAATCTGTAGAGCTCACTCTGGGGAGCATTGTAATCTTTTTTTTTTTTTTCTTTTGTGAGAGAGAAAGAATGCGCACACAGGAGCGGAGGGGGAGAGGGGAGAAAGAGATGTATACTCCCAACCAAGCGTGGAGCCTCATGTGGGGCTCAATCCCAGGACCCTGAGGTCATGACTTCACCCAAAGTCAGCCGCTTAACCAACTGAGCCACCCAGGCAACCCTGGAGCATTGTAATCTTAATAAATCTTCCGGTCCATGAACATGGGATGACTTTCCATTTATTTAGCTGCTCTTTAATTTGTTTCAGAAGTGCTTTTAATTGTCAGTATACAAGTCTTTCACCTCCTTGTTAAATTTCTTCTTAGATATTTGATTCATTTGGATGGTATTGTGAGATTGTTAATTTCTTTTTGATTGATCATTGTTGTGTATAGAAACAGCTGATTTTTGTGTGTTGATATTGCACCTGTAACTTAGCTGCATTCATTTATTAACTTTAGCTTTGTTTAGTTTTTTTATGGATTCTGTATATGTAGAATTCCCATATGGAATCAGGTCATCTGCAAAAAGAGAATTTTACTTCTTCCTCTCCAATTTGGATGCCTTTTATTTATTTTTCTTGCTAATTATGTTGGCTAGGACTTATAGTACATTGAATAGCAGTGGTGAAAGTGGACATCCTTGTTTTGTTTCTGATCTTAGGGGAAAGTTTTCAATCTTTTACCATTAAATATGATGTTAGCTGTTGGTTTTTTATATATGCCATTTATCCTGTTGAAGTATTTTCCTTCTGTTCCTTGTTTGCTAAATGTTTTTTATGATGAAAGGATGTTAAATTTTGTCAGATGCTTTTTCTGCATCTCTTGAAATTATCATGTCAGGTATTTTCCCCCTTTGGTCTGTTAATGTGGTGTGTATTACATTGGATCTTTTTTTATGTTGAACCACCTTAATTTCTTGGGATAAAATCCCTATTGGTCATGATATGTAATCCTTTTTAGGTATTTTTGGATTCTGTTTGCTATTATTTTGTTGAGGACTTATGTATTTGTATTCATAAGATATTGGTCAATAGTTTTCTTATGGTATCTTTGTCTGACTTTAGTGTCAGAGTAATGTTGGCCTCAAAGAATATATTAGAACATGTTCCCTTTTCTTCTTGTTTTTTTGGAGGAGTTTGAATAGGGTTGGTGTTGTTTCTTTAAATGTTTGCTAAAATTTGCCAATAAAACCATCTGGTCCCAGTTCTTTGTCTGGAGGTTTTTGATTACTGGTCCAGTCTCTTTACTTGTTACAGATCCATTGAGATTTTCTTTCTTTTTTTTTTTTTTTTTTAAAGATTTTATTTATTTATTTGACAGAGATAGAGACAGCCAGCGAGAGAGGGAACACAAGCAGGGGGAGTAGGAGAGGAAGAAGCAGGCTCACAGCAGAGGAGCCTGATGTGGGGCTCGATCCCAGAACGCCGGGATCACGCCCTGAGCCAAAGGCAGACGCTTAACCGCTGTGCCACCCAGGCGCCCCCCATTGAGATTTTCTGTTTCTTGAGTCAGTTTTGGTAATTTGATGCTTCTGGGGATTTTTCTATTTCATACAGACTTTCTAATTTGTTGGTATTTGTTTGTAGTTTTTTTCTTATAAGCCTTTTAAATTCCATGAGATTGGAAGTAATGTCCTTGCTTTCATTTCTGATTTTAGTTATTTGCATTTTCTCGCCTTTTTCCCTTAGTCATTCTAGCTAAAAGTTCGTCAGCTTTGTCTTTTCAAAGAATCTACTTTTGGTTTTTATGATTCTATTTTTCTGTTCTCGGTGTTGTTTATCTCTAATATCTCTCTTTCTTTCTGCTGGATTTGGGTTTAGTTTGCTCTTATTCTAATGTTTAAGGTGTAAAGTTGATTTGAGGTTTTTTTTTTTTTTTTAAGACTTATTTGAGAGAGAGCGCAAGTGGAGGGAGACAGTCTTCAAGCAGACTCCCTGCTAAGCGTGGAGCCTAATGTGGGGCTCAGTCCCATGATCCAGGAGATCATGACTTGAGTTGAAACCAAGAGTCGGATGCTCAACCAACTGAGCCACTTTTTTTTTAATGTGGGATTTTTTAATTTTTAATGTGATTATGGCTGTAAATTTCCCTCTTGAGTATGGCAGTCTTTACATCCCATAATTTTGGCACATTGTGTTTTCTTTTCTGTCTCAAATTTTCTTAATTTCCCTAGTGATTTCTTTTTGGACTCATTGGTTGTTTAAGAGTGTGTTATTTAATTTCCAGGTCCAGTTTCCTTTTATTATTCATTTCTAGCTTTATTCCATTGTGGCCAGAGAAGATATTGTAAAATTTCAGGTTTTTTCAATATATTGAGAAATGGGAGTTAATGAATGGTAACAGCTAGCCACTATGCAAAATGCCAAAATTTACCACAAGTTAACAGCCTTACTTCCTCAAGTACTCCCATGGATGCTGCAAGTGTGTGATTAGATTCCATAGTTTCAAAGTGGTTTATTCAGACTTCACATGCCAAGTCAGTAGTTTCATCGGTGTTGGGACTGATTCCTGGATCTTCCTACTTTGCCATTTTTCATGTCAGTCACCTATGTTTTTTAGGTAGTTGTAGTCTTTTGAAAATTACAGTTTTATAATCTGCCTCATATAACATGCTTAATGTTACTATATATCTAATTTTTAAAAATTCTTTGTTTTATTGATTTATTTGAAAGAGAGCACGCAAGCAGGCATGAGAGGGAGGAGAAACAGAGAGAGCAAGAGAAGCAGACTCCCCCCTGAGTGCAGAGCTGGAAGCAGGGTTCAATCCCAGAACCCTGAGATCATGATCTGAGCCGAAGGCAGATGCTTAACCGATTGAGCCACCCAGGCACCCCTTATTCTCTTTTCTAAGTAGGCACTTAAAGCCCAACATGGGGCTTGAACTTGCAACCCTGAGATGGGGAGTCACACGCTCCACTGACTGAGCCAGCCAGGCGCCCCTGTATTTACTTAACTCTTTGATAATACAAATAATACACTTATTTTGAAAAGAAAAACAAAAAGATCAGAGTTGTAGAATTTGAAGTAAGGAATTGCATCCAATAAATCATATTCTTTTGGTGAGTTTGAGTCTCTTTACGACTGACCCCTTTAAGTTCCTCTTCACTATTACTTTCTGGTAACTTCCAAACTGGTCTTCCATTTTCATTTTGTTTTCCACCGTCACAGAAGGACAAATACTGTAGAATGGTGGTGCCAGGGCCAGGGTGGGGGATGAAGAGTTCAGTTAAGCAATATGATAAAGTTTTAGATCTCTACAACGTTTTGCTATACAAATACTGTACTGTAGTGCTTAAAATTTTTTTAAGAGGTAAACTCATGTGTTCTTACCACAATTTTTAAAAATTGAAATGATAGCATTAACAAAAATGCTGGTAGTGAAGTATACCTAAACAAGTTGTTAGCTTCAAAGAAAAAATGAAAGCCTGATGGAAGAAGATAATTAGAATTGAGGCTTGTTGCTGGAGACAAGGAAGATGTGCATCAAGATCAGGGAGAACCGTGCAGTAAGTACTTTTAAGCCTAATTATGTAGCCAGATTGAGCCAAGAGGAAACTTGGGGTGAGTGGATATCATATACTAGTTTCCTGTGATTTGTTGTGTTTAATTGCTGTTACCTCCAAGTGCAAAAATTAAATAACAAGAAAAATTGGGGATGAACCAGCGTGATTTCTCACTGTACTAACAATTCCTTTACTTAACATTTGCACATGAGCTAATTCATGTGTTGAAATGTGTTGTAGCTGAACAGTAGTGGTGATTTTCTGCCTTTTCAGTGCTCTCATGCCTTTCTTTCCACTCTGAATGCCCAGGTTGTTTGTGTTATCTTCAGCCATGTGTGCCCTTCTGATCTCTATTAATTAATTTGTTCTTTGTAATGGTACAACAGTTGTCTGTTGGAAATCCTAAATCTGATCAAACCAGTCTCCGTCATTAGAACATGTTTCTCATACTCTTGGTGTGTGCAATTCATTCTCCAGTCTCTATTTTCATACTTTTCTATTTTCCTCTTTTGCTGTATGATAGAGGTTTTCTTCACACCACGTTTTGGAAAATAAGCCCTTAGTTTTAAACACTATTGTTGGTTACCTTTAGGACCTCAAATAAAAAATTTAAGCCTACATATATTAATTTATCAACGTCCCAAAAAAATTTATCAAGTGACTCCCTACTATAACAGATGAGAGTTTTAATTTATATATTTCCTTTTGTGTTTTCCTCTATTTTCACTTATCTTCATCTTCCAGTATTTGTTAGAATACTATGTGATAGACCATCCTGACTTTTGTCAGTATGTAACTTAGTAGCTTTTTTCAGAACTATTAAACTTACATTCTGTTCTAAGACCATAGTAAATTGTCATACACATTTGTGTGGTTAAATGAATTTATTCTTCATCTCTTTTTCATTTATTTAAATTCAGTTAATTAACATAGAGTGTATTAATTACTAGTTTCAGAGATAGAGTTTAGTGATTCATCAGTTGCATATAACACCCAGTGCTCATTACATCAAGTGGTCTCCTTAATGCCCATTACCCAGTTACCCCATCCCTCCACCCACCGCCCCTCCAGCAACCCTCAGTTCATTCCCTAGACTTAAGAGTCTCTTATGGTTTGTCGCCTTCCCTGATTTCATCTTATTTTTCCCTCCCTTCCCCTGTGGTCCCCTGTTTTGTTTCTTCAGTTCCACATATGAGTGAAATCATATAATTGGTTGACTTCACTTAGCATAATACCCTCTAATTCCATCCACGTCATTGCAAATGTATTCTTCATCTTTTATCTTTTGTTTGATACCACTGTTTCTGTGAGTTTTTTAATTTGATATAGCAAAGGGTAAGTCTTTATAGCTTATAGTGCACTAAATCTTTTTCTGGAAATACAGTGAAACCTTTTGATCAAATTCAGGTCTTCATGTTAGGAAATTTCTGTTATAGCTTTAAGTATATTTCTCTTATTGTCTTGTCTGGATCTGCATAATAGTCATCAACTATTTTATTGCTGTACTTTTTCTTTACATCTTACTTGCTTTTTCTCAGAATTTTTCTCAATTAATGACCTGGTTTTACTGCTTTGACTTTATTGATGTAGTTATTCTGCTGTTAGATTTGTCTTGTCTGTTCTTCTCTTTCCTTAACTCTGTATGCTACCTTTTCTTTTCAATGTCATTTTGATCATAAGAGCTTTATTTTTCTCAAGAAGGTAAAGCAGTTCTTTCTGAAATTTTCTTCTGTTTCCCATGACGAATATTAATCCTGAATGGATTTTTCATCTGTCTAGTGACTACATGGGTATAGTTTGAATGGTTTTGTTAGGCCATGGAAAACCTAATGGAGCTTGTCAGCCTTGGAAAACCTAGTGGAGCTTGTCGGTGGTTTTTGTACAAGGAGGACTTTGAGGGGGTGCCTGGGTAACTCAGTTAAGCATCTGCCTTCAGCTCAGGTTATGATCCCAGGGTCCTGGGATCAAGTCCCGCATCAGGCTCCCTGCTCATCTGGGAGCCTGCTTCTCCCTCTCCTTCTGCCCCTCCCCCTCCCACTTGTGCGCTCTCTCTCTCTCTCTCTCTCTCTCTCTCAAATAAGTAATATTTAAGGAAAATAAAGGAGGACTTTGACTTTTCCTCCTTCTGCTTCAAGATGAACTAGTCTGTTTCGAGGCCTGAGGCTGTATACATTGTGTACTGGTGATGTTGCTGCTGCCGCCACTAAGGTTAGGGATGACATTGATTTATATGTAATTTTCTTAATCCTGGTTTTTCTTGCTCTTTATCCTTCCTTTCAGATAAAGGGCAAAATATAGAACCTTGTCATTTACTCCTGCCCTATAAAGTAGTCTTTGGCCTTTAGGGGAAGAGGAACTTCAACTAGGGTATTCCAGATCTTTTCCCTTAACCACATCAGTGTTGCTGTCCCCATCTACCAATATGGAGGTGCCAGTGAACATTTCTTAGGGCATGCTGCATATAGATTCTCAGATTGGTCTTCCAGTTTGGACTAACTCATTCAGTATTGAAGTGATACTTTTTAATAAAATTTCACGGTATAAATTTGAGATCTTCTCCTAGTTTAGGGATATTTTAACTCTTTTTGGCTATTTTCTTTAGTTTTAGGGGAGGATATCCTCCTGCAAGGCTACATCTATGTCACCATCTTTCCTGGAAGTATCATAAGTGATAGAAAGACTTTTTAGCATAAAGGAGGGAGGCATTATTTAAAATGAACTAATATTCATATTTAATCTAACCCTGGATCAGTTCTGCAGAAAAATACATACATTTAAAACGTTGCACAATCTGAAGGGGTTTTACTCCCTCTAGGAACTCTTAAATGGATAATACATGGTCTTTCAAACTTTCTTATTTGCAACTTCTGTATGGATGTAGACATTTTCAGAAAAGTCTGAGACAGTGAGCCTGAAACTTTAGTGTTCTTACGAAACTCTTGAGGAATTGGTTTAAAATGCAGATTTCTGGACTCTCTCAGAAAGTCTGATTCAGTGGATTTGAATAAGATCCCAGAAATCTTTTTAGCCAGCTTACCCTGGTGTAGGTGGTCCGCAGTTTAACTTTGAGTAATGCTACCTTAAGTGTTGAAATAATCAGATTTAATTATGAGATATTTTAGGTAACTAGGCCATTTCAGGCTGTCCCCTGGGGCTAAATACCTGACAGCTGCTTGGCTTGGCTTCTAGAGGACCTACTACTCACCAAGATAGATGTACCCTTCATTGTCTTCTCTTAACCCAAAAACTCAATTTCCCAAACTTTGGGATTTTGTGGACAGGTAAATCACTTGCCATTCCACCCTCCAACAAGAAATCTCACATAGGTTTGCCAATTTTTTATTTTGCTGAATGATATTACAAATAAATCAACAATGAAAGAAGACATTTTTAACACCTCCTCTCAGCACAACCACCAAAGATATAAATAAATAAAAATGTAGGATGAACATGACCTCAATATAGATTGTCTTTTAAATTGAGTACATTTAGCTCTAGGCAGAACCCACTCTATTTTCTTCTTTTAAAGAAAAACAAAACTTCTTTAGCTACAGATTAATGAATATTTTCTCACAGATGACATTTAAGAACTGCTGTTTATTGGTATTTGGAAGAGTGCATTTCTCAGGGCACTACCTGAATATGATGAGTAAAACATGTATCTCATATTCTCTTTCTCACCAGTTCGGTCCTTTGGTACAGAAGACAGACCAACAGATCGTCCAATACCACCTCGAGATGAAGTCTTTGAATACATCATATTCCGTGGGAGTGATATTAAAGACCTCACTGTTTGTGAGCCACCAAAACCACAATGTTCTTTGCCTCAGGACCCAGCTATTGTTCAGGTAACTGATAGTAAATTTGTCTTGGAGTGCAAGAAAACTTCAAGTACATGGCTAGTCTTGACTTTTACCTCTCTTGGATTTTGGTTTTGGGGTGTTTTTTTTTTTCTCAATTGAATGTTCATGTGCTTATCATTTCCTAGTTACCTAGATATCTAAAATACCTGGATAATGTTTTCATCTAGGCTTTTTTCTTTAGATCATCAGTTGGGACTAAATAGTAGAGGGATTT
Organism: Ailuropoda melanoleuca; assembly: GCF_002007445.2. Taxonomy (NCBI): domain Eukaryota; kingdom Metazoa; phylum Chordata; class Mammalia; order Carnivora; family Ursidae; genus Ailuropoda; species Ailuropoda melanoleuca. The sequence continues at coordinate 41,025,815 of NC_048229.1, read as the reverse complement.
ATTTTTATCATAAAATATTTTCTAATTTTATCAAGTTATAGCTTACATTTATTGAGGTCTAACTGTATGAGAAGCACTATTCAAACCACTGTACATATAGTAAGTCAGTCCTCACAATACTCTCTGAGCTTGGTACTGTAATTATAGTATAACTATACAATTCTGATTTTTATAAGTGAACAAGTGAGTAAATTAAGGTAGAGCCACAATTCGGACAGAACCAGGCAGTCTGGCACCGGAATCCAGGATCCATGTCACTTACTGTATTATTCACATTTGATTCATATTATAAACCAGAGTGGTAGTGGCTACTCTTAGGTAAGATTATTAGGTTCAGTGAAAAAAAGTAATAAATCACATTGGTATCATGTATATATTTGTGTGTGGTATATTGGTATCATATCTGTGTAACATAATATGCATGCAGTGTTGTATCAGATAGCACAAACGTAAAAGGATTTTTAACATACACAGGTATATTGTTCGATTCTCTAAATAAAGTATGAAAAAGGACGCCTGGGTGGCCCAGTCCATTAAGCATTTGCCTTTGGCTCAGGTCATGATCTCAGGGTCCTGGGATCCGTCCCACACTGGGCTCCTTGCTCAGCAGGGAGCCTGCATCTTCCTCTGCCTGCTCTGCCTACCACTCTCCTTGTTTTGTGCACCTGCGCGCACGTGATCTCTCTCTCTCTCTCACACAAATAAATAAAATATTTAAAAATAAATAAATAAGGTATGAAAAAAGAAGACCCTAAGTATTCTCAGTAAAAGAAATTTTAAAATTATATTTTATCAAAAACAAATACATGATTTCTAAAAAGATTGTAAATTATAAATTAAAGAGGATGTTCGTTACAGTGCTTATTTACATGATAATTGGAAGTATATAGAAACTGCCTGAATTTTAGTTATAATAGCAGAGGAAGTAGATTGACATAGGAGTGTTTTCATTTTAGGGGCATAGCTAATTAAAAGCTTATCGCCCTCATGATTTTCCTCTTGGATCCATTTTCTTCTCAACCCTTTTCTTGTCAGTCTTTGGTCATTTGCACTAAAATATGCTTGTTGATTTTTTTTTTTAAGTAATGTAATACTTTTAGATTTTTTAAAATTAACTTTTCCTGTTTTATGCTGTGATAAAATCTTAGTTTTCCACAAAACAGATTCTTAGAATATATTATCTTGCATAAGATTTGCCTTACTTCCAATATTAAAATACCTAATGAACTCTTCTAAAGAAAATAATAGGTGGTATATAAAATTAAAATGGAAAAAAAGAGGGGCGCCTGGCTGACTCAGTTGGTGGGGTGTGTGACTCTTGATCTCAGGATTGTAGGTTTGAGCCCCATGTTGGGCATACAAATTACTTAAAAATGAAATCTTTTTATTTTTCCTAAGATTATATTTATTTGAGAAAGCGTGAACACAAGTGGGGAGGAGGGACAGAGGGAGAGGGAGAAGCAGACTCCCTGCTGAGCAGGGAGCTGAATGGGGGACTCGATCCCAGGACCCTTGGGATCATGACCTGAGCCAAAGGCAGACTCTTAACCGACTGAGCCACCCAGGCACCCTAAAAATAAAATCTTTTTAAAAATAGGGGAAAAAAAGAGAGAGAGAGAAAGTACCTTTTAACATTTATTTAATATTTATCTTTCCAATATGTTTTTTAATAAGAAATAATTAAATTTATTCTTAGAAATTAGAGAAATTCTCTCCTCTTCCCCCACTCCGTGTTAAGTCTAACTTTTGAGGAAGTAAGTCTGAAGGAATCATGAGAAAATGTGAATTTTCTTAAATGGAGGGAGAAGAGACACATTTAATAGAGATAGCCTACACCAAAGAGTAGTGTTAGCTGACTGTCTCTATTTAAAAGTTATCAGCTTTATGGAATCAGAAGAACCAAGGAAACTTAAGTCAGACTGTAGTTGAGTAACTTCTACCAGTCACCATAAATTTTGACTTTTGACCTTTGGGTTAATACATCCAATAGTATTTATTGAGCACCTGCCATATGCCTGATACTGGCAGTGAACACACAGACAAGGTCCTACCATCAGTGACCTTATATCCCTTTGGTGATTAGTATGCTTCATATTTGTATTATGTGATATTTTATATTAAGATAAATGAGTATATAGTATGCATATATACATTCTATAATATACTTCAGGTATTAATACACTATAATACACTTTAATACTCTATAGTACACTTTAGGTTTAGTAAATTGAAATTTTTGTAAATTGTTCTTTAACTTAATGATAAATATATTTAAAAATGTAAATGGTCTTGGGGCACCTGGGTGGCTCAGTTGGTTAAGCATCTGACTCTTACCTCAGCTCAATTCTTGATCTCAGGGTTGTGAGTTCAAGCCTCACATTCTCTATGCTGGACATGGAGCCTACTTTGATAGATAGATAGATAGATAGATAGATAGATAGATAGATAGATAGATAGATAGTAAATGGTCTTGTTTGGAATAGTTTATTTCTATATCTCTTCCCTGTAAATTTAATAGTGCACCTCAGATGATTGAAATGTAAGCAAAATCACAAGTGAGATACCTTATTTTTGTCAGCACCAGACTAAAACTCAGTATAACCAAATGTAATTTTTCCCATATTTTTTCTTCAGAGTTATTTTTTCAAGTAACTTTTCTTCGGTTCTTTCCCAAACTACTATAAAACTCTTAACTCTACTAAACTATAAAAAAATACATTTATAAGTCACATCAACTATGATTGGCACGTATATACAAATGTTGAAATCCGGAGGTTGTTAAACTGTTATGGTATTAAATGCATATTGTAAGTTATTATAATTGCTTTTGTATTTAGTAGTTATAATTTAAAGTTTTCTTTAAAAATGTAAATATTCAAATTTTTTTCATTATATACATGTTGTGTAGAGCCTGGAAAAATAACCCATGATCTTTCTTCAGTCTTCACTAGGCTCATCTACTTCTTCATTCCAGTCAGTGGGTTCCTATGGACCTTTTGGCAGGATGTCAACATACAGTCAGTTCAGTCCAAGTTCATTAGTCGGGCAGCAGTTTGGTGCTGTCGGTGTTGGTATGTTGTGCTTTTTTCTTTTTCTTTTTTCTTTGTTTTTTTAAATTTACCTGTCTTTACCACACATTTACAGACGTGTTGTTTGGTGTTCCTTTTGTAACCTGTTAATTTAAAGGCTTTATTTAATGTCCTCAATAACTACTGGCTCTATGAAGCACATTTTTTTTAATCTAGATCTATTCAGTTGCCAAATATCATTGAATGTTATTTTAAATTTACATAAGATATATCCATTTAAAATAAGCATTTTTTTCCAGGGCACCTGGCTGACTCGGAAGAGCATGTAACTCTTAATCTTGGGGTTGTGAGTTCGAGCCCCACGTTGAGTGTAGAGATTACTAAAAAATAAACTAATCTAAAAAAATCATAGAATAAGCATTTGTTTTCAAGAGAATGGGTTTTCAAAAAGGGGATTGGAGACAATGCTATTATTAGGTAATAATGCCATTAAGGAGTATTTATATTAGGTAGAATGTGGAAAGATAATCACATATAGCATGTTTGAGGGCCTGGTGCTTTGTTTATTGTAACAATGTTTTAGAAACATTAACACTGTAAGGAGAAAGCTAGATAATAATCAGATCAGCTCAATGTTGTTTTGTTTTTATAGCTGTGCATTTTAGCTCGTTAGTATACCTTTACTGAAATTTTCACAGTAAAGAGTAACTTTTTAAATCCAAATTCTAGCCCTTAATCTTTTTTAATTCAATTGAAATAACCATTATCAGTTTACCTTGTTTCTCTGCATCACAAATCCAGTTTCAGGTGTATCTTGAAACTCATTAGTATGTTAATAGGCTTTGTTAAAATTAATTCCTTTTTATAAATATACTTTGTTTTATGTAGCTGTGACTTTTTAAGTGTGTAAATGTTTTGCTTATTCACAAAATCAAAAAGGATGGGAAAAAATAAATCCTAAAACTGAATGGCTACAAACAGAAATAACTGGTGATAAGTATATATCAAATTGATAGTATAACCACACAGAAAAAAGAATTCAAGTAACTTTTACACTCTTAGTAGGGGTATATTGTAAGAATAAATGGAACTATAAAAAAAAAAGAAACCTTGATTTAGGGTTTGTAATTGGTAGTGGTACTGATGTTAATTTTGAAACTGATTTGTATGTATTATAGGATAGGGCAAATGACTAATATAGTGATGTTGTTGGGAAATGCTGTTCTTTCCATGGAGAAGGGAGAAAGAAATGTAGGGGTAAGGAGGAACCCCATGGTGTTGAGTGTGAATTGGAACCATGAATGTGAACTTGTTTTTTAAAAACTGGTTATTTCCTGGCTTTGTTCATAGAAGGGACCTAGAAGCAATGATACCCTGTAGCAGAGAATATGTGTAGACCCAGTTCTTGGTTTCTAAATACCATTCCCCACTAAAAGGAACATGGGCCCCTTGAAAAAAGAAGAAGGGGAAACAATGCTCTATTTTTTTTTAAGTTTGTTTATTTAAGTAATCTCTACACCCAACATGAGGCTCAAACTCATGACCCCGAGATCAAGAGTCACATGTTGTTCTGACTGAGCCAGCCAGGTGCCCCACCAATGTTCTTTTTTAACAGAAAAGTGCCAGCTAATAGATAGAAGGAATGGTAAATATAGAAAATCACCATTGTTTTAATATCTACTGTATTAATTAGCAAGGATTATCAGTGGATGCTAGAGTCATTGGGTGAACAGTGTTGGACAGAATATTAAAATGGCGAAAGTATTATCACACAATTTAACTACAGACAGGATGGCATTGTGCCTTTATAATGGAAACCTCTCATGGTCACCATTTTAATCAAGTCATAAAGTTTGGCATTGCCGTAGTTAACTAATTAAATGTGTCCTAATATGATAGAGGAAGGAGGTAAATCCAGATTTGCCCTGTTAGCTATAACTGTTAGAATCCTATTCTGAGGATTTAAATAAGGAGGAGTTGCAAATGATCCCTTTGAGACTCCTTTCACTAAATTGAGTAGTTGGCTAACATTGGGATTATTACAGCACTTACCTCATACATTACCGTGAAGTTTGCATGTGTAAAGCATTTGAATAGGGTCTAGCACATAGTGTTACATAGTAAATACTGCTTCTACCATTCTTCAGAGCCTGCTCTTCTAATCAGAGTATTTCTTATAAATGCTTTTATCTAATTTTAATATTATTGGGAGTTGCTAGTTTGGCTAGTTTGGCTGTCACAAAGTAGAGGATTTTATTTGTATTATCCATGTCAATTGAGTAATTTTTGCAGTAGATGGTTATTTTTCATTTGTTGATTTCCATATTGGTAGAATAATTTGTGGAATGACTAGAGAGCTATATATAATATTTAGAAGTTGTTAAGTGAGGAGGAGGAGGAAAATTATAGCATTGATTGGTTGTAGGTGATTTTTAGAAAAGGAGCTAACTCAGATATGGTTTGTGTTAGCACAAATTAAGCCAGATTTTAATCTAAGCCTCTTGTTTTTGATCCCTAGTGAAATTGACTCTTGAACAAATGTATTTGCACTGTACAGGTCCACTTATATGTGGGTTTTTACCAATAAATACTTCAATAAATGTATTTTTTTCTACCATATGATTTTTTTTTTAAGATATTTATTTGACAGATAGCATGTGTGAACAGGGGGAGGGTGAGGGAGAGAGAATCTTGAGCAGACACCGGCCTCCATCTCACGGCCCTGAGATCATGACCTGAGCCGAAACTAAGACTTGGACGCTTAACTGACTCAGCCACACAGGTGCCCCTGAGTGATTTCCTTAATAACATTTCCTTTTCTCTAGCTTACTTTGCTATAAGGATGCAGTACTGTATTCTGACTTAAAAAAAGAAGTTTAAATCAGGGAAACATTATTTGGGAATTTTTTTTTCCATTTTAATTTTTATATGTTACAGTCTTTTTACAGTTTTTTCACAATTTATATTATGAAGGATTAATATCTATAACATCTATAGGGCTTCCAAAACTAAGGACCTACACCCAAGAGAAAAAGAGGCAGGTGTTAGGAACTAACTTTGCCTTTTCAGAAAGAGGAATACAGATGTCCCCCAAATGTGGAAAAATGCCTAAGTTTTGGTTATAATAAGAGATGTACAAATTAAATCTCTACTGAGGCACTGTTTCTCATTATCAATTTGGCAAAAGCCCACAAGTTTGAGTATGTGTATGGTATTTTTGCAAGATAGTAAGGAAACAGATACTCTCATACATTGAAAGGAATGATACACCAGACAGAATTAAAACACTATTTTTTTTAAAGCTGATGCTAAAATAATTCTTAAGTGCAAAGATCAGTCTTTAATTTATGGATCCTTAGGAAAAATTAATGATCCCACAATAAAAAAACAGCAAAACAGCCATGGCATGCTAAGTCTCATAATAACCATGTGGACAAGACAGAGACCTATTGGCTGAATAGACAGACAAATGTGTACGTTTTAGCCAGTTAAGTAGTCAAGCCATATTATACAATGATTCTCTTAGTTCTCCAGTGTTTCATGCAGATTAATTTTTTTTTTAAAGATTTTATTTATTTATTTGACAGAGATAGAGACAGCCAGTGAGAGAGGGAACACAAGCAGGGGGAATGGGAGAGGAAGAAGCAGGCTCATAGCAGAGGAGCCTGATGTGGGGCTCGATCCCAGAACGCCGGGATCACGCCCTGAGCCGAAGGCAGACGCCTAACCGCTGTGCCACCCAGGCGCCCCATGCAGATTAATTTTTAATGAAAATTTAGATAATTTTGACGAACATTTAGAAGGCAGAGTTATGAACTATACAGTTAGCATAAAGCCAGCTGGATCTATCATACATCGGGGCTAACAGACTAAGGGTTGTTCAAGGTCCACTTTGATAAAGTGTAAGGGAATTAAACATGCCATTTAAAAAGCAGAGACCATCAAACTGAATTTAAAAAAAATAACAAGACCCAACTATATAATGTTTTATAAGAAATACACTGAAAGACAGAAGGGGAATGAATAAAAAACAGCATGGCGTACCATACAAACACTAATAACAAGAAAACTATGTTAGACAAATTAACATCAGACAAAGAAACTTAGAAATCAGGGGTACTACCAGAGATAAGAAGGATTCTTCCTAATGGTACAGAGGACAGTTCATCAGGAGGCTTTAACAATCCTAGATGTAACTTTTATAAAATAGTACACCCCAAAGTTGTAGAATATAGGTTATTTTCATGTAAACATGGACCACTTAATGGGATAGATCAAATCCTGAGCCATAAAACAAGTTACATTAAATTGAGGATTGAAATCATAGATGGTATGTTCTCATAACCATAAGTTAAATAAATATAACTTGAAAAATTCCAAATAATTGGAAATTGAGCAAACTTATAAATCACTGATGAATCAAAGAAGAAAGTATAGGTTAGAAAATACTTTTTAATGATCATAAAATGCAGCATATCAAAATTTGTGAGTGGAGCTTAGAGGAAATTTTATACCTTTAAAAATTTTATACCTTTAAAAATTTTATACGTTTGAATGCATATATTAGAAAATAAGAATGTTTTAGAATTACTGCTCTAGACTGCCAGCTTAAGAAGCTAAGAGAAAAGGAAAGAAAATTAGCCCAAATGTAGTAGAACGAGAAAAAATTAAAAGCATAAACCTAATGAAATAGAAACAAGTCAAAATAACTTGATGTAATGAGTGCTGGGTGTTATATGCAACTGACGAATCACTAAATTCTACCCCAATAACTAGTAATATGCACTATATGTTAACTAAATTGAATTTAAATAAAGAATTTTAAATAATAAATAAGAAAGAAAAGAAAAGAAGCCAAAATGTACATAACGTCAACAAAGCTGGGTGATCAAGGGAAAAAAGAAGACCCAATTACCAATATGAGGAATGAAAGAGTAGATATCATTATAGATGCTTAAAGGACAAATCTTATGAACGAATTTATGTCAATTTTGACATCTTAGATAAAATAGAGAAATTCCTTGAAAAAATAGAACTTTCCTAAACCCAAACAGGAGGAGATAAAAATACAATATACCAGCTAACTAAGATACCAGAATCAAATGAGGTCATTACAAGAAAATTACAGCCTACCATCTCTGTGGACATGTATTTTAAAATCCTTAACACAACATTAGCAGTGAAAGCCAGCAATTCATAAAAAGAACAATACATAATGAAAAAGTTATCTCAAATGCAAAGATGTTTTAACATTGGAAAATCATTAGTAATTTACCACATTAACAGAATAAAGAAGGAAAACTGTAATCCCAAGAGATACAGAACAGGCATTTGATAAAATCAGCACCTGCTTATCAACAACTGAGGAATGGGACTGAATTTCCTAAACTTGATCAGTGAAATGAAAAGTTTACATACATAAAGGCAAGAAAAAAAGATACGAAGACTGAAAAGGAAGAATTAAAAGTGTTTCTATTTGAAGGTGACATGATTGTGTATGTAGAAAATGCAAAAGCATATTCAAACCATTAGAATGAGTTAAATGAATTTAGCGTGGTAAGGGAATACGTGGTAAATATATGAAATATATGAAATGAACTGTATTTTTAATTCAACAGATGGGTTGGCAAACTGGTCTGTGGACTGAATCCAGCCAGCCTCCTGTTTTTATAAAGTTTTACTGGAATACAGGCACACCCATTTATTATATATTGTTTATGGCTGCTTTTATACTGCATAGGCAGAGTTAAGTAGTTAAATGGAGATCATATGGCCTGAAGAGCCTAAATATTTATCATCTGGTCACTTGTAGTTGGAGTTTATTGACATGTGATCTAGAACAGATTCTTGAGAAGTGAAATGTAGAATGCACCACAGCTTGCAGTTAGTACCAGTAACATCAGATACCCAGGAAATAGAAATAATGTAACAGAAGATATTTCAAAACATCTACAACAGTGGTTCTCAGTGGAGGGGGCTTAATTTTATCTTCCTCCTGCAGGGGACATTTGGTAACGTATGCAGAGGCTGGAGGAGGTACACTTTTGGTTGTCACAACTGGGGGATACTACTAGAATGTACAGGGTTGGAGGCCAGGGATGCTACCTAACATCCTACAATGCATAGGACAACTCTTCACAAAATGTCAGTGCCGAAGTTGAGAAAACTGCTCTATAATGAAAAGTACAAAATATTGCTGAGAGAAATTAAAGTTCTAAATAAATGGAGAGTTGATCCAGGCTTGTGGGTTAGAGATTCAGTATTATTTTTAAGGTAATGTTTTCCCAAAATTGATTTACAGAATGAACAGAATCCCGGTAGACATTTTAAAATAGAAATTGACAGGGGTGCTGTGGTGGCTCAGTCAGTTGGGCATTTGATTCTTGATTTCAGTTCAGATCATGATCTCAGGGTCATGAGATTGAGCCCCATGTTGGGCTCTGCTCTGGGTGTGGAGCCGCCTTGGGATTCTATCTCCCCCTCTGCCTCCCCACCCCGGGCTCGTTTCTCTCTCTCTCTCTCTCTCTCTCTCTCTCTCTCTCAGAAAGGAAGAAAGGAAAGGAGGGAGGGAGGAATTGACATGCTGATTCTAATATTTATATGGAAATACAAAACCTAGAATAGCCAAAATAGTCTTGAAGAAAGTTGGGGCATATGGGTGGCCGAGAGTTAAGCTTCCAATTCAGGTCTTAATCTCAGGGTCATGACTTCAAGCCCTGCGTTGGGCTCCATCCTGGGCAAGGAACCTACTTAAAAAAGACTCACTTAAATACTGATTTAAAACAGACATGACAGTGCAGTTCAATGGAGAGGGGTAAATCTTAACCAGTAATGTTCCAGTATGTATTTGGAAAAAATTAACCTTGGCTCCTGCCTCACTCCACATATAAAAAACAGTATGAGGGGCGCCTGGGTGGCACAGTCAGTTAATTATCTGACTCTTGGTTTTGGCTCAGGTCATGATCTCAGGTTCATGAGATCAAGCTCAACTGTGCTCAGCATGGAGTCTGCTTAAGATTCTCTCTCCTTCTGGGGCGCCTGGGTGGCACAGCAGTTGGGCGTCTGCCTTCGGCTCAGGGCGTGATCCCGGCATTGTGGGATCGAGCCCCACATCAGGCTCTTCCGCTATGAGCCTGCTTCTTCCTCTCCCACTCCCCCTGCCTGTGTTCCTTCTCTCACTGGCTGTCTCTATCTCTGTTGAATAAATAAATAAAATCTTAAAAAAAAAAAAAGATTCTCTCTCTTTCTGCCCCTCCCCTCTGCGTGCTGTCGCTCTGTCAAATAAATAAATATTTTTAAAAATTTTTTGAAATAAATCGGTAGGTAAATTAGAGTAAGGAACATGGGTGTGGTACGGCCAGCAACTCAGAAAAGAGATGGAGGAAATAAAGATCTATAGAAGAGTTTGCTAACCAGAGGGCAAGCTGTGAGAGGCTGGAGGAGGTGAGGAAACAAAGCAGCATGCAGATAAGACTACATATCATCAAGGTGGCTTATGTCTTAGTCGTTGCCCAGAAATACTAGGGATAATGGGATGAATTTAACTTCCCACAGTCATTGAAAGCATTAGTCCCCACATTTCTGGCAATGTGGGAAGTTACGTTAGGCCTCTCATGAGCTGGCCAGGGCTGTAGCCTAACTGGAGTCCACCTTCAGGGTAGTCCCAGTGATTCTCATTATCTGAGATTCTATGCTAGGTTCTGATGCCCTGTTTTAAAAGGGATAGGAACAACTAGGATTTATTAAATTGGAGGGGGCAATGTTAAAGACAGTGGGAAGATGAGTAATGGTTGAAGTAACTGGAAGTGATTAGCTGGGAAATCAGAAGATGGCTATGATCATGATCTTTAAAAAGTTTAAGAGCTGATGGGTAAACTGCTACGGAGTAGATTGGTGAAAATAAGGAAGGTGGTGAGAAAAGAGACAGATAAAGGGGAAGGCTGATAAACTGAGGTAAGTAATCTGAATTTTTATGTTAAGGGCAGTGGAAAGCCATCACAGGGTTCTAAGCACTGTCGTAATATGGTTATATTTGTATTTCACAAGAGATTGTTCTGACTACCATCTTCAGATTGGATTTAGAGATAGGGAAGGAAGGGCTACTGAAATAGTTCCTGCTGGAGAAAAGCTACATCTATTAAATATTAAGTCAGAAGAGAAGCAGCGTAAGAAAAGGTAAATGATCCATAAGGACTTAGAGAAGATTGACCTAACCTCATATAGCAAAGAATTTGGGCCCTTTCTAGGGATTTGTTATTCATATTACCAGAACTTTTTGTGGTTGCTTTAGGCAGAATGCAGCCCCACGGTACTGTCCTGGAGGGAGGCATTAAAATGAACTGGAGTCCATTGGCTACTGCCTTGGAAATGCTGGACAAGCTCTTCATAGACTGGTCTATGTGCAGATACTTGGTATTAAAATAATTACACCTTAACACTGATGTAGAACATACCATTTCTGCTACTTCTCTTTCTGACATGGGTCCTTTCTGTTCTATCTATGTAACTGCCTAGGACAGTGTTGCTGTTACAGAAATTGTTGGCATCCAAGGATGCTGGAGTATATATTGGTTTGCTTTTTCCATATAGTGTAAAAGATTTCTCAAACTATTTTTGATGCATTTTCGATTTTCAGGATTATTGATTTGCACGAGTGTTGCAGGGGGGAGGGGTGGCAACAGTTACTGTCATCATTTAAATGGTATATTTATATAATTGAAAGGTTTAAATTAAATTTTTTTTTTGTCATTTAAAAAATATATGTGTCTCTTAAAGCTGGAAGCTCTTTGACATCCTTTGGAACAGAAACATCAAACAGTGGTACTCTATCCCAAAGTAGTGCAGTTGGTTCTGCCTTTACACAGGATACAAGATCACTAAAAACACAGTTATCTCAAGGTAAGATGTTTTTTCCTTCATATATTTCCATTCCTAAGATCTTTAGTGGTTTTTATCTTGCTCTTTGAATCTAAGAGCTTTTGCAGCTTGCAGATCACATTTACACTTACTATTTGGTCCTTTTGAGTTTTCTTCTAATTGCTGTTGTAATAAGTATATTGAATGATGTCCACTATTTGGACTCTTTACAGTTCTGAGATCATAGAACTGGGAACCAGCAAACATTCTCTGTGTTTGACAATTTTTTGCAAGGCAATTGTAATATTTAAATATATCAAATTAGTCCCAGACTCACCACTGAAGATGAACTATTCTTGATGAACTTGAAATAGCAGCTTAAAAAACCAAACTATTCTTTATGCTGTTGGGTCTTTCCTAACATCCTCACAGGATCTAGAGCAGTGGTTCTTAGTGTGGACCATCCACAATCATCATCTGGAGTGCTTCTTAAAAATGTAGATCCTGACAGTCACTGTATCAGAATCCTTGGAGTTTTGGCAATGTGTGTTGTAATTAGCTTCTTAAAGGATCTTGTTTAATTTTTTTAAATCTATTTTTCTACCAGCCAGTTCTGTAATCTTTGGTGGTCCCAAGATTCTGTATCTTTTTATCTGCATCTGAAGTGGTTGTTATTGGCTCGTTGCTTTATATAAATGTTCACTTTTAAATAAAACAGTGTAAAGTCATTTCAGAAGGATGCTATAATCACAGGATAATATTGTTTAAAACTGTCGAGGCTAAAATCAAGCTAATACTAAACATAATCCTGTGTATCTTACTTTAGATATTTTGAAGTAGTTATTATCATTCATACTGGCTAAAAATAACTTAATTTTTAATTTTTTTTAACATTCTAAAGATTTGTTGTAGATGAATTAGAAATACAGTAAGTATAAGGAAGAAAATAAAAACACCCATAGTCCCACTATCCAGAAATAACAAATAATTACCTTTCATTGTATATACTTCAGACTTCTTTCTAGGTTATTAGAAGTATATATTTCTCTATAGATCTTTTGGGTGTTTTTCTTTTAAGAATTCTTCCTTAAATAAAATTCTTCATCTTTTTAAGCATTAGTTTTCTAAACTATAAAATGGGACTTTAAGGGTACCTGGCTGGCTCAGTTGGTGGAGCACATGACTCTTGATTCCGGGGTTTTGAATTTGATCCCCGCGTGGGTTATACAGAGATTACTTAGAAATAAAATCTTTATAAAAAATAAAATAAAGGGGCACCTGGGTGGCTCAGTCAGTTGAGTGGCCAACTCTTGGTTTTGGCTCAGGTTGTGGAATCAAGTCCCATGATGGCTCCATGCTGAGAGCGGAATCTGCTTCAGATACTTTTACCCTCCCCCCCCCCACTCACGTTCACACTCTCTCTCTCAAATAAATAAAACCTTAAAAAATTGGGGGGCGCCTGGGTGGCTCAGACGTTAAGCGTCTGCCTTCGGCTCAGGGCGTGATCCTGGAGTTCTGGGATCGAGCCCCACATCAGGCTCCTCTGCTGGAAGCCTGCTTCTTCCTCTCCCACTCCCCCTGCTTGTGTTCCCTCTCTTCCTGGCTGTCTCTATCTCTGTCAAATGAATAAATAAAAAAAAAATCTTTAAAAATAAATAAGAATAAAATAAAATGGGGCTTTATTGGTAACTAACTTATTCTGAGAAGTACATTTTTAAAAAATGTATGCAGTGCTCTTAGCACCTAACACATAGTGCTTAGTAGATGTTAACTATTTTATGGGGCACCTGGGTGGCTCTGTTGGTTAAGCTACTGCCTTTGGCTCAGGTCATGATTCTGGAGTCCCAGGATTGAGTCCTGCGTCGGGCTCCCAGCTCAGTGGGGAGTATGCTTCTTCCTCTGACCCTCTCCCCTCTCATGAGCACACGCTCGTGTGTGTGCACACGCACTCTCTCAAATAAATAAATAGTTAACTGTTTTAATCAGTAGTGAACATTAACCTTAATATTGAATCACTTATTAAAATGATAAGTAAGGATGCCTGTTGTCGTTACTACTCAGCATCGTTCTGAAATTTTTGGCTAACTCAGGAATGCATGAAAAAGACATAAGCATAAATATTGAAATTAGTATTATTTGCCAGTGCTATGACTTTCTGCTTGGAATTAAGTCACTGAATAACCTAGAACTAAAGGACTGAAATTAGAGGTAAACTATAAAGTTATACATGTAAAAAGCAATAGTTGTCCTAAAACCTAACCCACTGATTATGTAATATAGATAAAACAAGATGTCATAATAAGAAGAAATAGAAATTAGGGGCGCCTGGGTGGCACAGCGGTTAAGCATCTGCCTTCGGCTCAGGGCGTGATCCCGGCGTTATGGGATCGAGCCCCACATCAGGCTCCTCCGCTATGAGCCTGCTTTCCTCTTCCACTCCCCCTGCTTGTGTTCCCTCTCTCACTGGCTGTCTCTATCTCTGTCGAATAAATAAATAAAATCTTAAAAAATATATATATAAAATACATAGTAAATATGGCAAACCTCTGTAGAAAATACAAAATGTAGTAGAAGGACATAAAAGAAGTTACACGTAATCAGAGAAACAGATCTTATTCCTAGATATAAAGATTTAGTATTAGGAAGACCTTGTGTCTCATATTAATTAAATTTACTGTACTTTTAATAAATCCAAATGGAATAGTAGGAGAACTTAATAAAAGAGATGCACAGACAGTCCTAAAAATAAACATGGAAGTATAGTTAGACATATTTTCCAAATAAAAGTAATGACATAGGGCTTACCTACTTGATAATAAAGTACACATAAAGTAAAGCCATGCAGGAATAAAAGTCAGAAATAGTTCCAAACATAAATAAGTGGTTAATACATGATAAAGATATTCTTAAATTAGAGGAAGGCTGGCTATCCAGTAGTGATGTTGGGGCAGACAACTGCCTGATCATTTGGGAAAAATAGATCTAGATCCTTCCGTTGTACTTAGGACTAAAATTTTAAATAGATTAAAGTATTTAAAAATTTTTCAAGTACATATTATAAGAAAGAGGTATATTTATATAAAGCAGTGATGGAGAAGGCCTGGGACTCTTCATTTAAGTTTTATCAATGAAAACTTCTGAACTTTACAAAATTAAAATACCTAGAGTTTTCTTTGAACTGGTAAGAATGTGTAGTTAGGTCAGGGGGGTGTGTTTTTATTATGCTGAAACCAGCTTCTGGGTTTATTCCTAATGGTATGTCTAGCATTACCTATATTCCCTGTGGCTAACACAGCTGCCAGTGTGACTAGAAGACTTCAGTCACAAAGGTCATGAAAGAACACAGCAGTGGGCTCTGGGGTGGTTCAGTCAGTTAAACGTCTGCCTTAGGCTTAGGTCATGATCCCAGGGAGTCCCACATCGTGTTCCGCGGGGAACCTGCTTCTCCCTCTACCTGCCACTAGCCCTGCTTGTGCGTGCGTGCATGCTTGCTCTCTCTCTGATAAATAAAATCGGGGGGGGAGGCGGAGTACACAGCAGACCAGTCCTTGCTTGCTGTGATCACCCCATCACTTGTGGTTCTGCAACACTTGTGGGTCACAGGATTCTTTCTTAAAAGCATCGATGAGACAAGTTTTAGAAATTTATAAGATCGGGTCACCTGGGTGACTCAGTCCGTTAAGTGTCTGCCTTCCGCTCAGGTCATGACCCCAGGGTCCTGGGATCAAGCCCTGCGTTGGGTTCCCTGCTCAGCGGGGAATGTGCCTCTCCCTCCTAACCGCTCGTGCTTTCTCTTTCTCTGATAAATAAAAATTTTTTTAAAGAAAAATTTATAAGATCATTTAATGTAATAATATAAAATTGAACAATAGGTTTTTCAAAAAACTTAGCACTTGTTTTATAAGTAAATCCCTGTATTCGGTGATAAATGATCACAAAAATGTTTTCTCATAGGCCAGAACTTCTACAAACCACCATGATTCCCATTATAATCAATGGGAAGGAATATTGCACTGTTTCTGGCTGGAAATGGTGATACATATTTGTAATTACGACTTTAGATAGCCATAAACTTGGGGAAAATTACTAATAAACAGTCCCTGAAGCATCTGGTGCACAATAACCAATGCATTGTCAGCACTCACCAGTTCACCAGTGGGCGGAGCCTGTGCAGATATGCACAGGAGGGTAGTAACATTTACAGCATACTTGGAATTTTTTTTTTTACATGAAATAATTTTCTTAAGCAAAACATATCCCATGCTGTATCATGGGATACGAGAGCACCCTGAGCAGAAATGTACAGCAAACAGAGAGACAAAACATGATAGGAGCATCCAGTAGTACATTCTTCTGTTCACACTGTGACCAGGCTCTGACATCGTAAAAGGAAAAACGGAATTTGTAAGTGCACAACTCATATTAAGCAGAAGCTCCCAAAAGATCTTCAAAATGGCCAGAAATGAATGTGGCTGCTGTGTAATTATCTGAAGGGTATATTTGTTGCTGGCCTTTGATTTTGATGTATAATTTCCCAAGCCTCTGGGGTATTGAAGGACTTCATCTGTCTTTCTAGTTCTTTACTTCCTTTGTAATGGAAATGTAATGGAGATAGTACCTATAAATATAAAATACCACTGTAGACATATCTTCAGAAACTACTAAAAATTTTAGGTTACAGCCTCTGGAAATAATGGCTGAAGTGTCAATATAATCTTGTGGTTGTCTTTATTGGGGAAAGCCTGCACCCTGCCTGCATACAACATGATCTTTGATAATATTCCTGGGAAGTCTTGCCCAGGCAGCAATTTTTGAAAAACTTACTTAAATCTTACCCCACCAGCTAGAAATACAGATTAAGTTCCATTGGTAGGTTGGTTGGTTGGTTGGTCGGTCGTTGGGGGTTTTGGGTTTTTTTTCAATGTTTCTTTACTAGCCTAGTGACCCAGCCCACTAAAGATAACCAGTTTTAAACTCTGGTCTAATAAGTAGATGAATTCAGATTTATCTGTGCTGAGGATTTAAATTGGTAGAAATAAAACTGTAGACCTTTTTTTTTTTTTTTTTTTTTTTAGGGTCTAGGTTTTGAAATCCCCAGAGGATAGGGTAGTTTCTTATCTTTTGGTTACGTTTTAGGTCGTTCAAGCCCTCAGTTAGACCCTTTGAGAAAAAGCCCAACCATGGAACAAGCAGTACAGACCGCCTCGGCCCACTTACCTGCTCCAGCACCTGTTGGGAGAAGGAGCCCTGTATCAACCAGGCCTTTACCATCTACCAGCCAAAAAGCAATAGAGAATCAAGAGCACAGGCGAGGTAGAACTTTAGCTATTTACTGTTCATTAATTGACTGATCAACATTTTCCATTCACCTTATTTTTCATTAAAAAGATTTACTGTATATGAATGATCCTAGAAGGTTTCAACTGAACTTGATAGAATGTTCAGTCTTTCAAACTTGACTCAAAGTAGTGATGGTGGTGGGGGTATAGATTTTTTGCTTTTGTTTTGGGTTCCTTTGTTTTTCCCATTTTGAACTTTACAGAAGTTTTTGCTTTTGTGTCCTGAGCTCATTCCTGACTTTGTATATCTTTTATAGCTGAAGTACACAAAGTTTCAAGACCAGAAAATGAGCAACTCAGAAATGATAGCAAGAGACAAGTAGGTAAGTTACTTGAATCTTGAAGCCATATTCTGCGCTTCTCAATTAAAAAGAACACTTGGTGCATAATTACTATTAAAAAATGAAAGCCTGCGGGGTGCCTGGGTGTGACTCAGTGGGTTGAGCGTCCAACTCTTGATTTCAGCTCGGGTCATGATCTCATGGGTTGTGGGATCGAGCCCCACGTCAGACTCTGTGCTCAGCAGAGAGTCTGCTGAAGATTCTCTCTCTTCCTCTTCCTCTTCCTCTCAAATAAATAAATCTTAAAAAAAAAAAATTAAAGACTGGGGTTATATCTGTAAAGGAGTTTAGCATTGGGGAGTTTCACTGTGGTAACAGAACATTTCTTTATCTTGATTATGATAGTAATTGTACAGATGTATACATGTAGCAAAATGTTATTGAACTATATATAGAGATACACTAGAAAATGAGTACCTACAAAAACTATTAAAATCTGAGTGAGGTTTATAGTGTAAAGTTATATCGTGCCAATGTCAATTTCCTGCTTTTGGTAATGTACGGTAGTTAAAATAGGATATTACTGTTAGAGAGGAAGCTAGATAATGGGCATGTAGGACCACTCTGTACTGTTTTTTCAATTTTTTTGTGTTTAAATGTTATAAAATAAAACTTTTTTTAATCAGCATTACATTTCTGGAATAAACTCTACTCGATGGTAGACCGTTGTCTTTCAGTATATTGAATTAACTGCCAGTAAGATTTATACACTTACATTGTTGTGTGGTTTCCTCTTTAGTACTGTCTTTTGTATTTTTTTATGTTTTTATGTCAATTTCAAGTTAACATTATAAAATTGTTTTCATTGTTTTCTGTGCTTTTAGGAGTGGATTTATCTGTACCTCGAAGGTTTGACGTTTTCTCATAATTATTTAAGCTTTTTTTCTTTTAAGAAATTGTTCAAGAACTTTAACTTTCTTCCATGATTATTGAATTAGTAAGACTGTGCACTTTGTGTTTTGTAATCTGTTACATTTATCCCCAGATTCGTTTATTTTATCAGTACTTTCAAACATATTACCAGAGGATAGATTATAATTTTAAACATCCAAATAAAGGCAAGGTGTAATCACCTTATTTAGATAATAATTAGAAAATGATCTTTCACTTAATTTCAGAAAATGTATACTGAATTTTTCCTGTACATTGCTGTATGTGTTTTTGTATGTGCTATGTGCCATGGAATTTAGCAGTTTTGGTTTGATTTGCTGTATTTCACTTTTTTTTTTTACTTTGGAAAAGAGAGAACTTCTCTCTCAAAATAAGATAATTGCCACACTACCATCATTTAAAAATCATATAAAGTAATGAAGAAAAGTACCTTTCAGTGCCCTTCAAAATTCATCCCCCAAAGGTTCATTAATAGAACAGTGACTATTCTTTCACACTTTTTAACGATTTTACATAGACTCTAATTAAACTTTTTTTTTTTTTAAGACGGAAAGATTGTGCTATATTTACTTGCTGGCTTGTGGCCAAGGTGTTTTTAATAGTGAAGTTGAATGTTTTAAACATCCTGCTTATCTAGATTTAAGTGTCTGGATATGCTGCTGTGGGTTTTTGTGGTTTGTTTTCTCAAACGTGGGCAGTTTGCAAAACTTCAGCAGACACTGAATATAACCTGTCTGTTACTGGGTAGTCACTTTCTGATCTTTGTCACTATGTATTAAACATTTCACATAATTATAATCATTGAATTCATAATCCTTTGTACTCTGTTTCTGTTAACTCACATGAACTACTGTTCCATATTCCTCTTTTATTTTTTTCTTAACTCTTCGTCTTGTGGTGAATATTTGGGTTCTCAAATTTTTACTGTAATTTATGCTATTTTGGTATTTTTTTATCATATTTCATAAATTCTGTTAACATAGTGGAGAAAGAGTAGATACAGGAAGATTTGAATAATATGAAGCCATTTAGAGGGAGACAAGAAAGGTGAAAGAGGAAGTGGTTGGAGTGGTTGAGACTTGGTGGTTCTTTTGTGTTATCTGTGATAATTGTGCTTATTAGTGTTCGTGTATTTTCTTACTACAAACCTTGGTTCCTGTGATCCTCTCATAGAAGACTTAATAAATTTTGAGAACCCACTATATGTTTGGCACTTCATAGAAATTAGAACTGTAAGCAGAGCAGAGCCCCTCCCTCAAGGATTATGACAGTAATTTACTACAGAAGTCTCCAAAATAGTTTGGTTGTACACTCTGTGAATAACATGTATGAGTTTGGACCCCAAAGTATAAATTTCATGTGTGCTGTTCTCAGTTCACTGTGTATTAGGTTAGTGAAATTTCATTTCTTTTTTCTCTTTTAATTTTTTTTAAGGATTTGTTTATTTTAGAGAGAGAAAGGGTGCTTGTGCAAGTGGGGGGAGGCACAGGGATATGATCTTAAAGCAGACTCCCTGCAGAGCGTGGAGCCTGATATGGGGCTTGATCTTCACAATCCATGAGATCATGACCTGAGCCAAAACCAAGAGTCAGTTAAGACAGCCTCCCAGGCACCCCAATTCATTTTTATAAAAACTGCAAATATAGTAATGTGTATACATATATAATGTGTATATGCTTTTTTTTTTTCTAAAAAGCATTTTTGTTGTTGCCCATTTAATAAAGACCATAGCAATAGATTACGTCTTACACCGGCTTATTCTGTCTTTACTGGCATAGTTCCAGGTGCTCCTTCAGCTCCAAGGAGAGGGCGTGGGGGTCATCGAGGTGGCAGGGGACGATTTGGTATTCGACGAGATGGTCCAATGAAATTTGAGAAAGACTTTGACTTTGAAAGTGCAAATGCACAGTTTAACAAGGAGGAAATAGACAGAGAATTTCATAATAAACTTAAGTTGAAAGGTGAGTTTATTTTTCTATTCAGAACATGTTCTTATTTGGCTTGTGTATTGTGGATGTTTAATATAAATCTTGACTTTGTGGTATGTGCTTGTTTTTCATTAGAAGACAAACTTGAGAAGCAGGAGAAGCCTGTAAATGGTGAAGATAAAGGAGACTCAGGAGTCGATACCCAAAACAGTGAAGGAAATGCAGACGAGGAAGATCCACTTGGCCCTAATTGCTATTATGACAAAACCAAATCGTTCTTTGATAATATTTCTTGTGATGATAATAGGTACAGTCTTTTAAGCTTCTTTTATGCTCTTAGGAGATTGAAATATGAAGTGATTTCCTATAAATTCACAAAGTTTAATGAATACTTAAAAATATCTAAGGACTACAATTTTTTAATGTTTTATTTTGCTAAAAGAAAATAATCCATACTAAAATTTTCAATGATACTACTCCTTGTGAAGAAGAAGTAACCGTATACTTTTGTTTAGGGATGCATTCACATTTGAAAATTAGTACTTAAAACAAAAGCATTCATCTAAGACCTTTTACTTTACTCCTCTACAGTGTAGTTCAAATGAAGCCATGGCCAAAAATGCTAATGTTACTTTGAAGTTTGCTGATACAGTAAAACTTGGCCATATCGCAGCAAATGTGGGTCCAGAAAATTGTCAGGTTTCTTAAAGGATCCAGCGTAACAGGAGTTCTAGAGTTTCTGCTACCCATTCCAAGTTTTCCTTCTCCTAACTGTAGTTTGGTGCCACCTGGTGGCAGTTGTCTACTTCAGCGTAAACGTGGAGGGGGATGATTCTGATCTGAGTCCTGGATTGTCTGGGCTGTAGGACAACAGCAGTATCAATTTAAACACTTACTTCTGACATCAGGTCTAGGGATTGGGCTAGGAACATACTAGGCGCTTACTTTCCTGCATACAAGGACTGACTTTCCTTCTCCCAGCTTCCTGAGACAGAGTTCCCTTTCTTGGCTTTGCCCTCTCTTACATGGGGACTGAGGGGAGAGAGGAGTCAATTGCCAGTCCTGCTATATTTGAATTCCCATTATATTGGGGGCTGTTACGGTGTATTTGAAAGAGACTAATACCAGTCACATTTTCACGTGAAGTTTAACAGACTATTATGGGAACATATGCCATGGACAGTTTGTGATGACTTAGATAAGTTGCTTATTTTTATTTGATCTTTAGGATTTATTTGTCCTTAGTTTGGGAATTAGTGCCACATAGTTTTTTTGGAACATGTTCTTAAACCCAATACATTAGAGATTATTTGTTCTTATGACAGAGAACGGAGACCAACCTGGGCTGAAGAAAGAAGATTAAATGCCGAAACATTTGGAATCCCACTTCGTCCAAACCGTGGCCGTGGCGGGTACAGAGGCAGAGGAGGTCTTGGTTTCCGTGGTGGCCGAGGGCGTGGTGGTGGCAGAGGTGGTACCTTCACCACCCCTCGAGGATTTCGTGGTGGATTCAGAGGAGGTCGTGGGGGCAGGGAGTTTGCAGATTTTGAATACAGGGTAAGTATTATATGCTTTGGGGTTGGCATGCAGTTTTATGAAATTCAAAATGGTTTTACTCTCATTTATTTTGAGTGAATGTTTTTGAGACATTTGTGTATAACTTTCAGTTTGTTCAGTGGAGGATTAGGTTGTTTATGTAATTGTAAGGAGCAGTAACTTCTTGGCTGATGAGTCCAAAGTTTTTAACTGTTTTCTTTTCAGTTGGAGGAAGTAAGAGATAGAAAGGAGATTAGGGTGGAAGGGGTCTTTTTTATTGTAGAACCATGGATTTAGATTTCATGGACTAGTAAAATTTCCCCCAGAAATGTATTAAGGAAGTCCTGTTCTTACCACCATTTTACAGAAGAAGAAATAGGTATAGAGATATTAAATACCTTGTCCAGGATCAGCTAGTAAGTGATGCTGCGGGGTCATGAGCCTAGTAAGTTTGTTCCCGAGTCAGTGCTCTTAATTTAGTTTTGTGGAAAATTCAACTGCATTTTCCCTGGTTTTCTTATTTTACCTTGGTCTTAAAAATACTGTGATATATTGGCATTTGAGAACTGCTGCTAGAAAACTATGTAGCTTTGTATTATATGTTTATATGTATAGTTAATTTATTGAAAGGAGTCTATAGATGAAGTCAGCGTCACTCTCCTAGTTTGCTGATGTTTAGGTTCAGTAGAGAGGAAGATTATATAATCACAGAAAGGATCAAAATCCCCTTGTAAAGAGATCTAGGAATTACAAAGGGCAGCTGGAAACAAAAAGACCTACTGGCAGGAATTTTATTGCCCATTATTTGAAACTGGCCAGATCCCTCTTCTAGGATCAATGTTGGTGGCTTTGGGGTCTGGTCTGATAATTCTGACACCTCTAATATTGTGTCATCCAGCCAAGACTACTTAAAATTAGTCTCAAGTCGTTAGCTCAGGCTATCCAGCTGTGGTGGCCTGGTGTAGCTGCAGGACTTGTAACTTGCAAAATTGCCATTCTAGCTGGGAGACTATGTCTTAGGAGTTACAGAATGACCATTGCTTGTCGCTATTATTGTTCTTATTACTGCCCTTGCCAGTGGCCTTTTGCTTACAGAATTCAGTAGCCTTTTCACAGATATTTGCCCTTAACCCCTCTGAAGTATTTGACCCTGATAACCACCCACCCAACTTGGAATCTTTCTTCCTAGTTTTTTTAAAAATACTGTTATTTGGGGTGTTTTTGTTTTGTTTTTCTTTTTAAAAATGATACATGTTCCGGGGCGCCTGGCTGGCTCAGTTGGGAGCATGAGACTCTTAATCTTGGGGTTGTGACTTTGAGCCCCATGTTGGGTGTAGAGGTTACTTAAAAATAAAATCTTTTTTTTTAATATAAAATCTTTTAAAATAATAATAATAACACATGTTCCTCAGCACAGCCTGAAAACACTTCATGATCTGCTTCTCCAGGTCAGAAGTCTTATACTGGCTCTTGTCCTTTTTGCTGTTGGGACTCCCCTTTTCTTTATTCACTCTGCTACGGATATGTGGACCACCTTCTTGCAGTGCCAAGCTTATTATTATCTCAGGACCTTTTCACCCATGCCTTCTACATAGAATGTTCAGTTTGCTCCTTAAAAGCTTTCGTGCTTGGGGTGCCTGGGTGGCTCCATCGGTTAAGCATCTGCCTTCAGCTCGGGTCATGATCCCAGAGCCACGGGATCAAGTCCCGCATTGGGTTCCCCACTCTGTGGGGAGTCTGCTTCTTCCTCTGACCCTTCCCCCTCTCATGCTTTCTCTCACTCTTTCTCAAATAAATAAATAAAATCTTTTAAAAAAACAAAAAATAAATAAAAGCTTTTGTGCTCATGTTTGTGCTCGCTCTTCTTCCCCTTTCTTGTTCCTGCTTCTTTCCCCTCCCCTTTCTTTCCTCCTCCCTTTTATGAGCTTGTTGATTCGTAGCTTTTTTTTTTTTTTTTAAGATTTTATTTATTTATTTGACAGAGATAGAGACAGCCAGCGAGAGAGGGAACACAAGCAGGGGGAGTGGGAGAGGAAGAAGCAGGCTCACAGCAGAGGAGCCCGATGTGGGGCTCGATCCCATAACGCCAGGATCACGCCCTGAGCCGAAGGCAGATGCTTAACCGCTGTGCCACCCAGGCGCCCCTGATTCGTAGCTTTTAATTTGTTTTTCAGCTTGGACCTTGTGTGCTTCCCCCTGCATATCTCCATCTTAATCTGCTTTATGTCCTTTGACTAACTTAAACTTGACCTTCTTCAAAATGACCTTACCATCTTCTTGCCTTCCCACCACCCCAGCATCCACACTGGCTAACAGTGTGGCGGTAGCCCCTTTCCACATTCCCACATTTGTTCCTATTCGATGTCCTTGCCCACTACCATAATAACCCACTGATTGGTCTGCAGACATTCAGTCTCTTTACCTCACTTTGGGCATATCAGCTACCTGTTGAAGAATCTATGACAGCTCCTTGTTGAAGACCACATTGAGTCAACTTGGCTTGAGAAAAAGTACGTTTAAATTAAACTTGGATCGTGATGAAAATTCTAGATTGTTGTTAGTGTGACCTCAGTTGAATCGTTAACCCTTTCAGGCCCTCTATTTTTTATATTTTTGGAAACAGAGTTATACGTTTATCAAACATACATTTTAAAGATCATTAAAAGTCTCAGAGTTGGAAAGCATCTGAGAGATCTGAGCTCTTGGCCAAGACTTGAGTCCTGAAGTATCCCGTATAGGAGCTGGCAGCTTACTTTTCCTAAGAGCATCCATCCCACCCCAGGGATGGTCTAATTGGTAGGATCTCACAATGTGGGTGAAGATCTTTTCCCCTGTATCTTCACTCTTAGTTTAACTCTACCCTTGTAAGCACACAGAATATACATACTCCTCTGTGATAATTCTGCACATATTTGAAAAAAACAGCTGTCATACCATCTGAGATTGTGGACTGTTATTTCCTATTATCTGAACAGTCATCAGTAAACCTTTGAATAACTGCTGTGTGCGTGGTACATGCATTTATTAATGCAGACTTTTTGAAGCTCTGTTTCACTGTTCAGTCATTTTGAGCCTCCCTTGAAAAACCCTGTCACACACGTTGCAGAATTAGAATGCATTGTAGAAGTTATTGGCGTGAGTCTTTATCCACATCAGTGTATCCTTGACAAATAGTCCAGCCTCTGCCTGGGTGTTTCAGGGCATGATAGATTGACTAGGCCCTAGGTATTGATTGCCCTGGTGATAAGAAGGTTCTAATGTGGCGTCGTACTGCCTGCTCTTCTTACTCTGGGAAGATCCCACTGCTATATCCAGCCCCGTTTCTCATTGCCCTTTAAGCTGTCTGGTTCAAGCAGGTTGACTCATGGTCAATGCTTATACACATTGTCCTTGATTCCAACTCTGACCTCATTTGTTGACCAAATATATTGAATTCTTCATATATGGCATGCACCGTGCTGGGTATTAGCGGTAAGCAAACAGATGCAGTCCCAGCCTTCTTGGTGTTTTAG
This sequence comes from Ailuropoda melanoleuca, assembly GCF_002007445.2. Taxonomy (NCBI): domain Eukaryota; kingdom Metazoa; phylum Chordata; class Mammalia; order Carnivora; family Ursidae; genus Ailuropoda; species Ailuropoda melanoleuca. Next base: position 41,000,383 of record NC_048229.1, on the reverse strand, counting down.
TCCAGTGGGGAGAGAGACACAGCTAAAAGTCAAGGGGTTCTTTCACCCCCTTCACAATCTTGTCCAAGGTTTGCTCTGTCCTTGGAAACTTCTCTTCCTTCCTGCACTGATTTCTTCCTTTTCTGACTCCTATGGTTTCTGCTTTCATCGGCACACATTTTAAATACACTCATGTTCTGTATTTCTTTTGTTTTGTTCTGCATTTCCAGCTAGATAAGAGCCTCTTGGCATTAGTGAACGTGTATTTTACTTTCATTTCCACCAGTGGACATGGAACCATAGTGGGCTTGAAGTAAGTGCTCAGCATATTGGTTAGGAATACGCTGTTTCAACCTTCAGTAAGGGAGAAGGTCCATCAGTGTGGTTAATTCTTGATTGTCCATTCCAGAGTTAAATGACCCTTGTGTCTGGCACTAGAGCCCTGACCTTCTCTGCATTCTACGCCTTCTAAATCATTTCACCTGGCACCTTTAAAGACGGAAATAGTGAGTGATCACTATTACATGAAGGAAATTTACCTTCAAGGATTAAACTCCTTTCTAAAACTACATCTAATACTTCTTAGAGAAATGGAGGTCATTGGCAAATTACAGCAGCCTTCGTGTAATGGGTTGGCTTTCTTCTTTGTGCTCTTTTGGCATGAATCATTAGTTTTGAGGTGAGCAAACAGCAAGTCTGGTTTAATGAAAACATGGGCAAAGTAGGATTGTAGATTTTTAGAACGTCTTAAAAATACCAGCTGAACTATAAGCTCTCTCTCACCCTACCCCCAGTAGATAGTTAGGAAACCAAGGAGGGACCCAGAGAGGTTAACTCTCTTGATCTAGGTACAAGCTAGTAAAGCCAAAACTTACTGTCTAACTTCTAGCCCAGTTTTCCTTAAGGATAATGTTAGAAACATAAAGTTGTTTTAAGCTTTGTCCTGTGGTGCTTTGTGGGGGTGGGGGATGAGGAGATCAGGTTGGGTTTGTAATAAGAGTATAGTCAGCTCCTATTTTATATGCTGCTGCTAAGGAGGTTAAGTAAGTCACCACGGTAGGTGGGACAGGTTACCTTCCGTTTGAGTCTGTTTCTTCAGGTAGGGTCAGAAACAAAGAGGTAACTGAAATGACTCAGCATGGTACTCTCTCTCCCTTTCCCCCTTTTATTTTCCTTCTTTTTCCCCTCTGTTTCTCTGTATCCTTTTCCCCCTCCCTTCTCTCTTCTTCTCTTTCTTGCTTTTTTTTACCTTTCAGAAAACCACAGCTTTTGGACCCTAAAATAGGTCTGGATTGATCGTACAACTTTCTGAAAGGTAAAAAAAAAAAAAAAAAAAAAAAAAAAATCGGGGCATGTGAAGGTTGGCTTTGGTGGGGGATTGTGGGGTGGGATTATCTTTAGTTTATTTCTTTCTGCACCAATTTAATTTACACCATGCCATATATATTCCAATTTAATGACATTGTACAAATGGTTTGGTGCTGTATACACAGATAAGTTAGGTCTTTAGCATAGGAAATAATGTATTTCTAACAGTCAGAATGAGAATCAGCAGTAAAAATCAGGCATGTGATAACAATTAGTCCTGAGGAAAACAGTAGCCCCTGGCTCTGTTGTTAATGTACAGGACTTTTGATTAGGATTAGTCTCAATGGAAAGCCAGGGGCTCCTTTAGATTTTTGTTTTTTCCCTGGTTACTTTTTAAAAATTACCCAGTCAACTGTGATTTTCAGAACTTATTTTGAATTTAAAAGTTACCCTTTTAAAATGAATTTCTGAATCATTGCTTTCTCCTGGCATGAAACTTTGGAGAGAAAGTTATTTTACTGTCTGGATATTTTATTGCTTAGTAAAGACACCAAAGACTTCAGGATTTTAATAATCCTCTTCCAGAGTATGTTGTCAATTGTATTTGATGAGCTTGACTGCTAAGTTGAAGGTTTAATTAAGTTCTGTCATTGTGTTTAAAAATTATTAAGATGCAACGAAAGATGGTGAGGTATGCCTGTATCGGCCTTCTTGTTGGAACCAGCCCACACCACCCCACCACTAATGTAACCTCTACTAACTGGAAAATGCAGTTAACAAATAATGAGCTACTGCTGGGTGTGGAAGTCATAAAATGTTTCCTGGAAATTAGTAAAATAGATTTATACATGAAAGGAAAAGGAGGGTGTATTTGAAAGTAATAGGAAGTGTACTTTTAAGTAAATTAGAAGTACTTACTAATAAACCGATAATTTGAAACATGAGCTAATTTTTTTTTCCTTTTTAGAAAGACAACAAAGTTGCTGCATAGTCTACAAACAAGTCTTTGAAAATAGGTGGATTTCTAGCTCTTCATGGTCCTGAGAATTGGTTTCAGTCTTTGAGAAGAATGAAGAAGTGAATTTGCTGTATATTTGTCACCAGCACTGGGTTTTTGTTTGTTTGTTTGTTTTTCTGCTTAATTTCAAAGATACAATGCAGTTACTTTTGGGGGGGGGGAAGGCTCATCTTAAAAAAATGAGCATTAAATATATTTGGAATAGCAGAAGGTTAAGTAATTTCTTATGTATAGTTAAACTACAACAGTACTTCAATGGGACTTATAAGTATTTTTTCATCACTGAAAGGATTTTTCTTATCACTAAATTGTATTTGGCAATTATTGTAAGTTGCCTGCAGATAGGGCCGTGATACTGTGTTTTGAGCCACAGAAGGTTGTGTGTATGTGTGTGTGTGCTCGCGCGCGTGTGTGTCTATATCTTTCTCTTTCTTTCTTTCTTTTTGGAAATCCTGTAATATCCCTTTTGAGGTAGCTTATTTCGTCAATTAATTAGGGTGCTGGATGGTAGAGAATTTTGTCAGTCAACTATGTACACACAGTAAATACTGTTTCTTAGGCAAAGGTAACTTTTTTATATAGTTGTAAAATTCCATTATATTCCATTGCCAAAGAAACATTAAGAACTTTGTATAGCTGTATAAAAAGCAACTAATTTTTTAAAGAATAAACATTTTAAAGTCAGCAAATGTACTGTGTCCTTGCAGAAGTTGATGTGCTGAGGAGCAGAGCTATGGGTGGTGGGTCTTTTTTCATAGCTTTCCCGGCTTCAGATTTTTGATTTTGATTTTTTTTTTTAATGTTTGGAACATAAATGAAGATTTGATACATTCTTCCATTATCTGAAAAGGATAAATTACTCGCACTCATTGTAAGAACTTCATTTTATAACAAATGGCATATCACAGGATTTGTCCAAATAATAAATATTTTCAGTATATGAATGTAAATAATCATAGATAAGAATGTACTTAGCTGTATTTTCAAATAAGCACCCTTCCCTTTTTTAAGACAATAAAACTGGGCATCGATTAACCTGTTCTTCCTGATATGCCTGGAATTTTGTCTTGATATCTTGATTCATTCCATTATATTTCAAGAGGATTCAGAGTGCTAGAAATTATTTTGGCAACCTATAAGATATCCTAACACTGGTCCTTGGGCCCGTGGCCCACAAATGACTCGGTAGTAGAGTTCATTGCTAATTATAAATCACTAGTAAATCTTTTTGATATTTTAAGCTATAGTGGAAAAAATATCTGGCCGCTTTCGTGTTTTTATGAAGGCCATGAAATAAAGGGATCCAAAGATTTAAATATTTTTATCTATTTTGATTTTTGTTAACTTTCTCCTTAAAGGATTAAATAGTGATAAAGATGTGGAAAACTGCACTGTAGGAGAATTGGAATATTTAAAGATGGTTGATATTTTTAATTTTAATTTTATATCTTTTGTATAGCTCTACAAGGAAATGTTTTGTAATTTGGTTTCGTTTAAGGTCCAGTACTTGGCAGCCATAGTTTAGATAATGTTGCTTAATACTGTTTGCTTGCATGTTAACAACAAAACCTTTTGGAGGACCCACAAATCATGATATTGAACACATTTCTGAAACATTCTGAACATCAAAGCAAGTGCTATGATAATACCTATGTAGACTGTTTGAGATGTCCAGGGCCAGTTTCAAGAAAAGCTGTAAATACCAGCTCTGAAAGTACGAATTCACGTGTTTTCCAAGCCCTCTGGGTCACTGACTAAGGCATTTGGTGCCCCAATAATAACTGGCAGCATGGCATACCTGCAGTGCACCTTACAATATTAAAGCAAGGTTTTTATTCTAAGACAGAATAAAACTGTTAAATAAAAAATGTTCGTCAAAGTTCTTTCTCTTTAAATAGTAATAAGAAACATAATGAAAGACCTCTTTTAAGTTTAAGAATGGAATTACGGTTATGTTTATATTCCCTAAAATAACTAGTTTCTAGCATTTTCCCCAAGATTTATTTATTGTTGTAGGTGCTTAAGAAGCTGGAAGCCGGAAGCCCCTTTGTCCCCCACTAGGGTGCAGTGTTCTTGAGTTGCAGTCCCCGTCTTGAGGTGACTGAGCCAGCCAGGCACAGGCCAAGCTGGAAGGCTCAGGCTAAAATGCTCCCTCTGTGGGCACGCAGGTGTGAAAGAGGAGAGAGGGAAGGGTTGACTCCTAACCTCATTTGTTGGATAGACCTTGTCTCCCCCTGGAAAAGCAGGACTTCTAGGGCGTAGGGAGAGAGGTCAGGAGTGTTAATCCAGCTCAGTGGCTCTTAATCAGGGTTTGAACTGACATCCTAAGAGCATTTAGGACTATGAGGGGATGTGTTTTGGTTGTCGAAGTGGCTGAGGACCACCATTGGCATTTAAGAGTAAGGGCCAGGGTGACAAAATCCTGCACTATGCTCGATATTGCCACATAGCCAGTTGTCCAGCCCAAAGTACAGCGGTGGCCCTTCTAGTTCGAGAACTACTGGCTGAAGTCCCTCTACAAGAGAAGACGATGAGAGGGGAATTAATTCTTTTCCTCCCCCAAAATCTTTAAAAACATCTACTGAAGAAATTGTGTTTACATGGACTATGAAAGGACAAGGTATAAAGGGACCTTACTTGGCAGTGGCACAGTCAGTGTTTTGGAAAGCCATTAAATTACCATTTCATCCCGGTCTCCCTCAAGAAATGGTTCACAGATCTTTTCTCCAGATCTGCTGAGGGGCATTTGTCAAGTACAGATTGCCATACCCCACACCTCGAGTGTCTGAGTCTGAAGTTCCATAGAGGAGCCTGGGCATCAGTCCGAGTCCCACAGGTAGTTCTGATAAGCAGGTTTAGAAAAACCACTTTAAAACAGCACCGCCAGCTAACCTCATCTAGCCCCCTCCTTAGAGGGCCTTGGTGATGTTTTCACAGGATTATTTTACCATTTCCCCATCCTTCCAAATCCAGTACATCCAGGTTGTGACGGGGGCATTTCCTCAGGACAGAATCCAGGAGAACACAGGGAGACAGAGACTCAAATTTCCTACGGTTTGGCTGATTTGAGTACTGAGACTTAGTTTTTCATTCCTGGCGTACAGGAAAAGGGTGTGTGTTGTTTCTGTGTCTCCGTTTTACATGGCCGTTGTCCCTGGTTCTGTGGGTTATCTGAGAAGTTGCGCCTTCTGCACGTCTGTGTGCTAATCACTCGGGTCTAATCGTGCACAGATGCGGTGTGATGGGATGCCTCGGCCCTGTTGGTTCAGAGCTCGTTTAAACTGTGACCGTCGGGAGAGGTCAGTGAGATAAAGTAGTGGAGGTGAGTAAGATCTAAGGAGCTCACACGTCACATGTCACTTTATCCGTTTGACTGTGTTTTTTAAAGATAAGTATTAATACAGTTGGAAGCCAACTTAGGAGAGTAAAGTAGCACCTTTAATCTCTGAATCTGAGGATGCTAAATTGAGGTTTGCTCAGAGCAGGCTGCCCTTGCTCCTCCCAAGGAGACACAAGGACAACTTCGTGGAAGAGGTATTCCCTGCCTGGGAGTTGGTCAAGTGAGGGAAACAAGGGAGTGTAGCTTTGAGCAACAGGGGCTTGGAGGCCAGCGGCAGCCAGGCAGCCAGCGAGAGTGTGCACTGGGAAGCTAGAGGTACAGGTCCCAGGCATTGGTCTTGGGAAAATCCCAAACTTCTGAGGAGGAGTGATGCAAAGGTTCTTCTGTTTTTCAGAGCCAGTGTTAGTAAAAGCAAGCTTGTGGTTTTGAGACATTTATAAATCTGGCTCCAAGAGCACGTGGTGAGACTATGAATCTAATGTGGTTTCTGTTCTCAGTGATGGTGCAGAGCTGTGAGCCAGTGGTGTGGGTGTCCTTTAAATTTCAGCTTGGTTCATATTTAACGAACTTGGCTGACTGATACAAATGTTTTCAGGTTTAGCTCATAAATGTATCAAAATAGACCTGAATCTGATTCCAGTTCATAACGAATGTTGATTTTAAGGAAATGCTTTAAAACGCACTGATGTCCATGTTGTGGTTCTTAAAGAAAGTAGCACTGCGAGGCCAAAGCATATTTTAGCTCAGTAATAAGGCTTTCTTAGTGTGACTCCATTTAGTAAGTCTTGCCTTTGCCTCTAGACTTGAAGAGTAGTCTGAGAGTGGAAGGAGAGAGGAAAGAATGCCAGTCTTGAGGGGGTGTGAGGAGCCTGGGCCCAGGCGACTAGTGTTATGAATTCCAGTGAATGGCTGATAGTCGTCCCAGTACAAAGGACGGGAGCATGTTTACTAGGTGTCTGGAGTGTGCCTCTCTAATCCTGGTACTCACCTAATCCTGGTAATCCTCCAGTGCTAGCCTCACACAGGATTGTTGTTGAGAATGCAAATCCCAACATTGCAATTCAGGATTTTGCTTGTGCTGAAATGGTTTTGTAAATTTTTTCTTAAAGTGTTGGTTCGGTGTTGGTTATCACTTGCTCTCTTCCTTTGTGTTTAATAGCATTGCTCTGTCCCAAAGCGGGTAGGTTGCAGTTTATAAAATGGAAATAGGTATTGCTGTTGTATTTTTGCAAAAGTCATACATTTAAAAAGAATATGGACAGTATGGGGTTCCTGGCTGGCTTAGACAGTAGAGCATGTGACTCTCGATCTCAGGGCTGTAAGTTCAAGCCCCACATTGGGCATAGAGCTTACTTAAAAAAAAGAGAAAGAATATGGGCAGTATGGAAATGGTCTTTATTTTTTTTTTAAGACTTTATTTGTCAGAGAGACAGAGCGAGTGAGTGTGTGCACGCACAAGCAGGCTCCCTGCAAGGAGCCTGATGTGGGACTCGATCCCCAGGACCCTGATTATGACCTGAACTGAAGGCAGACGCTTAACTGACTGAGCCACCCAGGTGTCCGGGAATAGTCTTTAAAAATAGATAAGAGGAAAAGGAAATTTACAGTCCCACCACCCCGAGCTAACCATTGTCAACACTATTTGGGTATACTCTGCCTGCCATCGTTCTGTACAGCTGTGTGCTTTTCAGCAAAAATGTATTCACGGTATATGTACTATGGTGAAACTTGCTCTTGTCACTTAATGTATTGAGTAGCACCATTTTAGTTTTGAAGTATAACATATACAGAGAAGTACATGTATCGTAATTGTAAACAGCACCCAGTTTGGGATTCAGGTTATTAACAGTACCCCAGAAACCCCTCTATAACTCCCTTCCAGTAGCCCCTTGCTCCTCAGGGGAAATTACTCTCCTGACTCATAATAGCGTAGATGGCTTTTGCTTTTTGTTGGTCTTTATATAAATTGAATTATACGCTATATACTCTTTTGGTGCTTAGCTTTGCTCAACACTGTTTGTGGAATTAGTCCATGTTGTTGCATTTGGCTGTGAACTGTTTTCATTGCACTGTAATATTCCATTGTGTTAATAGCCCACAGTTGAGCCGTTCTACTGTTGATGCCACATTTAGGTAATTTCTACCTTTTGGCTGTCAAAACAATGCTGGCACTGTTTTTTCCTCTGCAAGAGAAGCCAGAGCTGGAGTAGGTGTGAGGAGCACTGATTTACACCTCTTGAGGACTTAGTGTGAAAGATGGTAGTGCCCAACTATGGTGCCACTCCACACCAGCATGCTACTGCAAGTAATTTATTACTGACCATAAAGTACTAGAAAACCCTGGTATACAATAGATGTAGACAGAGATGTATAGATTAGAGCAGACACACAGTTAATCCTCCCCTGCACATGCTCCCCCCACCACCCTTCCAGTAGGAACACTAGAGTATTTCTTTCCCTGCAAACCTGTGTTCAGGATGTGGGCTTGATGTCCTTGTTCCTGCCCCTCCTGGTGAAACCCCTACTTACTTTGTTGGGGCTCATGTGATCCTCCCACTCTCCTGGTTTTGATCATCTAATCATCTCATTACTACCCACTCTTAAAAAGTCTGATACCTGCCTTTCTCTTCCTACCCACTTCTGTCCTTCCGAGTGTCCAGCTTCTGTGTGGTTTACCCATCTGCATTGAGAGATCCCGGGATAATCCTAATCAAGGCTATGATTTCTCATAGCAAAAGGATACAAAACAAAGTTAGCAAAGAGAAAAGACACGGGCAAAGTCTGGAGGAAACCAGGCCCAAACTTTCTGAGGGGACTTTGAAGTGGAATCACACAGGATGTGCTTTATTCCCCCAGCAACAAGTTGTTACAACACGTGTGGAATGTTGTCTACCAGGGAATCTCATTAGAGACTTAGTGCCCAGGGTTTTGATTGGGGGCTGGCTACGTAGGCACCGTCTGCTTGGCACATCCCAAAATCCCAGAGTTCCAGAAGTAAAGCACAATTAAACCATATTGATTGATCAAACAGTTCAGGCACAGTGAGCCACTCTTACCAGTTCTGGGAATGGTAGAAACCCTCCTGAAATCCAAGTTTCCAGATACCAGCCAAGGACCAAACTTGTAAGCAGGAATTTTAAAGGCTAGCGGTCAGGCCTGGTATGTTAACTCTTCTGGGCGCATCCCACACCCTGGTTCCTGTTCCTTGTACTGGGACCTTTTCCTCTTACCCTCCATCTCCTATCCAAAGCTGTGGACACACCTGGACCCTGCACATGATCGACATCAATTTCATCACTTCTGATTTGTGGATCTCTAGACACCCCACACTCATCTTCCAACTGGCTTACTCAAGAAATAATCCTAGGGGGCACCTGGCTGAACCAGTTGGTGGAGCATGTGACCCTTGATCTCCCGGATTGTGACTTCGAGCCCCACATTGGGTTTAGAGATTACTTAAATAAAATCTTTTAAAAATAAAAAAGGAGGGGAACCTGGGTGGCTGAGGGAGCCTGCTTCTCCCTCTCCTGCTCCCCCTGCTTGTGCCCTCTTTCTGTCAAATAAATAAAATCTTCAAAAATAAATAATAGTAATAAATAAGGGGCACCTGGGGGGGCTCAGTCAGTTAAGCGTCCAACTCTTGATTTCAGCTCGGGTCACGATCTCAGGGTAATGGGATCGAGCCCAACGTCCGACTCCAGGCTCAGCACGGAGTCTGCTTGTCCCTCTGCTCCTCCCCCTGCTTGCTCCCGTGTACTCACTCGCTCTCTCAAATAGATACAATCTTTAAAATAATAAAATAAAAATAAAATCTTTAATAAAAAAAATGATAGTGACCTAACGACTCCCTTGCTTAGTAACTGTTCTTAGCCTGGTGCAAATCTCCAGGTCAAGGATCTTTCTGCTTTGGACTCATTTAGCTCCCACCTTTCTTTTGCTTTCCCCACCACCATCTTCCACCAGCCTAGACTCCAACCATGGTCCATCATTTATCTTGCAATTACCCTGAACCCCCTTATACTGTCTCTTGAGCTGCTTCTGCTCCTGCCTAGAGAAACTTCAACTGTGAAAGCACCCATCCTTTCACACTGCCAGTATTCACCCAGAGGGTTTGATCCTGCAAAAGAGAATCACAATTGAGTAAATTAGTACCACCGTAAATCTGATTACTGCTCTCTACTGGGCCCTCAACATGGCCGCAAAACTGAGTTCTTTCCTTTAATCACCTCTTTACAGTCAACAAAAGGCCTAGCCATCTATTTCAAAGAGAACTAGAGGACATTGGATGGAAACTACTCCCAATACTTAACCACACTCTAAACCAACCCCATCTGCGTGCAGCCTTTTCCTGGTGGCCCTATAAAGAAAAAAAAACAAAAACTCCCACCATTCCCAGACATAAAATACTGATTTACCTCTCTCTGCCTGTATCTTCAACATCTTTCTTGATAAGGAATCCTTTCACTTGCATTTAATTATGCTGGCATACTATATCCTATTGTGTTAATACATATTAATATATAATTGTAAGTATGTAGCATATTTATTATGTTACAAACTCCTTTTTTAAGAAAATGATACTTGGGGCGTCTGGGTGGCTCAGTTAAGTGTCTGCCTTCAGCTCAGGTCATGATCTTGGGGTCCTGGGATCCCTGCATCGGGATCCCTGCTCGGGGGGAGTCTCCTTCTCCCTCTCTCCCTGCCCCTCGCCCTGCTTGTGCTCTCGCGCTCTCTCTCCCACCCTCTCCCTCTCTCTGTCAAATAAATAAATAATCTTTAAAGAAAAGAAAATGGTGCTTGAATCCTACATCCTACCAGCCCCTACCTACCTCTGACAAAATGCCCGGTCTCCCTTTCACTTAACCCACTTGATCTACTCCACCAAATTTTTGGTAAGGTCACCATTGATCTTGAGTGAGCCTTTCCAGTTTTTCTGTCATTCTTGCTTTACAGAAGTGTTTCATACAATTGACCTCTCATCTTCCTGGCTGCCATATTCATCTGGTCCTCTTACCTTCTCCAGCTGCTACTCCTCAGTCTTCTAACCTGATCCTTCACCACCCCATTTTGAAATAATAGTGCTCCTTAGAGTTTTACTTTAGCTTTTTTCTCTTTTAAAGCTGCATACTCTCTGGCCTCAACTTCTATGGCCTTAACTATATGGAGTTATTCTCATATTCACATACCTACCACAGATCTCTTTCTGAGTCTAGACCTGACTTCTTGTTACCTGTCTTTGAAGGTCTTAACAGTAACCTGTCACATTCAATGTCCCCAAACTGAAGTGATCTCCCCTCTACTTTTCTTCCAGCACTCCTTTTATTTTTTTTTTAAGATTTTATTTATTTGAGAGAGAGAAACAGAGATTGTGAGAGAAAGCACAAGGGGGGAGGAGAGGGAGAAGCAGGCTCCCCCGCTCAGCAGGGAGCCCGACGCGGGACTCGATCCCAGGATCATGACCTGAGCCAGAGGCAGATGCCTAACCAACTGAGCCACCCAAGCACCTCTCTTCAGCATTCTTAATCCCAGAATAGAGGAGTGCCAGCTGAGTATACCAGAAATCTGGCAGTCACTCTTTGACACTCCGTTTTCCTTCCACGCTGTACCAGCATCACACCTGTTTGATAGGAGATATATGTGTACATATGTGTTTTTATTTAAATCAAAGATTTTTTTTAAGTGTTTATTTGAGAGAGAGCACGAGTAGAAGGGAAAGGCAAAGGCAGAGGGAGAAGCGGACTCCTCGTTGAGCAGAGAGCCCCATGCAGGGCTTGATCCCAGAACCCTGGGATCAGGGCCTGAGCCGAAGGCAGACACTTTACCAACTGGGCCAGCCAGGCGCCCCTAAATCAGAAAGGATTTTAGTGAAAGGCAGTAGTCATGCTCACAATCTTATCCCTTCCTACCCCTAGTCTTCTGTTTTTAGTTTTGCTGATTTTCTATGGAAAAAGGGAAAGAGTATGTTTATTCGACAAATATTTATTGAGCCCTTACTGTGGAAGAGGTATAGTTGCAATTGCAGGGTAAGCAGCAGTGAACAAAACAAACCTGGGCCTTACTGGGGCTTTTTTTCCACTGAGAGGAGACAAAATAAATGAGTAAAATATGTAATATGTTAAGAAAATCATTGAGTGCTATGAAGGAAAAGCCCCGGGGACAAGAAAGGGTATATGGACTGGAGGATGGATTTCTGCTTCCAATTTAAAATACGTTAGAAAGGGGGTGCCTGAGTGTCTCAGTCGTTGGGCATCTGCCTTCAGCTCAGGTCATGATCTCAGGGTCCTGGGATCGAGTCCTGCGTCGGGCTCCTTGCTTAGCAGGGAGCCTGCTTCTCCCTCTGCCTGCCCCTCCCCCTGCTTGTGTCCTCACTCTCTCTCTGACAAATAAATAAATAAAATATTTTTAAAAGAAAGAATAGGAGGTTAGAGAGGAGGAAGCAAGAGTCCGGTGTAATGATTGTCATTTATTCTGAGGTATAAGCAAGTATAAGGTTTGGAACAGTAGACTGACAATCTGGCTTGAGGAGAACCTCTGGCTATTGTGTTGAGAATAAAGTAGTAGGGCCAGAAGCAGGAAGACCAGTTAGGAGGCCAGGGTAGTAATCCAGAATGTTCTCCCTGCTGCCGAGGCCTTTGTGGCGGAGTCCTGTGGTGTGGGGGCCAGCACGGCGGCCTCAGATTATTTCTCTGACCAAGGCTTTCGTGTATGCTTTCACACAGTTCAAAAAGAGGATTTAGAGTCAAAAGTTTTCCTCTTCGTACTATCCCTCAAACTTAAAATTTACCCTCTTTCCACATGGAGGTGGGTTGTTTCCAGTTTTTGCTCGTACAGAAAGTGCTGCAGTGAAGGACCTCCATGACTTAGTTCACAAATAGGTAAGATAAATCCAATAACTGGAAATTCTGGGTAACAGGAGATATAGCTTTATAATTCTTATAAATATTCCTGTGTTCCCCTCCATATGAGATGATAGCAATTTACACTTCAGCTGGTTTTTGAGGGTGCCTATTACCCATATGGTCACCAGGACGGGGTTACCGCACTTTTGAAAACCTTTGCCAGTCCGTTTGATAAATGAAAAATGTTTTCTCAGTACCCCATGCATTTTACTCAGTGTGTGGTTGGATATTTTTTCTTAAGTAAGTTATTAGTACTTCCTTTTTTAATAAATTTATAAATATTCTCTGATTATTTTTCTTTTAAGATATTAGACTTTTTCTTAGTTATTTACAGTTCTTTTTTATTAGGGAAAAAAATCTTGTTGAAAGTAATACCTGTATATAGTTACTACAAATGAAACAAAGTACCTTATAATAAGTCTGCTTTTCTTACTTAGAGGCAAATACTGTTTCTCTGTATTCTTCTAAATAGTGTCCTTCTTCAAATTTGTGTGTGTGTGTGTGTGTGTGTGTGTGTGTACACACTACCCATATCCCGCTTTTATTAATACATCAGTAGGAAGAGCCTGCATTAACTGTTTTTACTTTGTTTTGTTTTTTCACCTGTTCATCAACTATGGACCTCCTGATAGGAAGATTTACTCTCTTAACCCTTCACACAGAGATTCACACAACCTTCCTCAGTACCTTCAACATATTTATCATAATATTTGATTAAGATAAATACTTAGTAATACTATAACTAAGCAAATACCATTTATGAATGAGACAAATGTATAAACCTCATCTGTATTTCCTTTCTTACAAATCTTTTATTCTTCCTGGCACTAAAAATTACTTTACTTTCACATGTTGGTTGACTTTATTTTTTTTAAGATTTTATTTATTTATGGGGCACCTGGGTGGTTCAGATCATTAAGCGTCTGCCTTCAGCTCATGTCATGATCTCGGGGTCCTGGGATCAAGCCCCGTGTGAGGCTCCCAGCTCAGTGGGGAGTCTGCTTCTCCCTCTCCCTCTCCCTCTGCTCGTGCTCTCTCTGTCTCTCTCTCTCAAATGAATTAATTAAAATATTTTTAAAGATTTTATTTATTTGAGAGAAAGCATACACATGCACAAGTGGGGGAGAGAGGAAGCAGACTCCCTGTGGCACAGGGAGCCCAACACGGGGCTCGATCCCAGGACCCCGAGATCATGACCTGAGCTGAACACAGATGTTTAACCAACTCTGCCACCCAGGTGCCCCTGTTGGTTGACTTCAAAAGCTAGAAACAAATAAGTGGTATCCTGCTATGATTTTGTAAGAATTCTTCAGTACAGAGCCAAGTGGTGTATGCCTTCCCTACAATTCTAGTTTCACAAATACTGTACCTCTCCAAGAAAATATATTACTATTACCAAGATTAAATGGGTTGTCTTTTCTTAGATTCCACCAGTTTCTTAAAATCATCCACATTTTAGGGGCACCTGGGTGGCTCAGTCAGTCAATCTGCCTTCAGCTCAGGTCGTGATCTCAGGGTCCTGGGATCGAATCCTGTGTCAGGTTCCCTGCTCCATAGAGAGTCTGCTTCTCCCTCTGCCCCTCCTCCCACTCGTTCTCTCAATCTCTCTCTCTCTCTCAAATAATAAAGTGAAATATTTAAAATAATAAAAATTTAAAAATATATCGTCCACATTTTAATTTGCTTCATGATTGGATTTGCCTTTCTTCACCAATTTTTTTTAAAGATTTATTTATTTATTTGACAGACAGAGAGCCAGCGAGAGAGGGAACACAAGCAGGGGGAGTGGGAGAGGAAGAAGCAGGCTCCCAGCAGAGCAGGGAGCCTGATGTGGGGCTCGATCCCAGAACCCTGGGATCACGCCCTGAGCTGAAGGCAGACGCTTAACAACTGAGCCACCCAGGCGCCCCTCTTCACCAATTTTTAAATTGTTTTTCCTTTATCTTCTTCCCTTTTCACATTTAATGTACACAAAAGAATATGTAATTGTAATATCATGAGGAACTCTAAGTCTGTTATTTAACACAAAAACTAGTGTTACCAACAACCTGCATCTATGTATTACAGCTCCCCTGTTCATTTGTGCTTCACACAAAAGGAAACCACTATTCTGAATTTTACATGTATTATTGTCTGGGTTGGGGTTATGTTTACAATGTTTATCCCTAGAATTTCTCGTTGGTTTTGCAAATTCTCTCACTCTCTCTCTAATTTTCTCTCTGACTGCCTCTTGTATTCTCTGTTGCTTGGAATCTATTTCATTCTTCTTGAGCTCAACAATTTTCTAATATACTTTAGACGGTTTTTTCCTTGGACCATTACTTTCTCTACAGCTTTTTGTTATTCCTGGAATTGCTGAATGGCCTTCTTCTTTGCTTGTATTTGTTGCTTTTATCATATAATAAAGTTTTTCTAAACCCTCAGCCATACTGCCATTCCAATTTGGTCTATGAAGTCGTCTTTTTTCTCCTAGAGGCTGTTCTATAACTTTCTGCCATCCTACTAAAATCCAAACTGCTTTCGAGATCTTCAGCAAAGTGATGATTCTGGGATTTCTTTTCATTGCTCTCCTGGATGAGAGTCAGAGTTTCATGGATGCCATGTTTTCCATTCCCTTGTTTGCTAGAATTCTTCCTTAGGGAGCTTTCTAAGAAAGTATATGTAAAGGGCCAGATAGTATGGTCTTTGTTACATCATCATCTTTTTTTAATTTAACAACCCTTCAAGAATATAAAGACCACTCTTAGCTCCATAGCTGACCCTTGTCCTAATATGCAGTAGTGCTAAGTGCAATGCCAATCTGATTCTTTTTCATTATAGATGACATGTTCTTTTTCCTCTCTGGAAACTTATCATTGTCCTTTGTGTTTAGAGACTTTATAATGACTTCTCTGGGTCTGGGTCCTTTTTGGTTTATCCCAGTGTTATACTGACCAGTTCGTAGACTCTTGCATTTAAAGATTTGTGTCTCTCCTTTAACTCTTTCTCTAACTACTTCTTGGGTAATTTCTTACTATTGCCACCCACACTGTTCTTTCAGTAAATCTCCCTCTTAACTCAGATGTAAGAGCTTCAAATGCATCCTCTGTGTCTTGGTTTTTTGTGTGGGGGGGGGTTTTTTTCTCATATTTTCTTTCCTTACTGATTGTCAGTCTTGGTTTCCTTCCTATAACATACTTCATTCAAATATCTGAGGACTCTTGGTTGTGTCTCGGTAGAAAGAGGCAGAGTTGTTGCCAGGAGCTCCTTTTGTTTTCAGAATGGTCTTCTGGCAGGGTTTGCTCTAAGGTAGTGAGTGCTCTTTATCCTTGAGATTTCTGAATCCAGAGGTGCCCGTGATATTCACAGATCCCACAGATAGCTGCAGAGAAGAATCTTCCTTTTGTTTGTTTTTCCGAGCAATTTGTTCCCTAATTACGGGTCATTCTACTTTCAGCAGTGAGAGGATTATTCACCGCTTTTGTGCAGACAGACCTAAAATTAGTTTTTCTGTCTTCAGACCTCCTTCTCACTCTTACCCTCTTGTCAGTACCTGCCGCCTCAGAGTCTGAAGCATTTCGGAGTCCAGACAGGTGGCCCCTCCTGCACAGAAGCACCCTCAGGCATGGTCCAGGCGGCTGCACCCTCTGCTCTGCCCTGGGTCACTAAGCTTACTCCTGATGCTCTAACCAGTCTAGAGATTTGTTGAAAAATACCTCACAGATTCCTTTCTGCCCAATTCTATTTATATTACAAACAGTATTTTACTCATGTAATGACCTTTTAATCTAGTTTTTTTTTTTTAAGATTTTATTTATTTATTTGAGAGAGAGCACAAGCAGGGGGAGCAGCAGGCAGAGGCAGAGGGAGAGGGAGAAGCGGCTCCCCCTGCTTGTGCTCTCTGTCTCTCTCTCTCTCAAATAAATAAATAAAATCTTAAAAAAAAAAAAGAAGAAGAAAACATTTATAGTTGGTTTACCATCTTGAGCCAGAAATCCGTTGACCTCTGCCCTGGTTTGAAGTACCTTCAGCTCTTGTATGTATTACTGCAGTAACTTCATCAGTCCCCTTCCATCCATACTGCACTCCTCCAATTCATTTTCTATGCAGCAGCTGGAATGAATTTTTGGGAACTCACATCTGAGCATCAAATGATATCCCATGTCTTAGAGAAAGGCCTCTAATGTGAAGGCCTCAAGAGACTGTCCTACTGGAAATTCTATCACCGCAACTATGTATGGTCTGATATGGACGTGGTCATGGTGTCAAGGAGCCAGACCCATGCTACTCACAAGAGCCAGCCCCTGAGCGGGGCCTCTTCTCTCCGCAAGGCCTCAGCCCTGGTTTAGGCCTCTGAGTCACAGATCTAAAAATAAGGCACGAGGCTGTGAGCTAGCGGGCCGCTGCACACCTCTGGTTCTCTGGCTCGGTGGTGTTCCGCAGCAGTGAGTCCCCATGTCCAGCACTGCTACTGCTCCAGACAGCCTGGAAATTCGGCTCAGCTCCCCCAGGGACTAGGCCTCCGAGCTGCCTGTAAACGCTGGACTTAAAGTTGTGAGTGACCAGAACCTCAGACCTGTTCTCTGCAAGTGTCTAGAGTTTCTTGACAAAACAAGAAATGCCGGGCCAGCCCATAATTTAACATCTCGCTAAATGAGTCCGAGTCAGAGGCCTCTCTGTTCTTTGGTTTCCAGACTCAGTGGGTTTGCTCTGCAGCTTTTGTCAACCCAGATGTTGACTTACGCTCAAAACCTACCCAGTGTCTGGGCCGGCTTACTTTTCTCTTCCAGCTGCTACTTGGTTTAAATGTGGAAGTCCTGGAGACTTCAGCCTTCCATGGAACTGAGATGGGCCACTGTCCTGGTGTCTATCCCTAGCAGTCAGAAGATGGCTGCTTTTTGTTTTCCCAGGAATGGAAAGGAGTTGTCAGACATGCTCATTTTTGCATTATCCCGAATTGAACTTACCTTGTTCTTGCTTAACTTAAGGAGGCAGGGAAGTATAGAACCAAATATTAGCACAAGTAATGTCTGTCACAGCCAACTACCAGAAAAGGACAGCCAGCTACAGATGACCTGGCAAGGATGAGCCCACACAGACTGTTGGTGGAAAGGCTGGCAGTACCCCAGCAATTGCTGGCATGAGCCCCAGGGTGCCTTCTGGAGCAGGCTGACATCTTTTCACATTTGATTCCCCACCCCCTTCTGCTATGAACAAACTGGGTATGCACATAGTTTTCAGCCTTTTCAAAAGGAAAGAGATTTTTTTCTCTAATTCAGCAAATTAGGAATAGATGGAAACTTAATCTAATAAAGGATATTTACCAAAAATGTTAGGCAATATTACATGTAATGGTGAAATATTGAACTCTTGTCTTGAAACTGGTGTCAACTATCACCACTTACATTTAGCACTGTATTGGCCATCCTGGCTAGTGCAAAAAGGTATGAAAAAAAAATAATGGGTACAAAGATTGGGAAAAAGAGAAAACTAGTATTTGTAACATGACCTGATGGGATATGTACAAAATCCAAACCTATATCCAAACTACTATAATTAATAAGTGAATTATCAACATATACAAAAGTCATTTGTTTTTATAAATAAGCACCAAGTAATTAGAAAATGATAAGTTAAAATATTACCATTTATAATAGTACCCTACCCCAAAAAATCAAATACCTAGTAATCTAACAAAAGATGTGCAAGAAAGACCTTTACACTGCTGGGGCGCCTGGGTGGCTCAGTCATTAAGTGTCTGCCTTCTGCTCGGGTCATGATCCCAGGGTCCTGGGATTGAGCCCTGTATCAGGCTCACTGCTCAGCAGGAAGCCTGCTTCTCCCTCTGCCTCTCCCCCTGCTTGTGTTCCCTCTCTTGCTGTGTCTCTCTGTCAAATGAACAAAATCTTAAAAAAAAAAAAAAAAAAAAGACCTTTACACTGCAAATTACAGAACATTTCCAAGAGAAAAATAGGGTCCTATCTTTAAGACCTTGGACTAGGCAAAGAAGACACCAAGCAAAAAGTGATAACCATAAAAGAGAAAAATGTTGATAAGTGACTTCATTCGAGTAAAAATTATCAAAAGAAAGTGAAAATGGGAGCCACAGCTTAGGAGGAGATATTTACATCATGTCATACTAGCCATCAAAGAGCTCATACCCAGAATATATAAAGAACTACAAGGCTGCTTTATTTAAAAGAAAAAAAAACAACAATTCAATTTTTAAAATCTTGAACAGACAATAAGAATATTCAGATATCTAATTAACATGTGAAAACATTCTTGACATTTTGTCATCAAAGAAATGCAAATGCAAACCACAGAGAGATACCATTCTACCCCCACAAAAATGACAAACTTTTTTGAAGACCACAATGTCAAGTGTTGGTGAGGAAGTGGAAGAGCTGGGATGGACACACTTTGATGGTGGCAGTGTAAACTGGTACAACCATTTTGGAAAGCTAATGGGTAGTGTCTACTAAAACTAAATATATATGTAGTTATGATCCAGCAGTTTCGCTGTTGGGTATGTACCCAGTAGCAGTGATCAGCTTATGTCCACCCAAAGACAGACAGGAATGTTCATAGTAATCATAATAGCCAAAACCTGGAAATAACACAAATGTTCAACAACAATAGAACGAGGAGTGGTATGTTCATCAATGGAATACAGTGAAAAAAAATTAAAACTTGTTCTACGCAACATAAATGAATCTTACAGACATCATGATGAGTGAAAGAAGCCAGGCACAGAGAGTACATACTACCTGATTTCATCTACGGGAAACTCAAAACGGGCAAAACTAATCTATAACGGTAGAGATGGGGGCGCCTGGGTGGCACAGCAGTTAAGCGTCTGCCTTCGGCTCAGGGCGTGATCCCGGTGTTATGGGATCGAGCCCCACATCAGGCTCCTCTGCTGGGAGCCTGCTTCTTCCTCTCCCACTCCCCCTGCTTGTGTTCCCTTTCTCGCTGGCTGTCTCTATCTCTGTCGAATGAATAAATAAAATCTTTAAAAAAAATAAATAACAGTAGAGATGAAGTAGCAGTTATCTTTGGGGGAGGCAGGGCCTGCTCAAGTCTTCTATCTTGATTGGGATGTTGACTACCGTGTGTATATATGAGTGAAAGTTTAAGCTGTGCCCTTAAGATTTATGTACTTGATGTAAATTGAACATCAGTATAGAAGATCCGTGGAAGGGGACCTTGGATTCTCTCCGTTGCCCTTGCCCTTTGATACCACACACAGGCCCCTGAGAGCCTTGCTAACTCCGTTCACCTCTGTCTCTCCACCCCCCTCACCCCTGCCAGTGCTATGGAAACAAATTTTTGCATCAAACTCTCCAGTGACTTCCTGTTTCTCTTAAGAGCCATCCTGCCCAGCCTGTCTTGTATGATCTAGTCCCCGGGGAATTCCCTTTGCCTTCCCTTGGTTCCTAAAATGAGCCAAATTCCTTGCTTCAGGGCCCTTGTACAGGCAGTTCCTTTCATCTGGAGGTTTTCCCCAACTACAGTTGACCCTGGAACATTGCCGAGATTTGGGGTGCTGACCACCCACACACAGTAAAAAAAATCCACGTATAACTTTTGGCTCCCCTAAAACTTAATAGCCTACTGTGGACCAAAAGCCTTACCGGTAACGTAAACAGTTGATTAGCATGTAGTTTGTATGTTATATGTATTATACACTGTATTCTTACAATACAGCTGGAGAAAAGAATGTCATTAAGAAAATCATAACAGGGGACGCCTGGGTGGCTCAGTCCTGGGATCAAGCCCGCATTGGGCTTCCTGCTCAGCAGGGTGCCTGCTTCTCCCTCTCTCCCTCTGCCCCTCCCCCACTGCTCGGGCTCTCTCTGTCTCAAATAAATAAATAAAATCTTAAAAAAAAAAAAAAAAGGAATCATAAGAGAAAATCCAGAACCGTGTTGTAAAAAATTCACCTGTAAGTGGGCCCACACAGTTCAAACCTGTGCTGTTCAAGGGTCAACTTTAATTGCTTCTCATTCTTCAAATGCCAGTTTAAACATTACATTTTCAGGGATGCTTTCCAGGACCTTCCAGAATCTGTTAAGCTCTCCTTGCAAGTCTCCTGGCATTTTTTTCTTCACTGCAACAGGTTCTCATTGTGCTTGCATGTTTGTGTTAGATTGCTCTTTGTGGCTCTTGTTTGTTCAACTCAGTCTACCCCCTCAAATGAGCCGAAGGATCGCTTTTGTCTTATTCACCACTCCATCCCCAGTACCAGGCACAGTGCCTGGCCCATAGTAGGTGCTCAGACACGTGGTGACTAAGTGAGGAAGCCACTTCGTGAACGCCTGCTGTTTGCTATATGCAGCACCCAGTGCTGGAGAGTTGGCTGAGTATGAGATGAACGTTGTCTAAGCTCACAGCCCTGAAAGGGCAAAACTTACAGTTTTGTGGGATAAATACTGTAACGGGGAAAGTAGACAGCTGGGGATTTCAGAGCAGGCTTCCTGGAGGAGGAGGAGGAGGCCCATGAGGTCATGCTTTAAAGACCCTCATGACCATAGGCCTGTTCTGGGAGGGGGGCCAACTTGTGACAGCTTCTGGACTCATGGTTCTCTTGGATTTGCCTGTCACTGCACCTGGGGAGATGTGGAATCAGCTTGAATTGCCAGTTTTATGAGATCACGGGTAATCTCAATTCTTTTTACTGATCTGATAGGCTTTGTGTGAGGTGATGTTTTTTTTTACTTCCAGGGTTTCTCCATATATGCTGAGGGCTACCTGGCTCCCTTTCAATCAGCCCAATCTCCTTGGTGATTCTGGTCGAAGCTCAGAGCTTTGGCAAGTGAAAGGTGGCTTTTATTTTTGTCGGCTCCCTCCTCAGTCCTCACTGTTGGCTCAGAACTGGATGCTACTGACCCTCAGAGTGACTGTGTTTCATTGTTTTGCACTTTACCAGCAATGTTTCATGGTCGAGAAATCATTCTAGGTTAGGAGCCAAATCGTAGTGTATCAACTCAGCCTTTCCCCAGATATTTCTAATAACTTGGCTTAAAAAAGTGATTTGGTTCTGCCCAGCTTTGCCCCTAAATGGAAGGCACGAGTACTTGGCAGCTGTGCGGGTTAGGGTTAAGGTTAGGTGCCCCATTGCCCGGCAGTGAGAAGCCTGGGGGTCTGGGCCCTGAGCCCATCTCTCCCCATGGAGTGAGTGGGGGTTGCTGGGGAGGGGGAAGGCCCCCTGTCGTATCTCATCACTCAAACATCCACTGCTTTCTGACCTGGCTGGAACACCTGCTTGTCCAAACTGCACGTGGGAAGCAGCCAGCTTGTCTGAAGCTTATGTGCCCCTGCCCTCCAGCACCTACATCATCCCACAACTCTTTGGAAGGGAGTCGGGGTTCTGCGGCCAGTCGCTAAGGTCTCACACATCACCATCACCACTAGAAATTCAGCCCATGGCAGTTCACTGCCCCTGCTTGCTAGCGCTTGAAGACCCACTTGAAACGCCCTAACTGGACCGTAACTAGGGGCAACCACACGTAGAGATCTCTAAGTGGGGCCAGACAGGACCATCAGGGTTGTCAGGCTGGAGGGCTCCAGCACAATGTGTTGCAGAAAAGAAGACCCAGCTCCTGAGGCCGTCCTCGCCACGGGGTCCGAGGGTGCACGCAAGTGGCAGGGTAGCAGTCTGTGAGTTACTCCCGGGCATCAGGACGGCGGCCAAGGACGGCCATTCTAGTGGCCACAGTGCCCTTTTTGTTAGGGCTAATAAATCCCCTCTTGTTTCCGTGACGAGGAGGTGGGGTTATTACGTTTCGATAACCAAAAGAAAGTCGCCCGCACAAGAAAGGGGACAGAGTTCTGCTTTCTTCGACAGGATGGACCGGAGAAGGTCTCTCAGGCCCCTCCATCTTGGCCCCCTGATGGCTGTACACATCTGAGGGGGATTTTCATCAACGTAATTGTTCAGAACTCCCAACGAGGGTTTGAGGCTGAACTTTCCACAGGCCACGGAATCGACTCCGCAACTCTTCTCTCGCTGTTCTTGGGAGACACGTCTTGCCGGACCAGAACCACGGCAGAGACCTTCTGAGCAAGGGCAGTGTCCACGGCCGGTTCGCATACAGGAACCTGAGGAGAGTAGGGCCTTGGCTCTGTCGGCAATGGAGAGCCGACCCTGGCTTTCAGGATAACTTGACCCGAAGGCCATAGTACCTAAGGCTTCACCAGTACCAGTACCAGTACCAGTACCAGTACCAGAAGCTTGCCTGGTTCCCTCCCCAGCATACCGTCCTTTCCTGCCTATGAGCCCTTGGACCCCTTGGAAGTCTGTGCGGCCTGGAATACACGCCTCTCCACTGTGAGACCTTCACAGCTGATCACTGTGGTGGGCATAGCCGCCAGGGTGGTCCCTAGTCCCTCCAGCAGCTCCCCCCCAACCCCTCCACATAACCCAGGCACCTCTGTTTCACCCAGCCCCAAAGAGCCCCCAGGAGCCCCCGGCAGCTTGTCCTGCCTGTATCTTGCATGTTCCCTATGGTACCAGGCCTCCTGTCCTGGCTACAGGGGAAGGGGCCTGGACTCCTGGGGTCCAGCCCCCCCCATCAGGGATCTTCCAGAATGCTGGCTGGCCCCAGCCCCGCAGAACAATGAAAAGCAACCTGGGATCTTAGAGGTGTGGGTGGACAGAAGCAGATGGCTCTTCCTGGCAAGGGCCTCTTGGCCACAGCATGACCATTTCCAGCCAGTGAAGAAAGGAGACCAGGATGCTCAGATGCTTACACACAGGGGAAAGGGAGGGGTGGGGAGTGACTTCCTCAGGGAAGCAGTCTGGAGACTGGGGGAGAAGTTTCCCCTTCAGCACATGACTCATGCCGCCCTCTCCCCCTTTCCTGCTTGGGCCACGCCACTCAAGCTAGACTAGACTGGCCTCGCCCCAGCCTCTCTCCATGCCCAGCAGACAGCCGGTTGCTCCGTGTCCAGAACGTCTGGCCAGCCCTCTCTAGACTAGCTCCCCAATCCTGTGGATTCTGGAATGCAGCTACCCTTCCTGGGGCTCCTGGTCCATATTGCAGCATTCACACTCTGCCCAGGGGAGACCAGTAAAGTAGAGGAGAAAAGGTACTCTCTCCAAACCAACCTCATTGCCCCCTGCCCCACCCTCCAAAACTTGGCTCGGATAATCCCTTCCCTGAAGGCTCTTCTTTCAGACATGCCCGCTAAAACTAACATGTAAAAGCCCAGCCTGGGAGCCCTGGCTTCTACTGCCACGAAGAACGCATAAGCCAACAGTAATAACCTTGGCTGTTTAAGAAATTAGTTCTCTCATTCCTCATGAGCCCCTCTGTGTGGATGTCTGTATTCTGCAGCTTTTCATGTTAGGAATGTGACTCTGCTTTTCTTTTTTTCCTCAGCAAAGAGAGGCATCTCATACCAAGGTCAAAGTGCATCTCTGACCCATCTCCCTAACGCAGAGCTCTTCTGTCACTGAGGAACTCCTGAAATTTTGTTCTCACTTCCCACGGTGATGACCTCCAAGGCTCTCATTCCTTCCATGGGATCTGGCTCCCACCAACTGTGCCTCTAACCAGATACACAGGGGGTCAGGTGGATTCAGGAAGAGACCCTGTTCCCGGCCTGTGCCTTCTTGGCCTCCTAAGTGGCAAATTGAGGTGCTGGTCTGGTGGTCTCTGGGATGCTATCCTATCCCTTTGTGCGTGTTAAGGGTCCAATCACAGACCTCTCTGCAGAGCTGAAGGATCACAGCTTCTGTCCCTGAAAACGTGGGGACCCCAGGAGGGCCTTGTCTCCATCTCTAGACCCTGTGGGCTCCATCCTCTTTTCTTGGCACTCCTGTGCACGGGAGCTTGGAATGAAGAGGTGACATGACATGACCAATGTCTCAGACCTGTCTGTGGGTACGTGGATGTTTTTTCCCTCCTTCTCCATATATATGTGTATTTGATGAAGGAAACCAAATCCTTCAAACCTCTAGGAGGTAGGTATGATAGCCATAGAAGTACTTGCAAAGCAGAGTTGAGATGTGCACAGTACAAAATGTCCTCAAGTAAGCTTGAGAAGTCCAAGATGGCCTGGCACTCAGAGCACCACAGAAGGGCCCCAAGGTTGACAACATTCACACCGAGCCCAAATATGACCCAAACCGAATATAACACTACGTTGATTATACTTCAATGAAAAGAAACCAAAGACAAGAAAAAAGAACCACATACATGGCAGAATGGGTCTCTAGAACCTCCTGGTCCTGAATGGAAGTCTATAGAAGGGGCCCAGATAGAGCTGGGCACAAGGAGTTTCCAGCACATCACTTTGGGACCATGAGGCTTGGAGTGAAGAGAACAGCAGTGGTTAAGCACGTGCATCAGAGCCTGCCACGTGTGGAAGGAGCCTCCTAAAGTCTCAGGCAGTGTTTACCACGTGCTTCTGACACAGCCACTAGAGGCACCTGGGGCCTGTGTTAGGAGCTAGGAGGACCTCCAAATGGTGGACAGGTGTGTCCTGAAACTGCAGGAACCACAGTTGGCCCACATAGAAGCCTCCACAGGTAAGAAGAACCCAGCACCCAGAGACACTTCCTCCAACCCAGCTGTATTCTCCCGCCTCACGTCTCTCCTCTTGTAGCTTGGGTTCCAAGCCCATCACGTCTGTAACACTTTGCTCCACTCTCTGTATTCAACTGCCAGATGAATCCTCGCTTCACCTTCTTCCCTTTGACCTGAAGGCTGCTGGGGGAAGTCACTTCCTAGGGAAGAGGGCTCTACTCTGAATTAATGACTATCAACCTGAAATAGATCCTCAGTGCAAGCTGTAACTTTGACCACATTTCCCCTTCTACTCCCCTTTCTGCCTTCAGATCTTTCTTACTCTCCTCACACCTCTGTCCTCAAGCTCCCCTCTCTCTCTGCTGCAAAGCAATTTTTTTTTTAGAGAAGGAGAGAGAGAATCTCAAGCAGGCTCCATGCCCAGCAGCACAGAGCCTGATGGGGGCCTGAACCCATGACCCTGAGATCACGACCTCAGCCAAAACCAAGAGTTGGATGCTCAACCGACTAAGCTTTGCAGATGCCCCTGCTGCAAAGCATCTTAGACCCTCTGGAGCCTTTTCAGAACCTCACAAAATGACCATATGTCTCTACTGTATACTCAGCCTCTTTCTGTTAACGGGATCCTCTTCTCTGGCATTGAAATGTGTTTAAATTTCTTCCACTTTACAAAAACAATCTCCAAACGGGCACCTGCCTGGTTCAGCTGGTGGAGCATGAGACTCTTGATCTAGGGTCCTGAGTTCAAGCCCCATATTGGGCGTAGAGTTTACTTAAAACAAAATGAAACAAAAGCACTAAAAAATCTCCCCTCGACCTAAACTCATGTTCAGCTCCTCCCCACAGCTTCGTCACCCACCTAAGCCCCAGTGACATCCCCGGCACTCTCCTAAGCTCCAGACCCTCTTCCCGAAGTGCCTCCTTGGGGCATCCTCCTTGATTTCATGTTCACAGCAGAACTCATGGCCTTCTTTCTATCTTCCACCCTTCCAGATGCGGTCTTCAGGAACTTCCCAGCACTGAGTGTTACCACTACAATGGTTTGTCCCAGAGAGGAGAAATCCAGGATTCCCTTCTCTTCCTGACCCTCCATATCCATTTCATCACTGACTTGCATTGGCTTTACTCCCTGATGTCACCACCATAGTCTGTGAGTGGATTTCCCAGTGAGGTTCACATACCCACTAGTGTAAGAAAGCCGTCTATTAGAGTACAGGAAGAAAATATTAGAACTTCTATATAGACTGCTTTCTTTCTAGTCTTTTAAAATTCTTTATTTCTGTTACATAATGTAAATAGTATATGAGTAGTGTAGTGGATATATGGGCACACCTGGACATTTCCAGATTTGGTTCCAGACCACCATAATTAAGCCAATATTGCAATAAAGTGAGTCAAATGAATTTTATGTTTGTTACAGTGCATATGAAAGTTATGTTTACACAAGACTATAGCTAAGTGTGGAATAACATTATGTCTAAGAAAACAACATATATACCTTAATTAAAAAATACTTTATTGCTGGGGCGCCTGGGTGGCTCAGTCAGTTAAGTGTCCAACTCTTGATTTCGGCTCAGGTCATGATCTCAGGTCGTGGGCATGGAGACTACCTAAGATGCTCCCTCTCTCTTCTTTCTGCCCTTCCCCTCCCACTCTTTCTCAAAACAACAACAACAACAACAAAAACCAGCCCAAACTTAATAAAGTGCCAACCATCATCTGAGCTTTCTTTGAGTCATAATCACTGATCATAGATAACCATAACAAATAAAATAATAATGAAAAAGTTTGAAATATTGGGAGAATGACCAAAATGTGCATAGAGACACAAAGTGAGCAAATGCTGTTGGAAAAACGGCACCCATAGACTGCTCTACGCAGAGTTGCCACGAACGTTCAATTTGTAAAAAATGTTGTTTCTGCAAATTGCAATAAAAGGAAACATATTAAAATGAGGCATGCTTGTATGTAATTTATTAATTAAATCTAGGTGATATTCAAACTTGTTTTCTAATAGAAGTCCAACAACAACAACATTTTGAAAGCCCTGGTCTAAATCAGAATCATTTTTTGCTTGGACCATCAAAATAGCCTCCTGACATATATTTTATACACACAACTCACCACTTTAGCCATTTTAAGGATAGTTTTGATGTGGTTGTGCATCAGCACTACATTCATCTCCAGAACTTATCTTCGCACACTGAGACACTATTCCCATTAAATACAAACTCCCCGTGCCCCCCTCTCCCCACTCCCTGACAACTGCCTTCTACTTGCTGTCTCTATGAACTTGCCTACTCTAGGTATCTCATATAAGTGGAATTGTAGAATATTTGTCCTTTTGTGACTGGCTTATTTATTACTTAGTATAATGTTTCATGGTTCATACATTTGTAGCATGTGTCAGAATTTCCCTCCTTTTTAAGGCTGAGTAATATTCCGATGCATGGATAGACCATATTTTGTTTATCCACTCATCCATCAATGGACATCTGGCTTGCTTCCACCTTTTTGACTCTCAGGAATAAATGCTGCTATGAACATGGGTAAAGAAATCTACATCCACTCTTGCCTCCCCCTCTCTAGTCCTTCCCTGCAACAGTAGCCCAAGTAATCCCTTTAAGCCCGCAAGTATGGTAGAATCACCCCTTGCTTAAAATTTACTAGTTCCCCAAAGCTCTCAGGCAAGATCTTACTACCCTAGTTTCTTAAACACAAAGCCATTGAAGACACCTGCTGTTTCTTCTGTCCTAACCATGATTACCTCTCTGCTTCTCCAAGTTGTTTTCTTCCTTCTCCTCTTTAGGACCTCAACTCCTGCTCTATTTCCTGGGGGAAGAATTCCCTGATCTCCCTCCTACACTAGGTCAGGGGACTCTCTCCCCCCTGCCTCTTCCACTTTCCCCTGCTACCACTTGCCACAGCTGGCACTATCTCATCACGTGTACTTGTGACAATTTTCATTGTGTTTCCACTAGAGAATAAACCTATGAGGGCGAGGGCATTCATTACGCGGTCCCTACTGTGCCTGTCAGGACCGGGCATCCAGTAAGCACTCAATATTTTAGTATTCTATTTCAATAATAAATACGTGAGGACGCAGCTAACGCCGCCCGCCCTAGGGCCAAGCCGTAGTGGAGGATGGGGGTGGCCCTTTGGGCTCTGGACGCCGGTCCTCAACCCCCGCCCTAGCTGTCCCACCGGGAGGTCCTCGTCACCTGGGGTAGGAAGCTCAAGGCCGCCCCCTCCCGGCTCGCGCGAGAGGGGTCGGCTTCGAGGCCCCGGGTCCGCAGCCACTCCGGCGTCCGCCTGGGGCGGGGGCGGGGCCGGCCCGGAGACGTCACTTCCGGTGTACACAGCCGGTCCGGGCGGTGCGCTGGGGGCCGAGGCGCGTCGCAGGTGAGGAGCGGGCGCGAGCGGGCGCTCCCTGGCGCAGGCAGGCGGGCGGGCTAGGGGGTGGCCGGTGGGCTGCGGCCGGGGCTGGTGACGGGACGAGCTCGCGGGGCGCCGCTCCCCTTGGGGCTGCGGGGCCGCGGGGCCATGGGCTCCCGCCCCTTGCCCGTCTGCTGTGGAGGACGCCGGGCTCTGGGGGCGCTGGCCGGGCGGACGGAAGCCCGGAGGGGCCTGCCGGCTCGTGCCCGGGACCGGGGGTGCCGCGGGACCCTGCAGACGCGGGATGGGAGGGGCGGGGGCGCTCCCTC
>NC_048229.1:40932214-40971499 GCF_002007445.2 Ailuropoda melanoleuca | reverse complement strand
CCCTCTCCCGGAAGCCGGCGGAGCAGTCCGCGGAGGCACGGCGGCCTGTGGGAGGCCGGGGTCCGCCGGGACTGGCTGGGGACGCGGCCCTCACGCCGCCCCGCGGCTGCCGGGCCGGCTGTGCGCACCTTCCCCGCCGTGCGGGGCCGCCGAGGAACACGATTTTCCGGCCCTGCGGAGCCTGCTGGCGCAGTCGGGCAGGGGGAGGTTCTGCGGGGACCCGGCAGGGCCGGGGCCGGGAATGAAGGACCCACGCCTGTAGGGCGAGTGCAGGGTCAGGGGTGTGTCTTCCTGCTCCGCGCGGTGCGAGGAAAGAAGCATGCCTGGTTGGCAAGATAAGAATTCTGTTTATACTCCTCACAAAACGTGCCAGATGAACGCTTAGGTTGGGGGACCCCAATTTGAAAGTAGCTTGTTCCCGCCCCTTCACCCCGTTATAAAAGCAATTCATTCTCCTCACATTCGAGACAACACAGAAAGTATCGTGACAATACTTTTTCGAAAGACAATCATTCGCCAACCTACCACTCCGTGACAATCATTGCTAACATTTTAATACCAGTAAATAGTCTGTTCACTTGTATTACTTCATAGTTACCATTTTATATCGTCATGTAACAGATGAACATGTAGATTGTTTCCAGTTCGTCACAAAGTAATTCTGCCAGAAGGATTTGTCTGATTGTTTTAGGATAAATTTACAAATGAGGTCAGAGGTAACATTCATTTAAAAAATAGGTTATATTTGTTTCCTTTGTTGACATGTTTGGAAAATTCTTCTCCATCCCAATGTTATAAAAAGTTCCATTCACTTTTGCTTCTCATTTCATGGCTTTATTATTATTATTATTATTTTAACTTTCAGCTTAAAAATTTCTACTTAAAATTTCGTCTTGGTGTAAGATACGAAATATTTTCCAAATGGGTTAGTTGACCCAGTTTTATTGAATAAGGTATGAATGCCATTTTGTCATATTTTAGATCTGAAGTTCTCAGTATGTGTTTATAAGGGACTACTCACAAAATTTGATACTTAGATTTTGTGTATGCTGTTTTTAAATTTCAAAAAATCTTTTCTTTTTTCTTAATCATTTTCCTTTGCAGGTCTAGGAAATAGTTCATGTTTGAGGGTTTTTTTTTTTTCTTTTTATCTTTTAAAGTGAAAAGTTAGTTTATTGTTTCATTTGCTTTCTTGCTGACAAGATAACAAACTCCATATGAAGAGTTCAGGTTTGTTGTGGCAACTTTTCAGTCTGGCATTTGAGATTCTAATCTTCCTCTATTTTTGCACACGAATACGTAGGTTAGCATTGGAGACCAAGATAGAAAAGCTCTCAGATTCCCTTGGCAAGCCTAGATTTTTTTCAATCTAAAATTATCTCTGGATTTTTGGAAGACAGCATGTTTTAAGCATCCTTTAAAAAAATTTTTTTTAAACAAGTTGCATATGATTGTGCTGAAATCTTACTAAATGTTTATTATCTTTCAATCCTGGAGCCTAATACACCAGAAGCTTTATGTCAAGTGGGTCTTCCAAGTCTGTAGGAAAATAATCGTGTCTAAGAGCTAGTAGGCTGGGGTATCACATGGGCTGGGTGTCCACTCTCTTATCCTCCTGAGACGTTGTCCTTAGTGGAAAATGATGACCTTCCTAGGTGGACAAAGAATGTTGGTTTGAAAAGGAATTGCTTTACTTTGGAGTTACAGGAAAAAAAGAATGCCTTTTTCTCTTAGTACAAGTTCAGAGAGAGCCTGAACTTGTAAGGGGTTGTACTTCAAATGTCATTATCTCTACTGAAACTGCTCTTGAAGCCCAATTGATAAATCCACTGGCTGCTGCTTACTCATTTCCCTTGACCTTGACCATAAATATTTGGCATGGTGAGCCAGATTTTCTTGCTGTTGTCAGTCTCCTTGGTTGGCCTTCTTGAGTTGGAGCTATAGTGGTCGTTTTCTTAGCTTTGTGACTGTGCTTTTCCCCTTGAGTTTGTTGTTTCTCTTCCCACATCTGCCTGTGAGAATTTTCCAAGGCCTAGTTTCATGCCTCTACCTCTTTTCCCAAAAAAACATGCTCCTTCCAACTCATCTAGTATATGACTTCCAGGCAGAGAACCTCTTCACCCCCTCACGCCTGTCTCCATGCAGTGACCCCAGTTCAGACTTCGCTGCAAGTCATTTCTTTATTTCCAGCTGACCCCTGGCATGTTCTCAAGGCCATGCTTTCTCCAGCTGAGGGAGCCCTTCTTTGCTTGCCAAGGTGGCCTGTCCTTCATAACTGTAAGGACCTATCCCATCTCATTTTCCTTCTTGATTTGGGTTGACTTGCCTTTTGCTTTCTGTCCCTACAGCTTGATTTAGACTTTGTATGTTGCTCTTAGGGACTTCAGACATAATCTGGTCCCACCCTGGAGGAAAAAGATGAGACCCAGTGATTTTATTCGTTAATTTACTTAACCCACATTTATGGAGTACTCACAGTATGGGCTAGTTACTGTAGTGGAAAATTAAAATACAGAGCTGAAAGGCACAGTCTGAAAAAGAAGGCCAAAAAAGCAATTGCCATAAAGTATCGTAAGTGCCTAGAAGTGGGGGACACATAATGAGCTCCCCAGGTTTCAGAGATCTTGCCTGTTCACTGTTATTGCTGTTATCTCCAGGACCTAGAATAATACAGTGTTCTGGGACTAATCAAGTATTTGTTGAATGAATCAGTGATCATCTGAGAATGAAGTAAGAATAAAAGTGCTGTCTATAGAAAAGATATAAACCAAGAGACATTTTGTAAGTGTAGTTTGGAGAATTTCAGAGAAAACTTTAAGTTCAACCGAAATGACCCAGCTATAACCCCAGGAAGGCATGACTGGAATGTGTTCTTAGCCAGAATGCTTAAACTTAATTTTGTATCCTCAGAAGAAAGACTGCATTTTTAGGAGGGGGGGTGGGATGGTGTCTGTGGAAATTGGAGTGACGGGTCCAAGAGAGGAGTTGGGTGATGTGTCTGTTCCACTGCCTGGGGGCCCTGGACAGAGGAGCTGTGTGCAGTCCTCCAGCGAGCCTCTGCACCTCCGAACAGATAGGTGCATCTCTGTGGAGGCCTCTAGTCAGAAGAATCTTTCCCTTGCTTTGCTTCCACACTCCTAATATCTTCTGATTAGAATGTAGCTTCACATGGAGATTTCCTGCCAAGCAGAGAATGTGAATGGTTAAGAGCTCCATGTCCAGACTGCTTGGATCAGATCCTGGTCTTGGGGTGCTGGCTAATCTCTTTGTTTGCCCCTCT
Organism: Ailuropoda melanoleuca; assembly: GCF_002007445.2. Lineage (NCBI taxonomy): Eukaryota > Metazoa > Chordata > Mammalia > Carnivora > Ursidae > Ailuropoda > Ailuropoda melanoleuca. Next base: position 40,968,219 of record NC_048229.1, on the reverse strand, counting down.
GTAGAATGGGGAGAATGGTAGTACCTTCCTCTTTGTTGCCTGGCACCTGGTAAGTGCTCAGTGAATATTAGCCCTCATCAGTATTTATAAACTTTGTAACTGGCCTTCCGGTTAGGACATAGTCACCTTTGAGTTTAGGTGGCCTGCCTCAGTTGCCCCAGACCTGCTTGCTCCTGGATGCATTGACAAAGCCAAGAACCGGAGAGGAAGTCATGACAGATAAACTCTTCCCAAACTGCTCCTCCAGAGAATCCAACCACTGTTGTCAGGGAAGATTTCCTGGAGAAGGCCGGGCTTGAGCCGAGTACTCTGGGAGCACATCAGGACAGCACCACAGTAAGGGGAAAGGCCATGACAGGAACAAAGGTGTAGGTGAGCAAGCATGAGGTATGGGAGCTGTAGGAGTTTTAGGGTAAAGGGTGGACAGATATGAATATGGAAGTAGAGGGAAATGAGATTGGAGAGGAAAGCGGGGCCAGCTCTTGAAATAATTAATGATGATATGTAACTGATTGGGCACTAACAATGTGTCAGGTGTGATGTTAATCCCTTGGACTCTCTGTGCTAGCCAGGTTTGGTGCCAAGTGCTTTGTGTATATTACCTTGTTTCGTCTTCACAACAACCCTGTGATGTAGGTGCTTCAATTACAAGGAGAAGTGACGTGTCCCGTGTCACCTGGTACGTCTCTCTGCCTGGTGATTCAGCTTGCACACTGTTGCAAGGTTAACATGTAATATCTTTTGTAGGGTTTTTTTTTTAAGATTTTTAATTTATTTGACAGAGAGAGACACAGCGAGAGAGGGAACACAAGCAGGGGGAGTGGGAGAGGGAGAAGCAGGCTTCCTGCTGAGCAGGGAGCCCAATGCGGGGCTTGATCCCAGGACCCTGGAATCATGACCTGACCCGAAGGCAGACGCTTAATGACGAAGCCACCCAGGTGCCCCTTTTGTACAGTTTCTTTAATTTTATTTTTTTTTTAGAGATTAATTCATTTATCAGAGAGAGTGTGAGAGAGCACAAGCAGGGTGAGCGGCAGGCAGAGAGAGAAGCAGACTCCCCACTGAGCAAGGAGCCCGATGCGGAATTCGATCCCAGGACCCTGGGATCATTACTTGAGCCTAAGGCAGATGCTTAACCGACTGAGCCACCCAGGCGTCCCTCTTTTGTATGTTTAAAAGCCTTTGTGACTCCTATTTCCTGGTGAAGTCCAAGCCCACCAAGATCCTCCAGCTTTATGGAACCATCTTGGGTTAAAATGTGAAAATATGTGTATCTTAGAATTGAGTAAACACACCATAGGTGCAGATATGCCTCAAGCTCAGAGAAATGTCAGTCAGTGAAACAGGCTAAATGCAGAACAATGTGTATATGAGCCCATTTGTGTAAAAAACAAAGGAGAGAGGGGTGCACATGAAATAGGTTTCTACGTGTAGAAAAAAAAAATTCTGGAATGATAGAAAAGAAACAGTGGTTGCCTTTGGGATGAGGTTCCAGAAATCTAGGCTGTTAGACTGATCTAGCTTTTTGTCTTGTATACTCTTTTGTACAGGATAATTTTCTTTTCACTATGTATGTGTATTGTATTTTCAATTCAGAGTTAATAAAAACAAAATTTTAAGTGTTTGCCATGTATGTAGCAGTCATTTAGAGGGGGAATGTAGCACAGATGTTAAGAGCCAGGACTCTATCCAGACTGCTTGGGTTCAGCTTCTGTCTCTGCCACTTACTCGTCATTCACTTCTCAGTCACCCAACCTCTCTTTACCTCATTCTACCCTGTCTGAAAATGGGGGAGGTAACACGAGCTCCCGCCTGGAGTTATAGCAAGGTGTCAATGACTTAATATTTGTGAAATCCTTAGAACAGTTCCTGACCAGTATGTTTCTTTGTTGGTGGCGGCATCGTTATGGCCTGGTGCTGTGCCCCACAGTGCACGCGAGGAGGGGTCCAGCCTGTCTCTGTGTGCTTATGGTTCCTGTGGGAGGGGCAGGGCATGCAGTGAAGGCTGCAGGAGCTCAGGACAGGCTCCTGAGTGGGGACTGAAGGGGCCCAGATGGTTTCATCCAAACAGTGAATCTTAAATATGGGTCACTCTTGGAAAAAGTGAAAGGGGAGAAAAGGGCACCCAGGGACTTGTTCCAAGCGTGATGTGTGCCCCAGACAGACGGAGAAATGAGACCGGGAAAGAGCCTGAGGGGAGCCCGAAATTGGGATATAGCGTGTGATGACAGGTCATCATTATATGGCAGAGTTTTTCTTAGCCTATATAAAATAATGATATGATTTATAAATGACATCTTAGGCTTGATGAGATGTGGTAGCTGGACCTTGATCTTTGAAATGGCCTCGAGGTGTTCCTGTGTAATTTACTTGATGAGTCCCTTAATGCAGCCCATGTGGGTTCCTTGCAGGTGGATGCTTGCAGACAGTGCTGCTAGTAAGCGCCTCTGATACAGGCCTCCACATTTACTGGGTCTGTTTCTAGCATTCATTCCTAGATGGTATTACTTTTTTTTTTTTTTTAACACTGTTTTGACTATGTTCCTTGTGTCTGGGTCGCTGTCCAATATGTGCTTTTTCAAATTGGTAGTTGCAAAGAATCTTAATGGGATAGTTTGTGGGTTTTTTTAAGATTTTATTTATTTATTTGACAGAAACAGACAGCCAGTGAGAGAGGGAACACAAACAGGGGGAGTGGGAGAGGAAGAAGCAGGCTCCTAGCAGAGGAGCCTGATGTGGGGCTCGATCCCAGAATGCTGGGATCATGCCCTGAGCCAAAGGCAGATGCTTAACGACTGCACCACCCAGGCGCCCCACAATGGGATAGTTTTCGAGTGCAGAATTAGAGCTAGAGATTACCTGGGGGAAAAAATCTAATTTTCCTATTAGAAATAATTTTGGGATTAGGTGCCAATGAGATGGTCTTTACAAAGGGGAGCCTGGGAATACCTGAGTCTTCCCCCACCCCACCCACAGGTTCCAGAGGTGGGTGTGTATGCCTGAGAAAAGAGGCAGGGGAAAGCTGGCTCAGCTCCCAGACTCTGTTCCCAGTGCTGAGTGCTGCAGGCTATGTGGTGACCTGGGCAGGGGAGGCAAGAGCGGTCCCTCTCCCCAGGTCCCGAAGACCTGTCCCACCCCTGGGTCTCAAGGTAGCAGAGAATGCAGCCACATACCTGTGCTTCGGTAGCTTTGTACTTTTCAGTGGGAGGTGATCCCTTCCTGAGCCTTGTCCTTGCCCGTCTTCCTTCAGCTTGGGGCTGAAAGTGGAGGGAGTGCTGGGTAGGGAAATGGGAGGAGCCATGACCTCCTTCCCCTCTGGAGGAGGGCAGCCCTCCTTTTAGTCTGTTGCCAGGACCTTGAGAGTTGGGGCCAGAGCAGCAGGAAGGTAAGTAATATTTTTGAAAAATCTGGTAGCTGTGTGGTATGTTGAGGAGGCAGAGTTTGGGGTTTTTTCCCCCCCGATAGTAGACTGGCATGAAATATTTCATTAGAAGATAAACTGCTTTTCTCTGACCAGTGTCTAGCTTCTTTCAGAGCAGATAGCTCCAGTTTCTGAGTAGGACTCCAGGTGTGCCAAGTGCTATGGTTTATAGGTTTAAGCCTCACCACTGTACTGAAGAAACTGAGGCACAGAGTTCAAAAACAGAGGTGGAGAGTTAATAAGTGCCATTCATTTAATTGGTAATTACTGAGAACTGGGATTCATATCTAGGTCAGTCTGACTCCCAAACCCATACCCATAACTACTAAAAAACTTTGTCAGTGCCTGTTTCCAGGAAATCTCTTTGTACTGTGTAGCATCTTTTTTTTTTTTTTTTAAAGATTTTATTTATTTGCCAGAGAGAGAGAGAGAGCGAGCACAAGCAGGGGGAGTGGCAGGAGGAGGAAGAGGGAGAAGCAGGCTCCCCACGAAGCAGGGAGCCCGATGCAGAACTTGATCCCAGGACCCTGAGATCATGATCTGAGCCAAAGGCAGACGCTTAACTGACTGAGCCACCCAGGCGCCCGATGTACTGTGTGGCGTCTTACCTACAAGGTAAAAGCATAAGCTTTTTCTCCCATGAGGTTGTAAGCTCCCAGAGAGCAGGGAGTGTGTCTGTTTCATTCACCCAGTGCCTGGAGCAGTGTTGTGCATATAGTAGGACCTCAGCAAATGCCTGAGTATGCGAAGGCTCATGGTGTGGAGAAGCGGCAGAGCCTGGAAGTCAGTATGGTGGTAAGCCACTGCAGGCCTGCTCTGTAGGGCTGTCTTCCGGGCCTGGGGAACAATGGGAGGGATGCGGGGGAGGCTTCTTGAGTATCCTCACTGCTAAATACCTGACCTGCTGGGATGTTCCGTGGGGAAGAACGGGGTCCCTCGCCTTAACTCTCGCTTGCTGTTCTTTCTGAGAGATGGGAAGGCTTGCTGGCTGCATAGAATTAGAGTCAGTGTTCCCATTCTGGAGGCAGGAACTGCTGTAATTATCCATTGATCAAATTTTTCAAGGGTGCTTTAAATTTTCAGAAATGATCCCAAATCTGAAGTGCATTTATCTAATATTTATATAATTCTTCTCCACAGTAAGAGAAATAATTTATACATTACAGTTTGATTTACCCATTTCTGTATAAGCTTCTTTTTTTTTTTTTTTTTTTAAAGATTTTTTTTTTTTTTTTNACCGCTGTGCCACCCAGGCGCCCCTCTGTATAAGCTTCTTGATAAATTCTTGTTTTTCCCCATTTGAGGTTAATTTTGGACAGGTTCCATAGTGCAAATTGTTAATAATTAATAGTACAATTAAGTTTTCTTAAATAACCTTCTAAAGGATACATTAGTTTTCATTAGTTCGACTTGCTTTTATGTTTGGAAACTGAATAATGAAGGCTAAAACTAGGCTCAAACAGCTGAATGGATCAAGGCCTTTTCATGCTGTAACATACTGACAAAAATAAAACTAGTGGTTTTTAATAGATGTAGATTTTTTGGAATGTTTTAACAATTTGGGTTTCAAAAAATTACATCAATGCTTGTGATTTTTAAAAAATGATTTTCCTTAGTCGACTATACTTCAGTTAAAACAAAAAAAGATTTACGTTAAGTCATTCTCCTTAATTTATACCTGAATTTCCATCAGCAGCACAATTTGTTGTGAATATTTTCATCGTGCTCGGCTGTCTTGGGTGTGAAAACTTCTAATGGTCCACTGCCATTTTACTTTATCAAAAGCCTAGTTTTAGCTGAGCAAACTTTTTCAGAAGTTTCAGAGCCAGCTTTATTTATCCTTTGGTGATGTGTGGTAGTCATTAGATAAAGGTAGATAAACCTTTTCTTGGCAAGGCTTTGCCATCCGCACCCCCCCACCCTCCCGCTCCCCACTTTAACTTCTTTTGAAGATTTCTGTTTCATAAAGTTTTTTGGCTCACAGTGTTCCTCTAATAAAATTCTTTCAGAAGTTCTAATACTTGTTTTAAAGGCAACAGGTTTTGAGTTACTCTTTTGATTTTATAAGAAAACTAAACAGAAGTCTTAGAATACAGCAGGTTGATTTATCACCAGAAAATTCAGCAGGTAGCTAGATCTGCCTTCAGCAGAACCAGTAATGTATTTTTTCCCCCCACTAAATGTTCACCATTTTTCTTGGTATGAAACTGAATATATGGTGATTGCCATCCATTTCATTTACTTTTCTACTTATTTATGTGCTGACTGTTTAAAAAATAAACTAGCCTTTGATCTTCCTCTTTCTCTCCCCACCCCCAAAATACCCTCAATTTAAACAAAATTGCCTTTCATCTGTATGACTGTTTAACACATTTGGCCTTTTTTTTTTTTTAACCTGTGCTAATCTGAAACTAAATTTCAACTCTGTTGACTTTATGGTTAGAACATTTTTTTTCTTCTGCTTAAATTAAATTATTACTTGTTTGTAGATTACTAAATAAAAAAGCTTTTCAGATCCACTAATATCTTGCTTTGTTATTATAGAGGAATGCCCTATATTGTGGTGATAAACGTTACAGAGCAAGTGTCAAGACGAGGCGGTCAGATGTCACCATGTGGGGCAGTTTGTTCCCCCATTAGACCAGAAGCCCCTTGAGGGCAGGCACTGATACCCTCCCTCTGCATCCTGGGTGCCCCAAGCATTCAGAGCATTCAGGCACCACTTCACAGGGTTGACCGTGTTGCTGGAGGATGCATATAGAAACATCTTCATTTTAACTGTGGTAGATTCGACCTTTGATCAGAATTTTTATTTAGTAGGGTTTTTGGGGTTTTTTTCTATGTACTTGAGTTTTCAGAGCTCAGTTTAGGATAAATGGGCTTCAGATTTTGTCAACTGATCAGTTATTCGGTAAGTTTTTTTGTATTAAAAGCAGTTTTAATAGTCATTTGTTGAACAGAAAAACAAAATAATCTTGGCCTCCTTAAAACTTTTTCATTGGCATTTTTTACTCTGATAGAACTTTAATGTTTCCTGAGTTTTGCACGATTCTTGAACATGCTTAGTATTAATTCTTTGGAAACTGTTTCTGTATAATAGGCTAGTGTTCAGTTTTGCACATATTTTTCTTGGGGGCAGTCTCCGGGCGCAGAAATCATCTGGGCTTGGTGGACCCAGAAGTGTCACTTCCTTTGCTCTGGCTTTGGCTCTCCATGCCTGCCTTTCCATTTTGATGTTTTGATGATACCCTCCCTGCTCGGTGATTTGTGTTCAGGAAGCTAGGCAGTGATTACTTTTGTTTCTGGTTTGTGAACTTCCTCCCCCACTTCCTATTTTTACCGAGCAACTACAGGAAATGAGGCAGCTCCTGGCTGGCTGCTGCTAGGCACTGATTTTAGGTGGCAGAGGACAAGACCCTGAGCCATTTAAAACATTTTCCTCCTTGGTCTTTTCACTGCCTCCTTCCTGTAGGAATCACAGGAACACGATTTTGTGATTGGGTTGAGATGATGGCATGTTCCCCTCACCCTTGTGGGGTGGGGTGCTGCTCAGTTGGAGGGCAGTGCTTCGGTGAAGTCGTAGGTGAGAGGTTTTCTCCATTATAACAGTAAAAGTGGAACATTGTGGGCTTATGGCCCAGCCGCTGTCATGGGTGAACAGTTTGGCAGAAGCAAAGGGTGGGTTGAAGGGACCTGTTCTAAGTAAGGCTGGAAAGGTGGACGCTGGTCCTCCCAAAGTGAGAGCCTTGACTGGCACTGGGAGTGGACCAAGGGGCCCTGTCTGCTCTCCGAGATCTTTGAAGAGGACCTCTGCCTTTGTGGTGCTCTCCTTCTTCTGAACTCATGGCATTTGTCTTCTAAACCACTATTAAGCATTGGGAGCTTCACTTAGGGAGAAGTTTGTATCATCTTCTCAGAAAGAAGTAACTTTTTAACACATTAGGTAACTTGAATATGGAAGCTGCTCAAAGTATTTGTTTAGCAGAGTTTCTCAATAGTGGCACTGTTGACATCTCGGGCTGGATAATTCTTTGGCTGTGGATGAACAAGGGAGGTGTCCTGTGCATCATAGCATAGTAGCAGCAATTCTGGCCTCTGCCCGCTAGCACTGCCCTACTCCCCCAGTTGTGACAACCAAAAAGTGTTTCCAGACATTGCCAAGTGTCCCCTGAGCTGGGTGTGTGTGTATGTGTGTCGAAGCATCCTCTCCTCTACTTGTTGAGGACCACTGTGTTAAAGGATTGAAGGCTGACTTCTAATTTTGTAAAATGGAATAAAAAAGAATGTTTGGTTCCTTGGGATTGGAGCCATTTGTTAGTTTCTGTTCCAATATCTGACATTCTCATACATTTTTGGTTTGCCACTTAGATTTTGCTGTTGTCTAGCAGCCAGCTTTGAAGTATATCTTCCCTTCTGTGTGCTTCCATCGAAAGAGCTGGGGCCTGAGCATCTGACAGCCTGGCTTCTGGTCCTCACAAAAAGCATTTTCTCTCAGTCTTGATCTTGCTTGCTCCAGAAGGCTAGTTCTTGGGAAGCTGAACACTGTGGGTATAAAGGAGAAAATGAAAGGCACCCAGAATGTCACAGTCCCAGTAGCTGACATTCATGGAGCAGTTGCTGTAGACCAGGTGAACAGAACTGGTGGGATTGAATGTAAGGGATAGAAAGCCAAAGGTACGGGACAGGAACCACCTGGGACAGCATCTTCGGTTTAGGTTCAGGGTTGGTAATGCTTTTAGCCGAAACAGAACATATAGCAGGAGGAGCAGGGAATGGAAGGGTGACTAGATAAAGATTGGAGGACCTGAGGAGGTGTCTCAGGAGTCTAGTCCTAGCAGGGAGAGGTCTTGACCAAAGAGTCGAATTTGGGTGTCATAAGCGGTGGGTATGGGTATGATCTTCTAAACAGAGATCACGTTACTTTTCATTACTCCAGCTCAACTTCCTGTCAGTTCTGAGAAGACTGCAGCTTTCAGCCGTCTCCACTAAGAGTGATGAACAGAATGCCAAGGTCTAGATATTTGACAGAGGTGGAATAGCGCAGTGGAGAGCTCAGCCTCTGGCAGCAGATTCCCAGGCCCCAGACCCAGTTCTGTTGGTGACTACTACCTCAGCCACGTGGCAAGAACATGAAAAACTCACTTAACCTCTTTACATGCTTTACCTACCTCACGGGGTCTTTGTGAGAAATGAATTCGATAATACACAAGGTGCGTAGCACAGAGCCTGGCCCCAAGTACCCATTCGGTTAATGTCAGCTGTTTTTATTTGAGGGTTCTAGCAAGGATTAAACAAGCTTATGTATCTAAAGCTCAGCTTAATGCTTGACAGGTTGTCGGCCCTTAATAAATGGTCTCTTTTGTTGAGGAGTACTTGCATGAACATGGCCTGTTGTCAGTCGCTTTATTTATTTATTTTTTAAGCAGAAGTTCATTTCTAGCACTTAACTACTGCTTCTGTGGATGGCAACACTGACTGAATGAATGCTGTAAAAAAAAAAGCATTAAATAAATACTGGGGATGAGCTAATCATTCAGCAAATACCTGTTGAATGTTTACAGTGTGCTTAGCACCCTGGACCATCTTGAATGAGGTCAGTGATCACGAGGGCTGGAGGTGACAGGGAAACACGGAAACTGGCGGTGTGATACAGTATTTTACAATACAGCAACGACTCGGCAAAGACGGGGCCAAAAACAGGGTATTCCTGGAGCACACAGGGGCTCCTAGCTCACTTTTTGCCAAGGTGGCGTCCCAGAGGAGGTGATTTCTAGGTTAGACATCCAGGCGGAGGGAACTGAGCACGTAGACGGTGAGTGGGAAGATGGCAGCAGCAAGAAGTGGGCAGGGGTGGGCAGAGGGGTGGGGGAAGACGGTTGGGAAGGGTAGTGGAGAGCCATAACAGATATGAAGCAGGAGAGTGTGTGATTAAATTGGCTCTAGAACAATCACACAACAATCAGAAGGGAGCAGTCCAGGAGTTTGGAAGATCACTCAGGAGGCTCTGTTGCAATTCCGGCAAGAGGAAAAGAAGGTCTGAACTTTAGATTGGAAATGAAGGTAGAGAGAAAGGAAAAGACTTGAGAGATAGTAAGGAGGCAAGAGGGGTACAACTAAATGACTAAGTGGCTATAAAGGAGAGTGAGGAGTAGAGGATGACTGCCGGGTTTCCGGCTTACAGGTAGATGGTAGATCAAGTAGGTAAGTGGCAATGCCATTCACCAGGGCAGGAAAGGAAAAGTGAGAGCCTGGGGAGCGTTGGTGGTGGGCCATTGACTGGGGGACCTGTTCAGTAGGCAATTGAATATTTGGGATGTGGCACACAGGAGAAAGATCAGGGCTAGAGAGATGGATTTGGGAATCTTCCCAGGGAGACCATGTTGATCATAGAAACAGAGAGCTCTGGGGTACCACGGTGCTTTAGGTCAGAGGAGGAGTGGCTCCCAGAGGCAACTAAGAATGGCCAGAGGGGCTGCAGGAGAGCTAGGAGGACAGGCATCTTCCCATACCGAATTGCCTCACTCTTTTTAGTGTGATAACATATTATAAAGGGAGCCGAAAAAGTAGAGTCCTAGGACTAAGAGAACAAAGAACTAAATCTTTCAGACATTTTCTCTTGCCTGGATAGATATTTTAAATTCATGAATGTTGAGAATAAAATTCTTCAAAGCATTTTTCTGGAGTGCATTTCTAAATATGGCCCATGTCTTTCTGAACTGACAAAAAACATGGAAATGGTTGGGCTTTGAACTTCACAGACAATAACTTCACTAATCTCCCCAAAGAATTTCCTGTGGCGTCTCCATATTATCAAGGGTAGATTTAGATTTACATTGTTATGGACTGGAGGGAGAAAAAATTTTTGTTTTTTTCTCTGAAGAGGGAATTGTTTATGGAGTGGCTCATCTTTAATTTTTTTTTAACAGCTTTATTGAAACATAACTCACATACCATACAATTCATCCGTCTAAAGTATATGATTCAGTGCTTTTTAGTATATTCAGAATTCTACAGCCACCACCACCACAATCAATTTTAGGATATTTTTATCACTCCAGAAAGAAACCCTGTATCCATTAGCAGCCATTCCCCATTCTTCTCATCCACCCAAGCCCTAGGCAACGGTTCGTCTACTTTCTACTTCAGCGGATTTGCCTGTCCTGGACATTTCTTATTAATGGAATCATGTATGATATGTGGCGTTGTGTGTCTGGCTTCTTTCACTCAGCACAGTGTTTTCAAGTCTTGTACATGTTGTAGGATGGATCAGTGTTTCGCTCCTTTTTATGCCTGAATAATGTTCCATTGCATGGCTCTGCTACATCTAGTGTATTCATTCATCAGTTGATAGACATTTGGGTTGTTTCCACTTCTTTTACAATTATGAATAGTACACTTCATACATAGGTTTTTGTGTAGACGTGTTTTTCATTTCTCTTGGGGGTCTACATAGGTGTGGAATTGCTTGGTTATATGGTACTTCTATGTTTGACCTTTTGAAGTCCGGCCAGACTTCCAGAGTCTCTGCACCATTTTGCATTCCCACGGGCAGTATCTCCACTTCCTCCCCAGCATTTGGTACTGTCTGTCTTTTTTATTAAAGCCATCCCAGTGGTTGTGAAGTGGTATCTCGTGGTCTTAACTTGCATCTCCCTGGTGGCTAATGATGTTGAGCATCTTTTGTGTGCTTATTGGCCATTTATATATCATTTTTGAAAGGTTCATCTACATTTGGTCATTAATTTTGGCATGGTAAATTAAGTTGCAAAACCTGAAACTGAAGAAAAACAGATGAACATATTTGACTAGAGAAATGAGGTGTGTGTGTGCATGTGTGCACGCATGTAGTGAAAGATGCTATAAACGGATGTAAAAGATAAAGGACAGTCTGCCCCAGGGAAATAGCCAGCACTCTCCACCCACCTGTACTCTTCACTCTCCACCTGAGCTTGAGAAACAGGGTGCTTGATGATCCTGTTACCTAGTTTTAACTTTGGAAGTAGAGACCATGATCTCTGCCTTCTTGAGTCCACAGATATCGCCACCATGTTGAACCAGGTATCAGAATGTCTTTCCTTTTTAGGCTTAAGAATATACCATTTTTTGGTTTTACCACATTTTGTTTATCCATTCATCCATCGGTGGACATTTGTTTTATTTCTACCTTCTGGCTATTATGAATAATACTGCAGTGAACATTGGTGTACAAATATCTGTTCAAGTTTTGCTTTCACTTCTTTTGTGTATATACTGAGAAGTGATTTGTTAGATCATATGGTAATTATATTTTTAAATTTTTGAAGCACTGTCACACTGTAATCCTCAGCGGCAGTACCATTTTATATTCCCACCAGTGATGCCCAGGGTTCCAGTTTTTCCACATTCTTGCCAACATGTTATTTTCTCTGCATTTTTTTTTACTTTTATAATACCCAACCTCATGGATTTATAGTGGTTTCTTATTGTGGTTTTGGTCAGCAGTTCACTAATGATTAGTGACCTTGAGCGTCTTTCCATGTGTTTATTGGCCGTTTGTGTATTTCTTTGGACAAATGTCTATTCAGGTGCTTTGCCCATTTTAAAATTGGATTGTTTGGTTTTTTTGTTTTTGAGTTGTATATAGTTCTTTATATATTCTGAATATTAATCCCTTTTCAGAGGTACAATTTACATATATCTTCTCCCATTCTGTGTGTTGCCTTTTCACTCTATTGATAGTGTCTTTTGACACACAAAAGTTTTAATTTTGATGAAGTCCAGTTTGTTTCTTCTCTTGTTGCCTATGCTTTGGTTTTTGGTTTTTGGGTTTTTTTTTTTAAGATTTTATTAATTTGTCTGAGAGAGAGAGCGTGTGCACGCACAAGCAGGTGGAGTGGCAGGCAGAGGGAAAAATAGGCTCCCTGCTGAGCAAGGAGCCCCGTGCGGGGACTCGATTACAGGACCACAGGATCTTGACCTGAGCTGAACGCAGACACTTAACCAACTTAGCCACCCAGGCGTCCGTGTGCTTTGGTGGTTTATCTAGGAAATCATTGCCAAGTCCAAATTCATTAATTTTTTAAAAAAGGTTTTATTTATTTGAGAGAGGCAGAGAGAGAGAGAGAGAGAGAACGAGTGGGGGAAGGGGCAGAGGGAGAAAATATCCAAGCAGACTCCGACCAAGCAGAGCCCAATATGGGGATTGATCCCTACAACCCATGAGATCAGGCCCTGTCATACGCTTAACTGACTGAGCCAACCAGGCACCCCCAAACTCATTAATTTTTATGTGTTTAATGGTTTTTGCTCCAGGGGAGGTTTTTTGTTTTGTTTTGTTTTGTTTGTATGCTAAAATTGTCCCATTATTGGTCATTAATACAACTTATTCTTCAGGTTCACTCTGTGTCCTTTTGACACAAGCCAGGTTAGAGGGGTTCCTTGCTTTCTGACCTGATTAAGAATTCCTGGCTTATTAGAGAAAGACAATTATCATATGATTTCTCTAATCTGTGGAACATAAGAACTAGGAAGATCGGTAGGGGAAGAAAGGGATAAAGAAAGGGGGGGTAATCAGAAGGGGGAATGAAACATGAGAGACTATGGACTATGAGAAACAAACTGAGGGCCTCAGAGGGGATGGGGGTGGGGGATTGGGATAGACCGGTGATGGGTAGTAAGGAGGGCACGTATTGCATGGTGCACTGGGTGTTATACGCAACTAATGAATCATCGAACTTTACATCGGAAACCGGGGATGTACTGTATGGTGACTAACATAATATAATAAAAAATCATTAAAAAAAATGAACACTTAAAAAAAAAAAACCAACAATTCCTGCCTTATCGTTTTTGTTTCTGACCCCAGGTCTAGAATCAGCCATTTCTATAAGGAGCTCTGGTTTTTTGGTGGGAAAAAATTAGGGGCATTCATTACAACTGGAATTTGAATCCTCCTAGGTCTTTTCAGTAAAGTTAATATGTACAAAGAAATTAAAAGGTAAATCATGATGTCAGACTAATATTTCAAATTTAAATGAAGGGTTAAAGGATTTTTATTTCTTTGATTTTATATTTGTGTCTGTTCTCCTTTGTTGACAGTAGCACCAGAGAGGTATAATAAAAACACCGTGTCAACTTCAAGTAATCCTCTCTATGTGGTTATGCCACCAACTTGATAAATAGTTTAGGTTCATTTTTTTTTTTTTAATTTTTAGGGATTGTTTTCTTTTTTATTTACTTTTGTTTTTTAATTGTATAAAGTATTTACTTGGTTCTAAAGATAAAACTATTGGGGCGCCTGGGTGGCTTGGTCGTTAAGCGTCTGCCTTCTCCCCAGGGCGTGATCCCGGTGTTCTGGGACCAAGCCCCGCATCAGGCTCCTCCGCTGGGAGCCTGCTTCTTCCTCTCCCACTCTGCCTGCTTGTGTTCCCTCTCTCGCTGGCTGTCTCTCTCTCTGTCAAATAAAAGAACAAAATCTTTGGGGCGCCTGGGTGGCACAGCGGTTAAGCGTCTGCCTTCGGCTCAGGGCATGATCCCGGCGTTATGGCATTGAGCCCCACATCAGGCTCCTCTGCTACGAGCCTGCTTCTTCCTCTCCCACTCCCCCTGCTTGTGTTCCCTCTCTCGCTGGCTGTCTCTATCTCTGTCAAATAAATAAAATAAATAAAATCTTTAAAAAAAAACAAACATCTTTAAAAAAATAAAAATAAAAAAATAAAAAATAAAGATAAAACTATAAAGCAAGGTAGATTGGGAGAATTATGACTTCCTTCCATGCCTTTGTTCTTCTCTATACCACATAGGTAACATTTTTATTGGTTTTTGATTTATTCTTCCATTGTTTATTTAAAAATATATAAACAAGTGTGTGCACCCTACTGCACTCCCATTTTATTTTTTCACTTCTTTTTTACTGTAGCAATCATATTTCTTATTTCCAAGAATTCTTTCTTGATTTCTGCTTCCTTTATGGTTTGTTTGCTTTTGTTTTAAGGATACATTATCTTGTATCTCTCTAAGGTTACCAGTTGAAATTTCTTTAAAGGGACCTAAAATGTATGTTTCTTCTGGAGTCTGATCTGCTTTTCATCTTAGGTGTCCTTTATTGTCCTTTGGTTTTTGGGGACTTTTTTCCTACTGTCTGGTGACCCTTATCAATGAAGAAGTGGGTTGATGATACAGGTAATTGAGAAAGATTCTTGTTTTCCCAGCAGTCCTTTTTCCTTGTTAAGAGTTGGTTGAGTAAGTGACCAGGAATGAGAAATGTGGAAGAGATCAGGTGGATGAACCTATTTCCCACTCCTGATTTCTATACCTACTGACTCAGAGCTGGGCGTTTATCCAGCTCCTCCAGGAAAAAGTGCTCTGCCTCTCTGCCTGCCTTTGGCTCTGTGTGTTCTGGGAAGTGTCCAGCTCTGCTGTGGTCTGTCGTATCATACAGTTCCCTCTGTTTTCTCTTCATCTTCTAGAAAATAGGCAGCATTTAAAGAGACTTCTCATTACTGTTATGTTGTGATTCCCTTGTGAATGTCTTTACTGTTACATCTTTAGGATTTGGGGCCAGTGGGAAAGTGAGTACATGTGCCTGTTTCTTTAGCCTGTCATCCTGAAATGAAGCTACTTTGTGCCATACTATTGTGGACAACAGGACTGCTTTTCATTCCCATTTTCTTGTTGGCTTAATGACTGAAATGGATTTAAAATTGTTCTCTGTGTTCACAAGTCATAGCTATCACATCATTGAAACGTGTTGCCTCCTACACTAGGATACATAGATTTCTACTCAGTTCAGGGATCGGATGACTTTACAGGACCTTTGTTTATACTTTTTTCCAGACAAGCAGAGCTAACAAGACTTGCTTACTTTCACTTATCGTGTGAGAATGTTAATAACAAGATCATCAAATACTCAGTGCCCAGTATATGCCAGATATTATTCTGTGTGCTTTATGTGTATAAACTCATTGAACTCAATAACAGTAGCTACTGTTATTATCCCTATTTTACAGACGATGAAACTGAGGCACAGAGAGGTTAAAGAACTTGCCCAAGGTCACATAGCGGGTAAGTGGCAGAGCCAGGATCCCACCCAGTCAGTCGGCCCCCAAGGTCACTCTCTTATCCATGGTACTGTCTACGAAGGGAAGCTCTTCAGATTTTCTCAGGCTAATCAAACCACTTTTTGTATCTGGTCAGTTATGGGTATAAGAAAACCCTTTTATACTTAATCTTTGTCTAGTTTCAAGTATGTTCTTTGTTATTGTGTGAAATTGAGATTGCTGATGACTTTGATTTCAGAAAGGAATGTTTTAAATGACATAATCAGGTCTGAGTTCAATTTTAATCTATTGAGAATTTTAGCAGACTACTGTGGTGTTGGAAAAATGTGACTTATCTCCTAAAATGTCCTTTTTAGCTATGTGTTTTTGACTCTCGGGCAGCATTAAAACTTATGAATAAAGTACTTAAATCTTACAAGTCTTGGCTACAGCTAACTTCTGAGGTCTTCAAAATGTATATTGATTCCACAATGCATATGAATAATGGATTCATACACGAGGAATATTTTCCCAGTGAAAATTCTTTTTAAAAAAATACAGAAATGTCCTTAAATGGATTGAACGCATTTTAGCCCTTCAGGCTGATAAATGTGGGGGGAAAGCATTAGGAAACCATTAAGCATTGAGAAGAATGCTATGTAAAAAATAACAAAAGGAATAAGTCCAGATGCTTCTGTGCATGTTTGTGTCTTTTTATTATGGAAATGTTCAGTCACACACAACAGTAGAGCAAATGATATGATGGGTCTCGTGTACCCATCACCCAGCTTCCAGCAGTATTTTGTCAGGGGAAATGATCACTGCCATGAAGACAACTCCTTAAATGGATGTCACCACCTTTCCTGCTTATTATTTCTTGGCAAAATCCCATTTGAAAATGATAGAACTTGAATGGTATTTCAATTCCCTGAAATTCCCTTGACTTCAACACGGTCTAGTTTTATTACAGCAAAGATCAGCACAGAAATAAACATATCTGTTAAGAGTAAGTAAAAACCAGTTTTCATCTTCTTAAGGGGCTTGCGTGTTCTCTCACCCTGGAGAAGAACCCCACTTGACCGTGGGACTGAAGTGGTCTCGTTAGAAGCACTTAGGATACATACAGATTTTCACCAAAGCCCAGGGAGAATGGAGGGCAGGTGGTTCTTCCCCGGAGCTCCAATTCCAAAACTTCAGGGAATGGAAACTTTGGTGTTTTGGATATGTGTTTCACCAGGAGCGGTTTTTCCTCAGTTTCTCAAAAGAATCTATGACCTTTCCCTCCCCCACGACCTGCCACTACCCCACGGTACATGCATACTAACAACAAAGAACCATGGCCTGGAGCAGCCCGCGTGAGAATCTCCTGGCTTCCAGTTGTGGAAAGCGGCTGCGCCGACTCTGCCTTCCCTGTCAGCAGCCTCTCCCGTGTGGAATCAGAGCTGCCATCACCGCCGGGGCAGAACTCCGCAACACACTGGGCTCACCCAGTATTCCATATGGGCCCCTACCTTTCCTGGCCTCTCTTGTCCTTACGTTGGTACCATGTGACTAAGTCTGGTTAGCGGGCCATGAGGGGAAGTGATGGGCATCACTTCCAATGGGAAGTAGTCAAGAGTAGGTATGAGTTTCTTGTTTTGTGCTGAGGTCACTGGGAAACACAAGTTCCAGTCATGTCACGACAAGCTGAAGACGGGCTGCCAGACCCACACTGAGCTGCATGCAAGCGAGAGAGAAGTCCGTTAGGTTAGTCCGCTTGTTTCATGGGACCATCCCTGTCATCTGTAAATTGGAGGGCTTCAATTAGATGATCCTGATGGGCCTTTTTGGCACTGACGTTTCTAGATTCTGGTTAGCAGCACTTAAATACAGCTTTCTGATGAAGTAGGAACAAGAGACTAAGGCTGGCATTAAAGGTGTCCCTGGGAGTCTTGTTCTTTATTATGTACCTTTTGCTGTTAAGTGACAAGTTACATAAGGAAAATGGCATTCGGGGCGCCTGGGTGGCGCAGTCGTTAAGCGTCTGCCTTCAGCTCAGGGCGTGATCCCAGGGTCCTGGGATCGAGCTCTGCATCAGGCTCCCTGCTCCACTGGGAGCCTGCTTCTCCCTCTCCCACTCCACCCGCTTGTGTTTCCTCTCTCTCTGTCAAATAAATAAATAAAATATTTTTTAAAAAAAGGAAAATGGCAATGAAAGATGAAATATTTTTTTAAAAACTATAGCTTTATTGAGATACAGTTCACATACCATATGTGTTTTAGTATATTCAGAGTTGCACAACCATCAGCAATATCTAACTTCAGAACTCTGTCATCACCCCAAAAAGAAACCCTCCACGCATTAGCAGTGACTCCCCATTCTACAGATCTGCTTTCTGTCTCCGGATTTGCCTGTTCTGGACATTCCCTATCAGTGGGATCATATAATATGTGGCTTCTTGTGTCTGGCTTCTTTCACTCAGCACAGAGTTTTCAAGGGTCATCCATTTTAGTTTGTATTAATACTTCTTTCCTTTACAGTATATGATATATACACATACACCACGCCTGTTCATCAGTAGGTAGACATTTGGATTGTTTGTGTGTTTTGGCCACTAAGAGTAATGCTGCTGTGAACATTTATGTACAGGTTTTTATGTGGACATACATGTTTCATTTCTGTTGAGTGTGTACGTAGGAATGGAATTGCTGGGTCATGGGGTAAAACTATATTTAACATTTTGAGGAACTGCCAAACTGTTTTTCAAAAGTGCTGTCCCATTTTACGATCTTCCTAGCAATGTGTGAGGGTCCCAGTTTCTCCACATCCTCAACAACACTTATTATTGTCTCTTTGTTTGAAGTGATAGTTTTTGACGAAGCAGCTATATGCAAACCAAACAGTGAAGAGATTTGAATACATATTTTAGCTTGTTAAGTGATTCTTTAAGCAGTTGTAATATCCATTGGCATGTCTATAAAAATTTTCACTGTGCACTTAGCACTAAAATAAAAAGTTTAATGACTAATAACATAATCCCCCAACTTGTTTAGCTTTTATCTTTTTATAATTATTTTTAAAAGATTTTATTTATTTGACAGAGAGAGAGGGAGAGAGCACAAGCAGGGGGAGCAGTAGGCAGAGGGAGAGGGAGAAGCAGACTCCCCACTGAGCAGAGAGCCTGACATGGGCCTCAATCCCAGGACCCTGAGATCGTGACCTGAGCTGAAGGCAGTCCCTTAACTGACTGAGCCACCCAGACGCCCCAACTTGTTTAGCTTCTAGAAAAGTTATTTTTATTTAAAAAATAATATACTTCTTATATCTGAAACTACTATAACACTGCATGTTAAGACTTGAATTAAAAAATAAATAAAAATTAAAACAATACATTCCAAAAGGGAAAAGAGGAGTAAATGATTCACCAGATATAATTGTTCTTTAAAGCATAAATTTGTCTTTGTAAACTATATACTTCCAAATTATCAGATGGACTGTACCTTTTTTTTTTTTTTAAAGATTTTATTTATTTATTCGACAGGGATAGAGACAGCCAGCGAGAGAGGGAACACAAGCAGGGGGAGTGGGAGAGGAAGAAACAGGCTCATAGCAGAGGAGCCTGACGTGGGGCTCGATCCCATAACGCCGGGATCACGCCCTGAGCCGAAAGCAGAAGCTTAACCGCTGTGCCACCCAGGCGCCCCAGATGGACTGTACCTTAAATATATAGGCTTGAGCCTTTAAAAATCACAATGAAATCCTGACAGGTTACATATAATGGATCTGTGATATATTACATTAAATATACTCAGGGTTCATTTCTTAAAGACCAACCTCTGTGTATCTTTTAAGATATTTAGTAACTCTTTGATTATTTGTTTCAAAGGTTGATGTTTTTGTATATTAGATTTTTTTTTAAAGACTTTATCCATTTATTTTAGAGAGAGAGAGTAGGAAGGGGTAGAGGGGGAGGGAGAGGGACAAGCAGACTTGCGCTGAGCGCGGAGCCTGATGTGGGGCTCTGTCCCACAATTCTGAGATCACAACCTAAGCTGAAATTAAGAGTCAGACATCCAACCGACCAAGCCACCTAGGCACCCCTGTATTTTTAAGATTTTTAAGAAGAGGCATACCCCATTATGTTGAGAAATACAAGTATTTCAAGCAGTGTATTTATATAGTCTCCTCATTATTCTCAGATTCTGTATTTGTGGATTGACCTACTGGCTAAAATTTATTTGTAACACAAAATCAGTACTTGTGAAGCTCTCGTGGTCATTTGTGGACATGTTCAGGGCTGCAAAAAATTTTGAATTGCCTAATGTGCACACCCCTAGCTGACGTCAAACAAGGTGATGTTCCAGGGGCACCTGGGTGGCTCGGTCATTAAGCGTCTGCCTTCGGCTCAGGGCATGATCCCAGAGTCCCGGGATCGAGCCCTGCACTGGGCTCCCTGCTCTGCTGGGAAGCCTGCTTCTTCCTCTCCCACTGCCCCTGCTTGTGTTCCCTCTCTCGCTGGCTCTCTCTCTCTCTCTCTCTCTCTCTCTGTCAAATAAATAAAATCTTAAACAAAACAAAACAGAACAAAACAAGGTGATGTTCCGCCTTTGTATTTCAACTCTCAGATGATAAACAAGTATCCTTTCCATAGTCTCTCTAGTGCCACATTTGTTTTTTTGGTTTTTGGTGGTGTTTTTTTTTTTGTTTTTTGTTTTGTTTTTTTTTTGCATTTTTATGCTTTATGTTGGCAATTTCACTGTTTAAAATGGCCCCTCAGCATAGGGCTGAAGAACTGCCAAGTGTTCCTAAGCTCAAGAAAGCGGTAATATGCTACATGGAGAAAATGCACGTGTTAGATAAGCTTCATTCAGGTATGAGGTATAGTGCCGTTGGCTGTGGGTTGAATATTAATTAATCAACTATATATTAAATAAGATAACTTTGAAGAGAAACACACATAAAACAAGGTTATGTATTGATTGCTTGATGAAAATGTTATGACCCAGAGGCTCATAGGAATTTAACTCTGTATGTCTTCTAAGGGTACTGATACAGTATTTGCAAATTACAGTTCATGTGGCGACCTTATATAATATAATTACTGTAAATAATGAGGTCAGCAGTATGTGATGAGTTGCTTTCTTGCTGCTTTCAGGATTCTCTTTGACTTTAGGCAATTTGATTATAATTTGTGTTTATCGTACTTGGAGGTTGTTGAGCTTCATGGATGTGTAGATTCATATTTTTCATCAAATTTGAGAAGTTTTTGGCCATTATTTCTGCAAATATTCTTTCTGTACTCTTTTTAAAATTTTTGTTTTATTTAAATTGAATTAATTAACCTGTAATGTATTACTGGTTTCAGAGGTAGAGTTCAGTGATTGTGCCTTTCTCTCTTCTCCTTATGGGAATCATATTATATGCCTGATGGTGCCCCACAGGTCTCTGGGGCTCATTTCTTTTTTCTTCATTCTTTCTTCGTGCCCTTTAAACTGAATGATCTCGATTTATGTTCAAGTTTGCAGACTCCTGCTCAACTCTGCTGTTGAACCACTTGGTGTGTTTTTTCTATCAGTTATATTTTTCCACTCCAGAATTTCTATTTGGTTCTATTTTTTTAAATACAATTTTTATCTTTTATTAGTATTCTGTATTAGCTGAGACAGCACTGTCATACTTTCCTTTAGTTCTTTACATCTGCCACATAAGTTTACATATGTTCTTTCAACATTTTTAAGTAGCTGATTTTAAGTCTTTGTCTAGTAAATCCAGCTTCCTCAGGAATTGTTTCTATCATTTGTTTTCCTGTGTATGGGCCATACTTTCTTGTTTCTTTGCATGTCTTGTAAATTTTACTTGAAAATTGAACATTTTAAATGATATAATGGGGGAACTCTGGAAAGCAGATTTTCTCCCCTTTCCAAGGGAGTTCCATGTCCATTCAAATGGAGAAGTGGGATCTTCCAGGGAACCACCAGATAGGTCAAATAATGGTAATTTCCTAGGAATGAAACTCTGAAGGAGCTCTAGCCCAGTTCTCCCTCTGGTGGCTGCCTGCTTCTGGTTTTCACTGCAAATGCAGCTGTTAGTTTTCAAGGCTTCGGCAGAGTTAAGAGAACAGGGAATGGAACTAGGTCAAGTTAAAATGCTGCAAAGCTCACTATTCTTACTGAAATTCAGCTTTTTTTCTAGAATATATATTCCCCCAAATTGTTGCAAGTCTGCTAATTTCCAGAGTTTGGAAAAAATTGACTCTGACCATTTTTGCCCGTTTTCTTATTGTTTTTATGGAGAAGAGAATTTTTGGAGGTCTTTACTCTGCCATTTTGGATGACATCATTCCCCTCCCCTTCCTTTTCAGGTTTTTATTTTCATGAATCTGTTGCTCTCTTCCTAATAGTGAAATTGCAGTTTAGATTAGGTCTGAATCTTAGAGTTTGCCAAAGCTTTTAATCTAGGACTTTTTCTTATACCCCAAGTTAGTCATGTAAGCACATACATTTCAGAGTAGTGCAGTGCAGATATTCTTGGCCCCACTGCCTTATTGTATAGAAGGAAGGAGATCTAATCAAGACTGGCCATTCCATAATCTCTGTCTTGCTTCCTCTCAGGTATCCCCCACCCCCAGTGTCATTCCACTTGAAGTGACAGTTTCCCTACCTAAGCTTCCCTCCTTTATGTGCTAGTTAACTCTTTGTTTTTTCCTTTAATTTTTTTTTACTGAAGAATAACATAGGAAAGTGCACAAATTATACTAACAGTGTTTGCTTTTTTACCTCCAAGTAAACATGCAGATAATCACCACCCTGGTTAGTCAATAGCTACCCACAATGCTGCAGATCTGCCCAGTAACCAGTGGGTCATTTTTTAGAAGTAACATATCAGACTTTCATTCATCTATTCTAAATAAACATTTCTGGAGGTCAGTAGTATATATGTTTTCCTATTTCTCTTTCTTCTTTTATTGATACATAATACACATGCCATAAAATTTACCATTTTGGGGCTCTTGGGTGGCTCCATCAGTTGAGCATCTGCCTTCGGCTTGGGTCATGATCCCAGAGTCCTAGGATCGAGCCCTGCATCGGGCTCCCTGCTAAGCAGGGAGGAGTCTGCTTCTCCCTCTCCCTCTGCCCCTCTCCCCCACCCCGCTTGTGCACCTGCTCGCTCTCTCAAATATATCAATAAAATCTTTTTTAAAAATTTACCATTTTAAAGTGTGAAATTCAGTGGGCTTTAGTGTATTAACAAAACTGTATGACCATTACCACCATCTAGTTCCAGAACATCCTTATCACCCCAAGAAGAAACTATGTTAATTCCCCATTCCCTTCCTCTCAACTCCTGGCAATCATTAATCTACTTTTATCTGTCTCTGTGGATTTGCTTTATCTGAAGGTTTGATGTCAATGGAATCTCACATTATATGGCCTTCTGTGTCTGGCTTCTTTAATTTACCATATATTTTCAAGGTTCATCCACAGCGTAGCATTAATCAGTACTTCATTCCTTGTTATAGCTGAATAATGCTGTATGGCTATACCACATTTTGTTTATCCATTTATCAGTTGATAGACATTTCGCATGTTTCCACTTTTTGGCTATTATGAATAATACTATGGACATTCATGTTCAAGTTTTTCACTTATGATTTTATTTAGTTGTCATGTGCAAGTTTTTATATGATCTTCAGGTTTCTTGGGTACCTACTTAGGAGTGGAATTTTGGGGTCATATGGCAACTCTCTTGAACATTTTGAGGAACTGCCAGACTGCTTTTCACGGTGGCTGCATCATTTCACATTCCTGTCTGCAATGTATGAGAGTTCCAGTTTCTCCACATTGTTGCCCACATTTATTTTGTGTTTTTGTTTTTATTGCAGCCATCCTAGCATGTGCGAAATGGTTTTGATTTGTCTTTTCTTTTCTTTTTTTTTTTTTTTTTAAGATTTTATTATTTATTCGACAGAGATAGAGACAGCCAGTGAGAGAGGGAACACAAGCAGGGGGAGTGGGAGAGGAAGAAGCAGGCTCATAGCAGAGGAGCCTGACGTGGGGCTCAATCCCATAACGCCGGGATCACGCCCTGAGCCGAAGGCAGACGCTTAACCGCTGTGCCACCCAGGCGCCCCTTGATTTGTCTTTTCTTGATGACCAACCATGTTGCACATCTTTTCATTCGCTTTTAAGATTTATTTATTTATTTATTTGTTTATTTATTTATTTATTTATTTAAGAGGGGGGAGAGAGAGAGCACGCAAGCAGGGGAGGGGCAGAGAGAGGGAGAGGAAGAGAATCTCAAGCAGACTCCCCATTGAGCATGGGGCCTGATATAGGGCTCAGTCTTAGGACCCTGAGATCATGACTTGAGCTGAAACCAAACATCGGACACTTAACCAACTGAGCCACCCAGGCACCCCAGGTTTTCAAATATTTTTGTCCATACTGTGGGTTATCCCTTTACCTTGATAGTGACCTTTGATGCACAAACATTTTTCTTTTTTTTTTTTAAAGATTGTATTTATTTATTTGAGTGAGAAAGAGCACGAGCGGAAGGAGGGGCAGAGGGACAAGCAGACTCCTTCTGAGTGCGGAGCCCACCACAGGGCTCCATCCCAGGACCACGAGATCGTGATCTGAGCTGAGGTCAGATGCCCAAGCACCTGAGCTACCCAGGCACGCCAGAACATTCTTAATTTTGATGAAGTTCAACTTACCTATTTTTTTGTTTGTTTATACTTTAGATGTCATGTCTAAGAAACCATTGCCTAATCCAAGATCACAAAGATTTCCACCTGTTTTCTTCTGAGTCTTATAGTTTGAGTTCTTATTTTAGGGCTGATTCATTTTTGCGTTAATTTTTGCATATGATATAGGTAGGGGTCCACATTCATTCTTTGGCATGTGGATATCTAGTTCTTCCAGCACCATTTATTGAAAAACTGTTCTTTACCCACTGAGTGGTTTTGGCATCTTTGTTGAAAATCAGTTGACCATAGTTGTATGGTTTATCCTGGACTCTCATTTCTATTCTGTTGATTTATATATCTTTCCTGATGCCAGTACTCCATTGGTTATTATAGCTTTGTAGTAGGCTTTCAAATCAGGAGGTGTGAATCCTCCAACATATTTTTTTCCCAATATATGTTTTGGCCATCATGGGTCCCTTGCATTCCCGTATGAATTTTAGAATCAGCTTGTCCATTTCTATTTTAAAAAGATGGTTCAGATTTTGGTTTTGAATTTGTAGGTAGGTGAATTTGGTGACATAGTATATTTTTAAGCATTGTAAGTTTCATTTGAATAAATTTTGGAAATATGTAAAGTGAAAAAAGTATAATGTTATGATGCTTTCTTTAAAATTAGTTAAGTATATGGGTCTTGGCCTTCTAGGACCAGCTAACAGAGCAGTGGGAGTGGACCGTGAGGGCCAGAGGCAGCAGTGTGCACACAGAAGGAAGAAAGAGTGCTCCTCAGGACTGCTCAAGTTGCTCTCTCCAGCCAGCTCAGGGCAGTGGTTTTCTTTCACAGACTCCACAGTTTCTGTATGAACAACATTCCTGTTGAGGGCTTCTGTTGTACATCAGAATTTGTAAAGCTGCATTGATTACAATAGAGCATTTGGGTAGGGATAGGTTAGATTTCTTTATGGCATAAATTTGAAAAAAGACCTTTGGGAACAGATTTCTTAAAAGTAGCCATTTGATATGTTGTTTCTTGAAAAGTTTATGAGATTTTTTTGAGTCAAGATTCTCTTGAACACAGAGCTGCAGACGGTAGCCAGTTTAGTTGCATTTACATGCTAGCTGTTGGGTAGCTACACCCTACCCAACATGTAGGGTTGCTACACTTTTAGAGTATGTGTTTGTATCTCTTATCTCTTGCTCTTTTAACCCCCCTACCTTCCTGGGTTCCTTGTGCAATTGTAGAGGCTTGGTAGTTGGCCATGATGAATGACAAAGTGTGACTTTTTTTTTTAATCAACCAAAAAGGAAGATGGAAAGAAAGAAAACTTAGTTATCAAAACGTAGGCCAAACTATATCCAGATATCACGTGGTTTGAAGTTCAATGTAGACTAAATATTAACACTCAGTAAAATAGACTTGAACTCATGTTATGTTTGGGAGAGCAGAGAGTTCAGGCGAATGGGAACCCCAATGGTAGTTCTGTGAGAAGAATCCCACTGCTCCACTGTTGAAGGCATCAGAAACATTTATAACCGGAGATGTCCAGACATTGCCCTTTGAACATATCCAGAGTCAGGGGTTCTACAGGAGCTACCCCCGTGTGTAAGAGCGGGCACACCCTGCCAGGCTTCTCTTTGAACATCCGGGTGAGGGGGAGGAGAATCCTGCCTGCAGACCTCCTGTCAGCTGCTCACCACTCCAGGCTTTGTCCGTGCACTGCACTTTGGACGAGCTGGGAATCCTGAGCAGACCCCCATGCCATGCTGCTTCAAGGCCTTGCTGTCTGTGGTGGTCCTTTGACCTGGTGAGACCCACCCATCCCTTTTGCACTTGTGAAAACCTATCCTATGGCCGAGGCCTACCTCCGAGTAACATTTGCTTTATCACAATGTTCCTGTTCTCTCCCTCTCTTTTCCAGTCTCCCTTAACGTCTGGGGTGCTGTAGTTGTTGACAGCCCTCCCCACGATCTGGGTACTCTCCTGATCCTCTTGTGCATTTATGAGCTCTTTGAGGAGGAATCAAGGGCAGCCCGAACACAAACACGAGTCCAGGCCCTGTCGGCCTCCACTTTGGAGCGGTTGGTGTGGAATCAAACTTTTTTGGTTGCACTATTTTTGTACAACTTGAGGAATTTTCTAGTCGTCATAATGTCATAGTTAAACTCTCACTGTCGCACCTGCTTCGGTAACATTACATAGGATTTCTTACTTCAAGCCTGCCTTTGTGGATTTTAGCATTTCAGGAGTTAATGTTTTGGAATTGCTCATCATCCTGTAACTTTCCTAACTTTATCTTATTTTCCCCCCTCACAGGAAATGACTTAGAGGCCTTACAAATACATCTGTGCATTCTTGCTTCAGACAATTGAGGGCCAACCCAGTCTTGGAAGCACCTCTTATTACTGTTACAAGGAAACTGCTACCTCAGCAAACAGAAGGAAAGGAGAAGACTTATAATAACAAATGCCATTTTTTAGAAAAACACTTGTTTTCAGAAAATATTAAAGGAAATTTGGAAACTTTTCGCATTGAGAATAAGATTTGCAGGTGAATGGATTTGGCAGGCGGGCTCTGTCAAACTTCCACAGCGGTTTGATCGTCCTTCCTAAGGACTTAGTGTGAAGTAACTGTACTGCTTTTTAAATCGCTGTTGATCAGCTTGTGGGTTTTGGGGGTCTAATTTTTCTGGTATATTGAAGATACATGATATTACATTATATTACATTTTTTAAAGTTAAGTTATTTTTCTGCCATTGTAAATACAAGTCTCAAAATATTCTTGCAACACAATGATAGGTAAACATTTTTCTCCGCAAACATATCTTTCTATTAAGAGAGTGGAATGCTAACAGTTCTTATACAGCATTTTGGACACACTTTTATTTTTTTGTCAGAGATCCCACCTACCCTGAAATATTAATTATATAAACCTGTTGTTCTCCCATCGACGTTGGATCACATGGTCACCTGCCTCATGGAAATGCCTTTTGCAAAACTTAGATTTGCAGAACTCCACTATTTTTATACCTAGCTACAGTTTTGGGGGAAAAAAGAAGAATCAGAACCCTGACCCGCCCACGGTCACTGGGACAGCTCCCCCTCCCGCATGTATTGCTGCAGCGCCCAGGACAGTAAAATGGACTACAAGCGGCGCTTCCTGCTTGGCGGGTCCAAGCAGAAGGTGCAGCAGCACCAGCAGTACCCGATGCCTGAGCTGGGCCGAGCGCTGAGTGCTCCCCTGGCATCGACGGCCACCGCGGCCCCCCTGGGCAGTCTGACCGCTGCAGGCAGCTGCCACCATGCCATGCCCCACTCCACTCCCATCGCTGACATCCAGCAGGGTATCTCCAAGTACCTGGATGCCCTCAACGTCTTCTGCCGGGCCAGCACCTTCCTCACAGATCTCTTCAGCACTGTGTTCAGGAACTCTCACTACTCCAAGGCTGCCATGCAGCTTAAAGATGTGCAGGAGCATGTCATGGAAGCCGCCAGTCGGCTGACATCAGCCATAAAGCCCGAGATCGCCAAGATGCTGATGGAACTCAGTGCCGGGGCCGCAAACTTTACAGACCAGAAGGAATTCAGCCTCCAGGACATTGAGGTAGAGTATCTTTTCTGTCATACTTGGGTAGGAAAATGTGTCCCAGAGGTAAGTGAGATTGTCATCTTCGTGTTTTCCCAAATTACCACAATGTTGATCTCCGTCTTCTTTCTGTTGGTACTCCGTCCTTGTAAAAAATTGGTGCATGTTAGGTTCTGAATTGCTTTCATTTCTAATTAAGTAGGTTCAATGACTGTGAGACAAACAAGCAAATCAGCCTGTATTTTATGTTCTTTACATTTTGAAGTTGAAAATTTCCGGATAACATCCTGCTAAAAAGTACCTAGTGGGGACTGAGATTTCTAAATATGATTATGAACTTTGTGAGTGTCATTCTATAGAACCATTGGGTTAATATAGAAAGTTCATACATTTTCAGGATAAATTATTTTGCTAGTTCTACATTCATAGTTGTTCCCATTTGGATGTGTTTGATTCTTGCTCAATATATTTCTTAGGGTCTTTGATAATCAAAATGAAATATCCTCCCTCTTTAAGGGCTCTAGATTAGAATGTAAGATTGGAATACAGATTTCATTCAGAATAAAGATGACCTTTTTCCTTCCTTCATTTAGGAAATCATTTATTCAACTGATCTGCCAGATTAGTGTTACTAGTGTAACTGGTAAATTTTAAAAATTATTGTTATCTGCTCAGAGAGTTCTTCTGGGTTTGATGTCTTGAGTCCTTGTACATTTTAGCAGCACATCAGAGGTTAGATTCTTGGATGCCAGGAGAGAGAATGTCCCTTTTCCATGCTGGGGCTGAATTTTATTTTAGGAAATCACATTTTTGAGCCAATTCTGATGGCTGGGGTAGCTAAACAGGCTATACTGCTGTGGGTTTAGGCAGGAAAATGGTAGGCTATTAAGTAATATGACTAATTTTCATCGTGTTGAAAAGTGATTTTGAAGGCATTTCCAAGAGAATTTAGAACTATATTTGAGGGGCATGTGGTTGGCTCAATCACTAGAACATGCAATTCTCCATCCCAAGGTCATGAGTTCAAGCCCCACGTTGGGCATGAAGCCTACTAAAAAAAAGAGAGAGAGAGAGAGAAAGAAAGAAAAGGAAGGAAGGAACGAAAGAAAGGAAGAAAGGAAGGAAGAAAGAAAGAAGAAAGAAAGAAAGAAAGAAAGAAAGAAAGAAAGAAAAAGAAAAAAAAAGAAAAAAACTGTACTTGAAAAGACATGGTGTTATTTGTGTAAATTGGGGATCATCAGATTTTTTCTGTATAGAAAAAAATAGTAGATTCTAAGAATTGTGGACCACATCTCTGTCACATCTTCTTCTTTTTTTTAAAATAACCCTTTAAAAATGTAAAAATCAGTCTTACCTGTGTACCTGTCTGTCGACCTGGATTTGGCCCAGGGGCTGTCGTTTACTGAACCTGCTGGAATAAATGTATAATAGCCTCCTTGGGTCATTCTATTTTTAATCTAATCCAGGTATATTTTAAATTTCTGATTATTTCTGTGATCACATTCTGTATTTAGGGAAATAACCGTTTTGAAGTATTTTTAAAATGGCTTGTCATAAAGTATTTTTTGAGTTACACACGTAAAGCCTGCATGAAGCACTTTTTTTTAAAAATGTACTTCTCAAAAGAAATTAAAGGGTGAAACGTAAAACTGCTGACTTACTCTCCTATCCTGTTCTGTTTCCCAGAAGTAGCCGCTGTTAGCTGGCCAGCGTGTGCCATCCCAGACTGCTGTCTGGATACATATGTGCACATGCACAAATGGACAGCTTTAGCTTTTGTTTGTTTTATAGAAAGGACCACGTTGTTCAACCACCAGTGTGCCTGCTCGCTGCTTTGCAGAGATGTGGCAAGAGAGCAGTTAGGGACTCTGCCCTCTCACAAAGGGTTATACCATCTTAGACCCAGCCTGTTATAGCTCTCATCCTGTCATGACATCAGCATTTTTAGCTTTATTTAAAATTTCAGGCAAGAGTGGTTTGAAAAATAAGGCCAAATGCTTTTATTTTAACCTGAACATCCTTGAGCTCTTTTTCAGGCCATGCCTGCAGGTGCTGGCGGAGACCGAGCTAGACATGCATGGCCGTTTGCGCTCCAGCCCTGCCTAGCAAGTGCCCTCATTCCCCAGGTCAGGACCCCTAGAGCAGGATGAACCAACCCTGAGGACTGGGGGTTTAGGAAGCCACTGGGCTGAAGTTGCACCTCTCTCGGCCCTTCTGCTTTCTTGAGACCAGCGTGGACTACTTGAGCTGAGAAGGAGAAATATTTCCAATCGTTGTCGTTTGGAATTTTGACTTGGCTTTTCCCATTGAAATGTGATTAGGATAGCTGGAATACTACTGTGTTTTTGTACATAATAAGCTAAACAGGCTTTGGAGGCTAGACTGGAAATTCAGTGCTGTTGATGGGTTTTAGAATCTATGGGTGTATTCTGAGTTTCAAACAGCTGACTTATAAGTAAATTCTAAAATGTGATTGCCAACTGTAGGCCTGCAGACTTAACATTTTGCCTTTTCCACAGAGTAGTATTTGTTGTTTCTGGAACTTATGTGCTGCCCTGGGCCAATAAGGGTCTCACTCTCAGAATATTCACCAGTTCAGATGGGATGCCTGGGCATTTGGGTTTTTTCGTGTTGGTCATTTTACGGTTTTATCAGAAGGACCCTGAGAGGCTCTTTAACATTCATCCCTGGGGCCTAACAATGCTGAACTTGACCGGCTAGGGCTAGGTACGGACCTCTGCTGAGGAGCTTAGTCCAGGATGTAAGTGTGGAAAATCCTGAACTCTGTGTTCAAATGCTTGACACTTTTTTTTTTTTTAAAGATATTATTTATTTATTAGGGAGAGAAAGAGAAAGAGAGCAGGAGCAGAGGGGAGGGACAGAGGGAGAAGGAGAAGCAGACCCCCTGCTCAGCAGGGAGCCCAACATAGGGCTCAACCCCCAGCCAATGGCAGACGCTTAACCAACTGAGCCACCCAAGTGCCCCTTGAATGATTGACCATTTTAAACCTAAGAGAAAGTACTGATCCCACTGGCCCACCCCTGAGGGGAGGCCAAAGATGCTTCTCATGTTCCCTTACTTACAGCCAGGTTTGGGATATGCTCATTGATCTGGTGCCTATCTCTAGGAACTCCAGTTGCTCACTCTGTGCTCTGGGGCAGGCAGGGTGTACATGGGTCCTGTCTTGTCTGTACTTGTCAGGGACTTTGCCCCTTACCCTGCTGCTTCACCCTCACAGTCTCACTGTTAAAATCTCACTCTCAGAGAGATGAACTGTGACCATGATGTTTCACTAGGTAATGGGTGCCTATGACACTGTTATGGGGCATGGAGTCAGAAGATCTGGGTTTAGAAAATGACTGCTTCTTACCGTCTGTATGGCCTTGAGCAAATCTCTCAACATCTCTAAGCCTCACTTTGCCCATATATAAAATGGAATTATTAGGGCTTCTGGCTGTTTCAGTTGGAAGAGCTTGAGACTCCTGATCTTGGGATTGTGGGTTCGAGCCCCATGCAGAGATTACTTTTTTTTTTTTTAAGATTTTTTATTTATCTATTAGAGAGAGACAGCCAGCGAGAGAGGGAACACAAGCAGGGGGAGTGGGAGAGGAAGAAGCAGGCTCATAGCAGAGGAGCCTGATGTGGGGCTTGATCCCAGAACACCGGGATCACGCCCTGGGCTGAAGGCAGACGCTTAATGACTGAGCCACCCAGGTGCCCCCCATGTAGAGATTACTTTTAAAAAAATCTTTAAGAAATAAAATTAAATAAAAATAAAAATAAATAAATTGGAATTGCCACCCACCGTCCAGAGTTCTTGTGATAATCTGATGTGGTTAGTGTCTGAAAGGCTGTACCAGGTTAGTTGCCATCATCATTCTTATTGCTTCCAACATGGCTTGAAAGGTGCTACAAACCCTTCTCTGAAGTGCAGAGCACAATTATATACAAACCCAACATCAGAGAGAAGTGTTGGGCAAGTTATTTATTTATTTTTTAAGTGAGAGCGCACTAGTGCGAGGTGGTGGGAGGATGTGGAGGGGCAGAGGAGGAGAGAATCTCAAGGAGACTCCACGCTGAGTGCAGAGCCTGAGGCAGGGCTCAGTCTCACCACCCTGAGATCATGACCTCAGCTGAAATCAAGAGTCACATGTCTAACCGACTGAGCCACCCAGGGACCCCAGCAAGTTATTTTTCTAACTGAAACCCTTTTAGGTGGAAAAAGTTGCCACCCCCAGAACATTTGCTCTGCTCATTTCTTTCCTGGTTCTTGAAGTAGGTGCCTCCCTTGTAAGGCAGCAACAATATTACCCGCCTTAGGTAGCAACTGCCAGGGCCTTTTCATCGTAAAAGCCCAAGGGGACCTCTTATACCAGTAGTCATTGCTGTTTGCCTTGTGCCTAGAATGGGACATTGCGGTAGGGGGTGGGGTATCCAGCAAATACACTTGCAGTACCCAAGACCCTTTGGATAAGCCAGGTGACAGTTTAGGTAGGATTTTTCTTCTGGATTTATAGAAAATATATAGGGGCACCTGGGTGGTGCCATTGGTGAAGCATCTGAGTCTTGGTTTCTGCTCAGGTCATGATTGCAGAGTCCTGGGATTGAACCCTGCGTCGGGCTCCACTCTGAAGATGGGGTCTGCTGGAGATTCTCTCTCACTCTCCCTCTGCCCCTCCCACTCATGCACTTGCTTGCTTGCTGTCATATAAACAAATCTTTTTTTAAAAAGAAAATACATAGTTTACATTGTATATGAACTGGGATTTTGTCAAAATAGGAAATGTGATCACAATTAAGTGCTTCGTAGGAATTCCTTTGTATAAGTCTCAAACTGTCTGTCCAGCCAGAATGTGAATTCAGGAAAACTGTGGTTTCCCATACTGAATTTGTTCTTTATACAAACCTTTGAATATCTCACCCACACATTTTCTGGAAGTAGACCTAATGGGACCTGCTATCTCTCTTCTCTCCGAGTCTAGGAGCATCTCCACTGGTGATCGTTAGGATTGTGTTAATTCCAGTGTTCCTGTAAAATGCCAGGCTAGCTGAATTGAGTGGCTAATTTCTCTTAGATTTTATCTACCTCGGTATCATTTGTCAGAGAAATCTGTTACCCTTTGCAGTTAAACCATGTGGTTCGTATTAAAGCAGTATAGACAGCCCTGTAACATGGTTTTCTATTTATTAGAAAGTCAGAAATGTCCACCTCTTTATACGAGCATCTGTCAATTGTCTTAAATGAAATTCTTTTTTCAGTGGAAATGTAAGTAAAAGAATCAAATTGATTTGTGATTCATGCCTTCATTCCACAGGTATTTATTGCACACTTTATTTGTACCAGGTACTGTTCCAGGCACAAAGGATACAGTAGTGAACAAGATAGACATTCCTCCCTTCAGGTAGATAAAAGAGGACTGCAATCTTAGATAAGAGGGTTCACTAAGGCATCACTAAGGTGACATCTGAGTTGTTAAAAAACAAAATTCAGCTGAGTAAATTTTAAAGATTTTATTGGCTCTATTCAACTATTCATGAGTCAGGTGGCATCCCGTCTAGCAGACAGAAAGGAGCTCCAAAGAGCTGTACAGAATAAAAGGCTTTTATAGGCAGAAGGGAGCAGGAAAAGAAAGTTTCGAGCAGAGTGGATTGGTTCAGTCAAGGCCACCTTCATATAGGAGACGGAAGGGGTCTCTCCAGTGGATTACCTCCCTAGGTCATTCCAGATTGCCAGGTTATAGGTTTCATTCCTGGGAGAGACTGAAATTGCAGTTAGGTTAAGAATTAAACCTTGGTTTGCTGATTTGGAGCTTAGCACAGGTGACTCCATCTGGGGCTTCTTGTTTCTTTTTTTGAATAAAGACTTGAAGGAAGTGAAGCAATACACCCTGTTGATAACCAGGAACGGAGGATTCGGGCAGAGGGAACAGCTACTGTGGAGTTTCTGAGGCAGGATGAACGGAGTATGTGGAGAGCAGAGAGGACCTATCGTGGCTGAAACAGTAGAAGGAAGAGTACTAGGCTCTGGGTCGGAAAGGTCATGAGGTCAGCCTTTGAAGGGAAGATGGAGGGCGGATCCTTGTGCAGTAAGTGAGTAGTGTTGTCACTTCTCCCCTGGCCTCCTTCACTGCTTGACTGCTCCAGGGCTCTGGTCTCACTCTGGGGCCTCAGTGTTGGGAGGGTGTGGCCCTCTGGGCAGGTGCTGTGCATTCCAGAAGCCCAAGGCAGCTGTAGGGATCCTAGGAGCTGTAGTTCTTTAAGGGGACTGTATTTTATATCTTCTGGCAATTTCAGTGGCTTTCCAAGGATCATCACCTTGTAAATGGGCAGGCCGACTTTAAATCAAATCTTTATGTAATTGAACCTTGGCGTTAGGTTTGATGCACTGACAAATGTCTGTGTACTGTGTGATTACCCATGAATCTGTTTGAAATAATTCATTTGGGAGCACTGACTGACTCTTAAGACCCTTAATTCATAAGAACCAAATAATAATCTATTTTGGGTAGATATATGCCAGAAATACTGTAGAGCAACAGTAATGGAAAATATTAGGGACTGGTTTCAAAATACGATTTTCAGGGGCACCTGGGTGGCACAGTCATTAAGCGTCTGCCTTCGGCTCAGGGTGTGATCCCAGCGTTCCGGGATCAAGTCCCTCATTGGGCTCCTGCGCCGGGAGCCTGCTTCTTCCTCTCCCACTCCCCTGCTGTGTTCCCTCTCTCGCTGGCTGGCTCTCTGTCACATGAATAAATAAAATATTTAAAAAAAAATACGATTTTCATTAACCTGAATGGAATTAAATTTGCATGTTCCTTTTTTTTTTTTTTTTTTTTTGCCTAAAGGTAAAATTCAGTGTTACTTCTTTCTTTCCTTTCCTGTTTTGACTAGTAGATCTTCCATAACAGATTGTGGAGTAAATATTTCCTAACTGTATGTGCCAAATGAAAATCCAAATTGCTGCTATTAATCAGAAACTGAAGTTCACTTCATAAAAAGCTTATATAGTTCTAGTTTTCAGGCTGTTGCTAATTTCTAGCCACTCTTTTGGCTTATTCTTTTATTGAGGTGCCTCTTCTATTATCTAAATTGTCTTCAGATTTTAGCCTTTAGAAGAACCTATAATTAATTTAAGCAGTTGGAATTTGAGTGATTTTGTAAACTTCATTGTGGAGCAACTAGATTTACTGTCTGTCTGCCCAGCCCACTCTATGTGGGTGGAAGCCACTGGGGCCAGAGGGCATCTGCCACTCTGGAGGCACTGGATCCTTTGATTTTGATTGGCCAAGACACACTGTGCAACCGCCTCATTATTCTGAAAATTGCTAATTAAAAGAAAAATAAGGAATTAAGCAAATTTCCTGCTTCTCCAGTACATCTGTTTTTCAGGGTAACCAAATAGCCCTAATGGATGGGGGAAGTTTCTTCTGTTTAGAAGAATCTCCATATTCTTCTGTGTGAAAGGGATGATGCAATTAGGAAAATCACCATTTTGCACACCGTTATGAATTAACTGACTCAGGCAAGTGGTCAAAAGTGGAGGATAAAACCAGTTGATAAAAGGTCATTGGGGAACTTCATAAGGGAAAGATCGGGCCTTTCCCACCTAAATCCATTGGTCCACCTCAGCATCACTGAAAATGAGACAGCCAAGTTGATCATGAATCCTAAGAACCACACAGTACCCCCATAGTATATTCTTGCATTTCTCCCCTCTCCACAGGGTGGGAGGGCACCTGAAACAATCTCATCAATCCTCTAGAACGAATTCCCAGTCTACATAAGCTATGGGGTGTGGTGGAGGAAATTATATAATACGACAAGGAAGCCATTAGACAAATCAGAATATAGCATATTCTATAGGCAGTTGACCTCATTTGTTTAACGAAGTCAAGTAGCATGAAAAAAAAAGGTAGAAGGCATCTAAAAATAGAGTTTAGAGATACGACAACCAGGGACGCCTGGCTGGCTCAGTCAGAAGAGCATGTGATTCAATCTCACGGTTGTAAGTTCGAACCCCATGTTGGATGTAGAGATTACTTAAAAAAATAAATATTTTAAATATATATACATATATATTTATAATTTATATATAAATTTATAATTATATATATAGTTATATATAAATAAAAATAAAAGAGATATGACAGCCAAATAAGATGAGCATTTTGGGGTTTGAGATTCAAACAAACAAACAAAAAAATACATTTTAAAAGATTATTTGGGGGGGCGCCTGGGTGGCACAGCGGTTAAGCGTCTGCCTTCGGCTCAGGGCGTGATCCCGGCGTTATGGGATCGAGCCCCACATCGGGCTCC
>NC_048229.1:40780047-40930696 GCF_002007445.2 Ailuropoda melanoleuca | reverse complement strand
TATGAGCCTGCTTCTTCCTCTCCCACTCCCCCTGCTTGTGTTCCCTCTCTCGCTGGCTGTCTCTATCTCTGTCAAATAAATAAATAAAAATCTTTAAAAAAAAAAAAATTTAAAAGATTATTTGGGATGTTTGAACATGTACTGGGTCTTGGTTGATTGGGATTTGCTTCAAAATATTCCAGCAATAAAAGGTGGTGTTGGGGGGAAGGGTGAAAAAAAAACATGACAAAATATTGGTGATTATTGAAGCTTTTTGATGGGTATTTAAGGGTTTATTATACTCTTCTTTTGTGTTTGTTTGGATATTGCCCAAGTTTAAAAAAGGGAGTGAGGAACTTAGGAGTAGTGTATCAGTAATACCCTGTAAATGATTCCGTTCTGTGGAGGATTTGTGCATATGAAGTGGTCTCGTAGCAGAAAGGGGAGTGTTTAGAACGACTCTTCTGTTTTCTGTCTACTCACAGAATAGTTCCCTTCTGGCACTTCTGATCACCAAATGTGGAGGGGCGGTTTTCTCACACCAGGCAGTTCTGGGTCAGTTTTTTGTTTTTTGTTTTTAAGATTTTATTTATTTATTTGACAGAGACAGCGAGAGAGGGAACACAAGCAAGGGGAGTGAGAGGGAGAAGCAGGCTCCCGCTGAGCAGGGAGCCAGATGCGGGTCTCCATCCCAGGGTGGTGGGATCATGAGCTGAGCGGAAGGCAGAGGCCTAACGCCTGAGCCACCCAGGCACCCCTGGGTCAGTTTTGACACTAGCATCAGACCCCACAGTTTAAGGGCCGAGTCCCACAGGAGTGGCCTCCTCCCCTTTAGACACCAATGGCAAGGCCCAGGGTGTTATTACCCATGCTTCTTACCAACTGGCAGTAAAGCAGAGGTTCTCATGACCCCCAACATGGGTTCCGTTAATTTGCTAGAGCAGCTCACAGAACTCAGAAGTAACATTTTACTTACTAAATTATAAAAGGATATAACTCAGGAACAGCCAGGTGAAAGAGGATGAATAGGGCCAGGTATATGGGAAGGGGCGGCAGCTTCTGTGCCCTCTCTAGATAAACCACCGTCCTGGCACCTCCACATGTTTACCTCTCCAGAAGCTCTCTGAACCCTGTCCTTTGGGCTTTCTTGAGGCTTCATTCTATGGCTGTGATTGATTTCAATCATTGCCCATTGGTGATCGACCCCCTAACCTCTCCTGTCCCCAAAGGGGTTAGTAGGGCTGAAAGTTCCAAACCTCTAATCAGTGGTTGGTTCCCCTGACAACCAGCCCCCACTCTTAGGGGCTTTTCAAAAGTCACCTCATTAACATAAACTCAGGTTTGGTTTAGAGAGGCTTGTTATGAATAACAAAACACTCTTTATCTCTCTTATCACAGAGAAAATTCCAAGGGTTTTAGGTGCTCTGTGCCGGGAACCTTGGAAATAGACCAAAATAGATATTTCTTGCTATAAATCACAATATCACAGGGAGTATTATTGAGTCAGTTGTTGTGATGAAAAGCAGGTACTTTTCAGAAAAATGAAGAAAATAAAAGTGAATCAAGGAAGAAAATGAGAACAGAGAATCCACCCATCCCCTTGGCAGGACCCCAAGAGCAGGTAGAAGTCAAGGTGTGCTCCTAATTTTGGTGACTAAAATGGCAATGTTGCTTTCTTTTAGGAGGATAAGATTTAAAATTTCATAGTTGCTAAAAAGGTTTGAGTGAACATAAGGGAAATACTAGATTTGGTGGGTGAATTAAAAGGAGACAGAAACAAAAGAGCTCGTGGAGTATAATTTTACATAGAACTGGCTTTCCTGAATTATTCTTTATTCTAAATGTTTATGGTTACTGGTCAGCTTGTGAGATCTCACAGGAATGGATAGCAGCCTGTTTTGGCAGCCTCCCCCATTTTTACAAATCAGGATTCTGAAGGTATGTAAAATGACATTTGCCTACAATCCTGGGACCAGCACAGACAGGGCTTGTGTCCTTGCCCCTCCAATGCCTCAGGCCAGTGCGGTCTTTGAGCACAGGGGCTCAGTCTTTGAGCACAGGGGCTCGCTTGCCATGTCCATTCTTCTGCGAGAATGCATTTCCTGCCCTCTAGCTAGCGCTGACATATCCAGAGCCAGGCAAGTAGAAATAGTCTGATGTGGAGGAACCTTCATTGAGTTCCGGCTTACTCCAGGACCCATCCTGAGGCCTCACCAGCCCCTGGAGAAGGCCTCAGTCCCCTGGTCTGCTTTCCTCTTCACCTGCCTGCTACCTCGCACCCTCCTGGAGAAAATACACAGGAGCTGGCTGTGAGCTGGCAGAGATGAATGAGAACAGTCAAAAGTGCTTTAGGCTGGAGGTGCCTGGGTGGCTCAGTTGGTTAAGCATCTGCCTTCAGCTCAGGTCATGATCTTGGGGTCCTGGGATCGAGCCCCACATCTGGCTCCCTGCTCAGCAGGGAGTCTGCTTCTCCCTCTCCCTCTGCCCCTTCCCTGCTTGAGCTTTCTCTCATTCTCTCTCAAATAAATAAATAAAATCTTTAAAAAAAAAATGCTCTATGCCTTGTGGGCAAGACAGATTAATGTGTAGACTGAAACATGAGGTGTGATGCTGTGGGATGCAGGTGAAAAATAGCCTCAAGCCTGACTGTTGGTTCAGTGTTCTTATGCTCCACTCACCCTGACAGGACCCAGCCCCCCACCGCAGAACTTCCTACCCAGCCCTGAAGAGGTTAGGGCAGGGCAGAGAACCAGGTAGGCCTTGGTAAGAATTTAGATTTTATAGAGAATGAAATGGGATTTTTATGGGGCACCTGAGTGGCTCAGTCGGTTAAGCATCTGCCTCAGCTCAGGTCATGATCTCAGGTCCTGGGATCGAGTCCAGCATCGGGCTCCTTGCTCAGCAGGGAGTCTGCTTCTCCCTCTGCCTCTGCTGCACCCCCTGCTTGTGCTCTTTCTCTCTCTCTGACAAATAAGTAAAATCTTTAAAACAAAAAATTCTAAAGTAATTTATATTTCAGTAGCTATAATGAATGAAATAATATTTTAAAGTTTTTTTTCTATAATATGGAGACACCATTGATTTTTGTCTCCTTCCACATGACTGAATACAATCATTCTGATGTTTCAATTAGTTTACTTGGGGATTTTTGATATATGTAGTTGTGCCATCTGCATATATCTCTTCCCTTCCAATAGTTATAAATCTTGTTGTGTCGACCATAATTTTTTTTAAAGATTTTATTTATTCATTTATGAGAGAGAGAGTGCACAAGTGGGGGAGCACCAGGCAGAGAGAGAAGCAGGCTCCCTGCTGAGTAAGGAGCTGGATGCTGGACTCGATCCTAGGACCCTGGGATCATGACCTGAGCCACCCGGCATCCCCATATTTTTTTTTAAGATTTATTTATTTATTTATTTATTTATTTATTTGAGAGAGAGAGCACGTACACATGAGCTGGGGTGGGGCAGAGGGAGAGGGAGAAGGAGAAAAGCAGACTCCCTGCTAAGTGCAGAGTGTGGATCCCAACACGGGTGGGGTTCAGTCTCAGGAGCCTGAGATCATGACCTGAGCTGAAATCAAGAGCCAGCTGCTCAACTGACTGAGCCACCTAGGTGCACGGACAATAAGTTTTAATATATAAAATAATCAGCTTTAAGAGTGAGCATCCTTGTTTTGGTCCTCATTTTATTTTTTTAATTTCTCCTTTTTTTTTTAAAGATTTTATTTATTTATTCACGAGAGACAGAGAGTGAGAGAGGCAGAAGCAGAGGGAGAAGCAGGTTCCCCACTGAACAGGGAGCCTGATGCAGTACTCGATCCCAGGACCCTGGGATCATGACCCGAGCTGAAGGCGGATGCTTAACCATCTGAGCCACCCAGGTGCCCTGGTCCTCATTGTAATGGGAATGCTTTGGCTATACCACTGTTGATTATTGATTTTAACAAATTAGTTTTTCTTATACATCGTACATGCCAATGGTAAAAAATTCAAACATTTCTGAATGACCTAAGTCAACTTCCCCAAAAATACTCTCCCTTCCAACTCCATGCCAGTCCCAGGTATAACTACAATTGTCTTATGTATCTATGCAGGTAGCAGCAAGTAGATATGCGCACAGAAACATATAGGGAAAATACATCTTTTATTCCCTTACAAATATCTCTAAACAGCATACCCATTAGTTACGTATTGGCTCTTAGTTTGAAAGAATAAGCATACGTTCCAAGCCATAACAAATGTTATACCTGATTGTTCATTCATGGATGAGTGTGTTGCTTACAGGAGAGCCTTGCATGGTTTATAGACTTCTTTCTGCACAATAGTTGTGATCTCCTCTATTCCTATTGGTGATGTCACCCTCAAAGTCATCTGACAGTTTACGGCTGATGTCTGTGGTAGACTGGTTGCTGAAGAGCTCTCCAGGGAAAGAAAGCAGGGAGAGTTTTGGGGGGAAGAATCAGATGTCATTTGCACAAAGATACTGGCATTTTTGATGCCCTGCCCTCAGCCCTGTAGTTACCATGCTGCTCCTGGCTTGGCACTTTTTTTGTTGTTTGTTTAAGATTGATTTATTTACTTGAGAGAGAGAGTGTGTGAGCAGGGGGAGAGGCAGAGGGAGAGAGAGAGAATCCTCAAGGAGATTCCCCACTGAGTGCAGAGCCCAACGCAGGGCTCGATCCCAGGACCCCAAGATCATGACCTGAGCTGAAATCAAAAGTCGGAAGCTCAACCAGCTAAGCCACCCAGGTGCCCCTTGGCTTGGCACTTTTATGTGGACAGTAGCAACTGCTTTCTTCTCTTCTTTCAACAAATACATAGGAGGGATTGTCTACTATGCTCCAGGCACTGAGAATGCGAGGAGAGCAAAACAAAGACCCTACCCTCATCCAGCTTAGCTCCTAGGTGGGAAAATAGACAAAAAAAAAAAAAAATAGCACATGCAAACGTAACGTCAGGTAGTGGGGGGTGCTGGAAGAGAGATGAAGAAGAAGGGGGAAGAGAGAGGTAGAGGAAAGGCCAAGGATGGGACATTTGAGCAAAAACCATCAGAGGGATAGCCATATGAATTCCAGGGGCAAAGATGCTCCAGATAGAGTAGTGGTTCATTCGCCAGTGGGTCAGGGTGGGCTCTCCCTCAGAGGACACTTGGCAACATCTGGAAGTATTTTCAATTGTCATAAAAATGACATCTCCCATTTTTTTCCATGCTAGGGGTAGGGTAAGAGGAGTCTTACTCACTGAGAAGTTGACTGTTACCCCAGAGGACCCAGAATGATTTGAAGGAACGGATTTGAACTTAATGTGCTAGGGAGTCAGAGTTTCACTGACTCACTGTGTATTTGGGGGACAAATTGTTGACATCTTCTAAGACCTCAGTTTCCCTCTCTGCTTCTGACCAATATCCCATCCTTCCTATCCCACACATATACACCCATGGTGGGATGGTGTTTCTGCAGGAAGTATGGAACATTAGGTAACCAGACTCAGGCCCCAGATTCTGAAGGACATAAGTCTGCAGGAGCACAAAGCTCTTCGGTTGATCTGATTTTCAATTCAAATATATTTGGACAAGGTGGAATCTTGGTATTTCTCTCCTTATAGCCCGTCAGGTTGTATTTCAGTCCCGCAGCGGAAGTGTGGATCCTCCAAAGCTCCCCTCTGCTGTCACATTCGTGCTCTTCTGCAGCTCTTGGTCTCTCAGAAGTCACCCTAGGAGGAAGGGATCTCTCCCTGCTTTTTGCTTTTTTTTTTTTTTTTAAGATTTTATTTATTTATTCGATAGAGATAGAGACATCCAGCGAGAGAGGGAACACAAGCAGGGGTAGTGGGAGAGGAAGAAGCAGGCTCACAGCAGAGGAGCCTGATGTGGCTCGATCCCAGAACGCTGGGATCACGCCCTGAGCGTGAAGGCAGACGCTTAACCGCTGTGCCACCCAGGCGCCCCCCCCCCTGCTTTTTGCTTTAAACAAAAAACAAAAAAGATTTGAAAATGTATTCAAAACAATATGATCTGAGAGGTTTTGGTTACTGCACCTCCAGCCAGTGCTGCTGACATCTCATAAGTAAAGACCAGGAATGCTGCTGACAACCCACGACCCTGCATAGGACAGCCCCCCACAACAGTGATGTCTCTGGCCCCAAATGTCAGTAGTGTTGATGTTGAGAAACCCTGAGGTAGTGGGAACTGGCTTGTGCAAAAGACTTGAGACAGGAGCTGTGCTCAGAATTTCTGAGGAACAGCAAGAAGGCGGGGTGGCCAGAGCTGAGAGAAGGATAGGAAATAAGTTCAGAGAATAGTTGGGGGCGAGATCATGTAGGGATTGTAGGACAGAACGAAGACTATGGACTTTCTTCTGATTGTGGTGAAAAGCCATTGGAAGATTTTGAGCAGG
Organism: Ailuropoda melanoleuca; assembly: GCF_002007445.2. Classification (NCBI taxonomy): domain Eukaryota; kingdom Metazoa; phylum Chordata; class Mammalia; order Carnivora; family Ursidae; genus Ailuropoda; species Ailuropoda melanoleuca. The sequence goes on along the minus strand of NC_048229.1, from coordinate 40,924,321 downwards.
GGAATGTGATAATCTGATTTCTGTTTTATAATAATCTGTTTCCTGTGAGGAAAGTAGACTCTAGGGGAGAGAAGAGATGCTGCTAGTTGCCTCCCAAAATCCAGTCTCCCCTTCTTCCTTAGCAACAAAACTCTGGGTTGGTTTGTGTTTTGTTTTGTTTTCAGGCATACTGTGCCTGGAAAAGGGAGGATATTCCCAGCCTTCCTCACATCCAGGGGTCGCTTGAATAAGTTCTGGTCTGTGAAGATGTAACTAGAGGCTTGGGATGAATCTACTGCCCCAGTTTGCTGCTCTCTAGAATGCAGGTGAATGGCTGAAGGTCATTTAGCCCTTTAGTCCTGTGAGGCAATTGAAGAATGTCGGCCTCTGCTGAGGATGCAGAGCAGAAAGATGGGACCTGGTTTCCTCGTGGTACCTGGGAGACCCCATCCCAGCTCTGCACTGCTGAATCCTGGGTTTATTTTTTACCTCAGAAAGAAGTAAACATCACTCTTGCTTAAGCCACTGCATTTGTTGTTGTTGTATGTAGACATACCTAATCCTAATTGAATGGAACAGGAAGGTCAGTTAAGAGGCTATTATAGTAATTAATCCCAACAGGAGATGATAGTAGCTTGGAACAGATTGCGAGCAGAGGAGGTGACTGGAAGCTGTTGGACTTGTTTTTAAGTGTACGGCTCAGAGGCATTAGGTACATTCACACTGTTATGCAACCTTCACCGCCATCCATCTCCAGAATGTCTCATCTTCCCAAACTGAAACCCTGTTCCTGTTAAACAGTAACTTCCATTCCACCCTCCCCCCAACCCCAGGAAACCACCTTTCTACCTTATGTCTCTATGAATTTGCCTATTCTAGGTACCTCATGTAAGTGGGATGGTATAATATTTGTCTTTTTGTGACCGGCTGCTTTCATTTACCATTGTGTCTTTAAGGCTCATCCATATTGTAGCACGTGTCAGAGTTTTCCTCCTTTTTAAAGCTGATCGATATTCTAGCAGTTTTATTTGACTGTAGCACTGTGGAACATGTGTGTGCATGCATGAGAGAGAGAAAGAAGGGTCGAAGATGACTCCAGGGTTTACCACATGAGTACTTGGACCCCTGGTCATGCTCTTTACTGAGATGGGGAGCTGTGGGGCAAGAGTAGGTTGGAATAATAGGTCTGCAGTGCCTATTAGACATCCCAGAGGCAGTGTCAAGTAGATAGTCAGATATACAGATTGGGAGTTCAAGGCTGAGGTCCAGACAGGTGATAGGAACTTGGGAACAGTTGAGTCAAAAGATGGTATTTAAGCTGTAAAACTGGAAGTGAGTATAACTAGAGAACCAGAGGGAGAATCCAAGGATGAGTAAGTCCTAAGGCACCACAGTATTTAGAGGTGAGGAGATGACTTGGAAGCAGCCCAGGAGTCTGCTGAGGGAGCAGCCAGAGCATGAGGGAGAGATGGACCAAGTGCGGTGTCTTGGAAGCCAAGAGAAGCAAGTGTTTCAGGAAGAAGAGGGGGTCCCACTGTCTCAGATGCTGCTGGGAGGAGGTGGAAGACCCCCTTCCCCACCTCAGCCCAAGACTTGGCACAGCTCTCACCAGTAGGAATAACATATGAGTAACAAAGACTGCCAGTCAGATGGGCTTGGTGAATCCTAGCTCAGTGAAGAATCCCAGGTGAGGCATGTACTGCCATGTCATCTGGGATGCAGAGGCTTCTCCTCAGTGTGGTATGGTGGAGATAATGTTGATGGAGTGGATTTCCACTTGTGAATTCCCCATCTGTTTTTTTAATCATCTTTTCCATTGAGATAGTTATTTATTTATTTATGGGGCGCCTGGGTGGCACAGCGGTTAAGCATCTATCTTCGGCTCAGGGCGTGATCCTGGCGCTGTGGGATCGAGCCCCACATCAGGCTCCTCCGCTATGAGCCTGCTTCTTCCTCTCCCACTCCCCCTGCTTGTGTTCCCTCTCTCGCTGGCTGTCTCTATCTCTGTCGAATAAATAAATAAAATCTTTTAAAAGGGGGGGGGCGCCTGGGTGGCACAGCGGTTAAGCATCTGCCTTCGGCTCAGGGCGTGATCCTGGCATTATGGGATCGAGCCCCACATCAGGCTCCTCCGCTATGAGCCTGCTTCTTCCTCTCCCATTCCCCCTGCTTGTGTTCCCTCTCTCGCTGGCTGTCTCTATCTCTGTCAAATAAATAAATAAAATCTTTTTAAAAAAAATAAAAAGAAAAATAAAATAAGGAAAAATAAAAAATAAAGATTTATTTATTTATTTTAGAGAGAGAGACAGCGTGAGCAAGAGGGGCAGAGGGAGAAGGAGAGAGACTCTCAAGCACAGAGCCCAACGCAGGGCTCAATCCCAGGACCCCAGGATCATGACCTGAGCTGAAACCAAGAGTCAGGTGCCTAACCAACGGAGCCACCCAGGTGCCCCCAGTCGAGATAGTTTAGTATTTTCTTCTTAAGTCCAGTGCCTTAACCACTCGGATGTACCAATGATAATATTTTCTCTTTGATTGAAGTGACTTTTTTTTTTTTTTTAAGATTTTATTTATTTATTTGAGAGAGAAAGAGCACAAGCAGGGGGAGAGGCTGAGGCAGAGGAGAAGCAGACACTCCGCTAAGCAGGGAGCCTGACACAGGACTCGATCCCAGGACCCCGGGATCATGACCTGAGCCGAAAACAGATGCTTAACCTACTGAGCCACCCAGGCATCCCAGAAGTGACAACTTTTAATGAAAAATACACTTATATCAACAAAAAGAATTTCCTCAACTCTTATAGGCTCCCAGGCCATAGGCTTGTCTGGGTGACTTAAATATATTTTATCTGTGCCCTATAGAAACCCACAATATTACTTTGCTTGTTTATGGAGGAAACTTGCATTTTCAATGGAGAAATTACTAGAAGAGCGGAGTCCTTTGTTTACCATAATTAATGTGGACTTAGTTACCTTGAGTAGCCTTTCACGTTTTCATGTCCTGAATGATATTTTATAATTATACTAATTAGTTATGCTAAGATTTACAGCAATGTAGCTAAAATATAAAACTTCCTATGTGTGTTGGTGTAGTAATAAATTCTTGATATATTTTCTTTTGGAAAGCAGGCTATAAAACAGAACATATAAACATAATCTAGTTTTTTTTTTTAATCTACAGGTACAAATATAGGCTGTATAGGAAACATGTAATCAGTGGTATATCTATTTAGTGATATTTGGTAGATTTTTATTTAGCTGATCTTTTTTCCCCTAATTTGTTTGCAATGATTATGTATTACTGATATAAAAGATTTTGTGCACCAGAGTGCATAGCCCATGAAGTAGGAGTTCAGAAACTGTCTCTGTTGATATTTTCACCAGCAGGCGAGAGCAGCAGCATGTCCAGAGGCAGAATATAATCTTGTATGAATAATTAGCATTTGGTGTTGGTTCAGTCACCCTTGGGCACGTGTTAGCTTTTCTTTCCTTTCCTTGTTCTCTCTCCTGTACATAGTATGGCAGCTTGCTCTCGGTTAATACGGACTACAGAGATCTTTCTTCATTTGTTAGTTGCCCTTTTTTAAATTTTTAAATATTTAAACACTCACTGTAATCGGTTTTTAGGTCAGACTGTACATAGTTTCAGTAAGTTTGCTTTTTGCATTTTTATACTGTAATCTAATCTTTGCAGAGCACTTTCCATAGCCTGGGCATGGTCCACTGCATTCTCTATTCCTCTAGAGACACATTTAGGTCTCTATATCACATTCTGGTCTATTGGTTAGGTCATTATGTAATAACTCTGGAATTATCATATGAACAAAAGAGCAAGGTTGAGGCTACTTGGAACCAACTGTTATGTTTAAGGTAAAAGTAAATATTGCAGAAAAAGAAATGAGTGAATGACTTTGGAATTTCTAATAAAAACAGCCAATCCAGATCAACTCTATTTCATTCACTCTAGACTTTTAAACTGGTCAGAAATAAATGCTAGAATTCCTGGAAATCTTTGACAGTGTGGTATATGTGACAGTTTTATTTGTTCTTCTCTCCGGGGATGTGAGAAAGACATTGTTAAGTGAGGTTGAGTAGAAAATGAACTTGAGGGGCGCCTGGGTGGCACAGCGGTTAAGCGTCTGCCTTCGGCTCAGGGCGTGATCCTGGCATTATGGGATCGAGCCCCACATCAGGCTCCTCCGCTGTGAGCCTGCTTCTTCCTCTCCCACTCCCCCTGCTTGTGTTCCTTCTCTCGCTGGCTGTCTCTGTCTCTGTCAAATAAATAAATAAAATCTTTAAAAAAAAAAAAAAGAAAGAAAAAAGAAAATGAACTTGGTGAGACACTGTGTGTTTTAACATGAAAATCACAAGGCATGTTGGGAGATGGAGTAGATTTGGGCATTCCATCATCCCAACACAGGGATATATTCAGGGCTGAGTCAGGCCTTGTTTGGCCCTAGAACAACAATGACTAAAACCAAATTTTGAAGGTAGTAGTCTAGGAAGGTAGAGTTTCATTGATCCTCAGCATCAGAAAGCATGGTCTTTTGGGATTCAAAATAGGGTGCCCTTACACTAAAATCTGTTTTAATCGATAAAATGTAAACTTCACCAAAAAGAAAAGGATTTCTGGTTTTCTATCAACACAACACCCGTAGCAGCAGACGTGGTATGTGTACATGGATATGGGAAAGTGAACTCATACCCTTTCCCGCCGCCATCAGGGAGTTCCAGAAAACAAGGTTTCCTTTTAGTAGATTCTTGGTGGCTGTTCATAATCCAGAATGCTCTGTGGACATTGAGAGGCAGGAGTGGCAAGGTCGCTGGTGGTCTCTATTCAGGAATCTGGCCTTTATGAGGAATTTAAGTCACGTTAAAAGGTTTCTCTTAATGCAGAAGTCTGAAATTGGCCTGAAATTCCATCAACTTGGGATGCCTTGAATAGATTAACCTTTTTAAAATTTGTTATTTATTTAGTTAGTTAGTTAGTTATTTAGTTTTATTTATTTAAGTAATCTCTACACCCAACCTGGGGCTCGAACTCATGACCCGGAGATCAAGAGTCCCATGCTTCTCCAACAGAGCCACCCAGGTTCCCCTAGATTAATCTTTTAAAAATGCAAATGCCGATTAATTCCAATTGCTTTATTTGTAGTTCTTAAATGAGACTGATGTGTTGAAGTTCTGAACAAATGTTTTTGGGTTTGGAATTCCTCAAGAGGTGAGAGAAGCTGCTCTTTCTCCCAAGCCCCTTGTACCCTCTCCCTGTTTCACATTGCTATTTCCAGCCAGTCTTACCAGCTCTCTGTGCTGTGGAATCATAAACTTTGAAACTCTTGCCATCTAGGAGTGCCACAGGCTACACCACTTGACATTTTTGCCCCAGTCCCTTTTCTACTGCCAGAGATGACAGAGCCATGCCTCTCAGTCTCTGTTCCCACCCCAGGGCCTGACACCACGCAGGAGAAGTCAGGGTTCCTGCACAGGGCTCCTCCCCTCTTCTTAGTAGCCACTACTATTATGGCTGCATCCTAGATCTTATCCTAGGGAGATGGAGTGGCCTGGTGGTTAGGAACATAGCTTTTGGAGTCGAACATACCTGGCATCAGGTCTCTGCTCCAGCTCTTGGAGCAGGCTTCTTTCTCGAAGCTTCAGTGTTATCATCTGTAAAATGGATGCATTTCGTTGCTTCACTGCAAGTGAAGTGTTTGGTATGGGTTAAGCACTCAATAAACAGTAGCTGCTGATAGAGCTGCAGGTGTCTGTCCGCTGACATTTTAAACTCCAGTGTCTCTGACCGCCCCGTTCACCCAGTCCCCAGGTTGTCACATCTGTTCTGCAGCCTCATGGAATCCTGTAGTCCAGGCAACGTTCTCCACCTGAAGGACAAAATAGCTGCCCACGGCCCTGAGGTCACATGCTTTCAAATTCACAACATTAGAGTCTGTATTTCCTTCCAGGTTTGTCAGGAAGACCCAAGGACTGGCCCGGGTCTGGGTGGAGCCCAGTGGGATCTGTTTCAGGAGGAGACCTGGGCTATGACAGGAGATGAGCAGAGGCAGGCTGAAAGTCGAGCTCTGTCCTCTTTCGAGATGGTCGTGTTTATGCATTTGTTGCTTTAAGCCTTTAGAGCAGATATCCTGTGAAATACCTTTTCCAAAGTCCAGGGTAGCCATTGATTTGATTGGCTTATACCGAATTGTTCACAACACAGATATTTTGTTGTAGCTGTAATTAGGACTGATGCTCCATGTATCATGGGGTGGAGGGTGCCAAGCTCTGGTTCTCATCATTCCTTGTTTACAGGGAAGAAATTTAGATTAAATGACTCATCCAAGGGGCGCCTGGGTGGCTCAGTTGTCAAGTGTCTGCCTTCGGCCCAGGGCATGATCCCAGGATCCTGGGATCGGGCCCCGCATTGGGCTCCCTGCTGTGCTGGGAGCCTGCTTCTTCCTCTCCCACTCCTGCTGCTTGTGTTCCCTCTCTCCCTGGCTGTCTCTCTCTCTGTCAAATAAATAAAATAAAATATTTAAAATAATAAATGACTCATCCAAGGTCAAACATGTAAAAATGGTAGAGACAACATACTGAATGTCTGCCTTTTAAACTGTCCTGCATCATCTTTCCCCCACTTATTCCTGCAGCATCCTCCTCCTCCTCCCACTATCCTACCAAGAGTGGCACGCTTCCCACCCCCATCCTCCCATCAAGCAGCACTGTCCTATTCTGGACCCGGGGACCCTGCATCAGGCTCTTCCCAGAATTTTCCCTTTTAGAAGGGGGACGGGTGGTTTCCTGTTCCCTTAGTCCTTCCCTCAGAGAGCCTTTTCCTTCCCACCTCGCCGCTTTGTGTGCCTTCTCCAGTAGCCCCTGACTTAGCATATCGACTTAGCAGTTTATTCCCCATCATGAGAAAGTAACCCTCATGGGGCACCTGGATGGCTTGGTTGAGCATCCAACTCTTGATTTCAGCTTGGGTCGTGATCCAGGGCTGTGAGATTGAGTCCTCCATTGAGTCCTGCATCTGACTCCATGCTCAGGAGAGAGTCTGCTTCTCTCCCTCACCCTCTCCCTTAAATAAATAAGTAAATAAATCTATCTTTAAAAAAAAAAACAAACAAAGAAACCCTCATGAGGACAAGGACTTGCTCATTGTCTTTCCTGTGGTATCCTTTGGCCTTTTGTTGTGCTTTGTACATATCAGGTATTCACATAGTACATATTTACTGAACAAATGAATGACTTAATTGTATTGGTCAAAAGCTGTAAGAATGTGACCCCAGAGCAAAGGGTACCTCGCATCTCCACTTGCCCGCTCTTCCCTCTTCCCCATAGCCTGCCAAGAGGCTGGGGACGGAGGAGGAGGAAGAGTTTGTGTGTCTGAGAAGCCAGCTCCACTCCTCCTGTGTTTGCAGTGTGTGGGGCTTCAGGATACCCTCATTCTTGCCTAGGCCAGTTAAGGTTGAGTATGTGATGTGCCTGGTCTCCATGCTGCCAGCCCACAGCTGTATCTAGCTGTTTCGAGCCTGTTGGAGGCAGTGGGGCACAGACGCTTGACCCAGGTGACCACTCTGTTACATCCAGTTTGTGTTCCCGTCACAAAGTTTCATAACCTTCCTGTGCCTCGGTCTTGTCATCCATAAAATGGGAATGACTTCATACAGTTTTTCCTGGGATAAATTAAGATAATCCATGGTAGATCTTTAGCATGTGGAGTGTTCAATTAAGGCTGGCTGCTAGGATGTACAAGACTAAATATATGCTGTTTATTCTGTTCCTGTCACGTGACTCTAGGTTGCTAGGGCCGCTTCCTCTGTGTCCCTTACCCTGCCCCATCTGGCACAGACCATTGATGGGGAGGAGCTTTGAGACACGTATGAGTAGAAACCCAGGAGGTTTAGGTGGGAGTTCAGCCTCTAATTCTAATTATTCTCCATAGAGGGCTGATGATTTGGTGTGAGATTTGTGTGAGTTTGTTTGTTTTAGTCTAGCCCTGGTGACTTCCACAGGGGAAAATCAGAGGGAACAAGTGTCACCACTGAGACTTGCCTGACTCTTTCTCCAGGAAGCAGAGCTCTGAACAGAGGGGATGGAAAAGGACAGCATCTAAAATGTGTCCTGGGAGGTGAGAGGGCCCGACTAGAGTCTTATTTTTAGGTGCTTCCATGGATAGGACTGGGCCAGAGGGTGGGCACTGGGGTCCGATTTTAGTTCCTTATAAAGGCAATGGAGGGCCACCTGGGTGGCTCAGTCATTAAGCGTCTGCGTTTGGCTCAGGACATGATCCCAGGGTCCTGGGATTGAGCCCCACGTCGGGCTCCCTGCTCAGCGGGAACCCTGCTTCTCCCTCTCCCACTCCCACTGCTTGTGTTCCCTCTCTCGCTGTGTCTCTGTCAAATAAATAATAAAATCTTTTAAAAAATAAAAAAATAAAGGCGATGGAAAGAGTTCCCCAAGCTTCACCACCTCCCCAAGGCAGTGCACTGAGTGCTGGCAGCAAGTGGGGCCTCTCAGCTGTGCTCCTACCAGTTGAATAATTTGCAAACTTAATAAAGTTATTTCTTGAGTAAGTAATCTACTGTGTGAACCAATGAAATATGATAGACCCTCCGTGGAAAAAATGTGAATGTTATGGAACATAATAAAATAGTTGCAGATAGTTTTGTTATGGTTGTCAGATTGGGCAAAATCTATGGGCAAAACAACCATAAAAGTTTAGGGGAAGATGTCAATAATCTGGAAGTTCTCTGCTCAAGTTGCTTTGCGAGTGACAAGTTTTTACTCTCCTTTATTTTTTTTTTTTATTTTGAATTTTTTTAGAGAAGTTTTTAAAAATTTTATTTATGTATTTATTTACTTATTTATTTATTTGTAAGAGAGCAGGGACAGGGGCAGAAGGAGATGCAGACTCCCTGCTGAGCAGGGAGCCTGATGTGGGACTCGATCCCAGGACCCTGGGATCATGACCTGAGCCGAAGGCAGATGCTTAACGACTAAGCCACCCAGACGCCCCTATAGTATTTTTTTTTCAATGAATTCTCTATTTTAATGGACTAGTCCCTCTACCAGCTAACTACTGATACGTATCAGGAGACTGAGTTTCTACTGTTGTGACAAAGAGTTATCCAGTATGTTTTGTTGACTCCTAGAGGACTGGTCTGTCCGCTTTGTTTCCTCAGAACTGGAATTATGACATACAGCCATGCTGATAAAATTATGTTAATAACACTGTTACCAAAATAACTTGTATCTTTGGATTCCATTTCTAATAGAATTCTGATGGTCAAACGGACCTTTCAGATTTTCAGTCACATGGCTTTTACTCTGCCTTCTGAATGCTGTGTGCACGTAACTGGAACTGTGGGTTCCTCTGGTTCATTAGGAGCCCAGGGCCAACCAGGGTTAGTGTGAGCGCCAGAGTGCACGTGAGGCAAGTGGAGAACAGGAGTGGGGGGTTGGGTAGGAACTGGGAAGGCCCCATTTGAATCTTGGGGTTTGCTCTTTGGTTGAAACATTTTGAGTTGTAGACATCAGGCACCCAGGTGCAAACTTGAGAACAAAGATCCTTCTAAAGCACGATGACTTTCTAACTTCCTGTGATTTCAGATTTCCGGGTACTGTTACCTTCTGCTCACATTGATAGTTAACAACATCTCACTGACGCAGCAGCGACCCACAGGCTAACCCTCCTGGCTTTCTTGTTTTCACAGGTGTTAGGGCGATGTTTCTTGACGGTGGTGCAGGTCCATTTCCAGTTTTTGACCCAGGCCTTACAGAAGGTCCAGCCCGTGGCTCACTCTTGCTTTGCCGAGGTGGTTGTGCCAGAGAAAAAGAACAGCAGTGGCGGTGGCTTCTCCAGCATGAGCCCCACACCCGAATTGGAGGAAGCCGTGCGCTCCTGGCGGGGTGCTGCCGAGGTAACCCTGACCTGGGGGAGATGGGTGTCCTGTGTTCAAATAGCAGAGGCTCCAGCATGCTCCAGCTTGCCTATTGGTTCCTAAAAGAGGAGTTTTATTTAGAAACGTTTAGTTTTAAGCAGTTACCGTTCGCTTGTTCATTCATTTGACAGCAAACGCCTTTGTGAATGCCCACCACGTGCTGGGCGTGGGCCGGGCACCGGGGTGACAGCCTATAATCACAGCCTCCTATGAGGAAGGGCCTACAAAAACAGGGTGAAAGAGCTGTGCTGGAGGTGTGCAGGAGCCCCGAGAAAGGGCCCTGCCTCCAACTAGGGGGCAGTACACCAGAGCTTCAAGGAAGAGGGGCCAGGGAGAAGAGGCTGGAGCTGGCTCCGGAGGATAAGTGCTTAGCCCGGCAGCCAGGTCGGGGTGTGGTCAGTGACGACGCACTTCTTGTAGGCGTTTTAGTACTCCTTGGTGTCCAGAGATGTCCGGCCCTGTTTCTCTACTCTTTTCACAGCCAACCTCTTGGAAGAATTGTCCACCTCCCCTTTGAGTCGTTCTAAAAACGATTATTATGAAACACTTCAAGCATTTAGGAAACATCCCATATACCCTCTTGTCTTCCTTTTAGCTTCGTCAAGTGAATCTTAACTTCTCACCAGTTGCTTCATGCCTTGTATTTACTTACTCACTCACTCACTTATTTTTAAGTAGGCTCCATGCCCAGCATGGGGCTTGACCTCACAACCATGAGATGAAGAGTCGCGTGCTCTACCAACTGAGTCAGACAGGTGCCCCTTTCCTGCCTTCTATTTTTAACAGAAAAGAATATTATTTACAAACGCAGTTGAGTTCCCTGTGTACCTTTTTACAGTCTTACTCACATCCCTTCCTTTGTAGTGACAACCTCTTTTGAATTAGGAGTTTGTGAGTCCTGTGCATATTTCTGTATTTTTACTATGTATCCGTGTATTCGTTGATAATGTAAGTCATTATTTTGCACAGTACGAAACTTTATATAAATGGCATCATTCAGCTCACTGAAATCTGGCTTTCACTCCTACACAAGAACAGGCATTCTCTTGTCAAGGTCACTGGTGCCTTCTGTGTGGCCAAATCGAGGGAACCGTTGGACTCCATTCAGCACTCAAGGCAGCATGGGCCCTTGGAGATCCTCTCTTCCTGTGGCATCCCTGAACCAGGCATTAACCTCTTGGACCATCCTCTCCATCTACTTCGCTAGCTTCCCCTGTTCAACACAGCTTACGGATGTCAGTTTGTCAAGGCTCAGTTCTGGGTGCCCTTCTTCCTATAGGGTCTCCCTCTAGCCTTGGCACTTAGAACTGCCTGTCGCTGGGGGCCGTCAAATATGTGTGACCGGTCCACTTCTGTGAGCACCAGGCCCCTGTATTTAGCTCTTCCTTACCTCAGGTATCCAGGTGGCTCAGGCTTAGCTTTTCAGGCTTAGCTTTTCCCCACACCCCTGGGGTTCCCCAGATTTTCACCATGCTAGCAAGTGCTGCCATCCCACACTGGATCCTTCAGGCAAAAAACTTGAGATTTATCTTCCTGTCTTTGCATCATATCTACATCCAGTCCATAAGCCCTGAAGGCCCTACCCCCAAAGTATTATCCCAGGTCTGTCCCTTTCTGTCACTGCCATAGTTTTAGGGAATCACTGCTCTCCCCTGACACCTGCAGTAAATGATCTCCCTTCTCTCCTCCCTGTCTTGCCATCCTTCATCACTCTCCAGTTAAAAGTGCATGATGTTGCTATTTCTTTAAGGTAAAGCATAGTCCCTTCACCGTGACCTGCCTCATCCCACATAGTCTGGTTCCCGCCTTGATCAGCAGCCTTGCCTGTGGCCAGTCTCCCCCTTGCTCACTGGGTTCTGGTTTCTTCGCTGACATGTCTGCTCATCTATCCCACACTTCTGCTGACTGCCTCCTCCTCCATAAACTCATAACCTAAATGGTGATTTCTCAGTGTCTAGGGTGCTCCCTGTTAAAGTTCTGTTTTCCTTGGTGTGTTTTCCTCCATTTTAAATGTTTTAAATGTTTTGTTTGGCCCATGAGGCTGTCAGTTCCAAGATGGTAGGGACCAGGTTGTGGGCTTAACTGTCTATCCAGTGACAGCCAACACAGGATCTTGTGGGTTAAATATTTGAGTGAAAGAATCTTACAAAGAGAAGTCAAATGGTTTTAAACTGTGAGACCGTTAGGGTTCAGGGACTGGATGGAATGGTAGTCATAGGAAATCTGTGGAGCTTTGGGAACTGTATAACATTATAGCTGCTAAGTACCCTCCTGCAATTTTGGTAAGTACTACAACCCCTACACCAGAAGAACTAAAGAAGAACAAAAAATTAGCTGTTAAAAGACGTTATGTGTTGCACAAATATTGTTGCAACAAAAATAGACATTTAAAAATTGAAAGACAGTTCATCCTGAATTCTTCCTCCCATCGAAGAAATTAAATATATTTTTTGCTGTATTCTCTGGTCCTGATGCATATGGATAGGTAACTTACATTTCATCACTACAAGACATTGATTCGTTTTCTCTTGTTTCTATGTCTTATGTACTCTTCATAAACATTTAATGACCAAACAAGAAGTATTTAATTTTTTCGTGCAGATTTTAGAAGTACTGTTTTTCCTTTAACATTCCAATGTACATTTTTTTCCTGTTCAGTGTGGGTGTGGCTTTTTACTTTGGTGTCAAGGAGCACCCAACCTTATGTGTGCTTTTTTATTATTATTATTCTAGAAACTCTCAGGTGCCAATATTCTAGCTTCTCTTTTAAAGTCGAGAAATAAAAAATGTGAAGATTTGACATAAAACAAAAATTAGTAACAGGAGGGTTTGTCTTTTTCCCAGGGTTTCTTAAGTACAGTGGTGCTGTGTCAGCTTTGCTGTCTCTTCAAGATGCTCAATTTCAGCTTCCTAAATTTCTGGCTGCTCACTTGGTAATACAGACAATCCAGAATGTCTGGTGTACATCTAAGGCTTAGACAGTTTCTCGCTTTGAGTTGTTTTAGTTCTTTGTTTCTTGTTTTCTGTGTGTTGCTGATGTCGGTCACATTCTCTGTCACCTCCCGGCCACCGTTCATTGTTGCAGGCGACGTCCAGACTGAGGGAGAGAGGCTGTGACGGCCGCCTCGCAGGCATTGAGGTTCAGCAGCTCTTCTGTTCTCAGAGCGCGGCGATTCCTGAGCACCAGCTCAAGGAGCTGAATGTGAAGATCGACAGTGCTTTGCAAGTAAGCATTTTAGAACGGGCACATAGTGACCCGAGGACAGAAACACAGGAGTGAGTTCAAATTGTGATGTTGAACCAGTTGGAAAGAATAGTAAGATGGTAGTTGGCCTGAGGTCTTTTAATTAACTATAGAAATTTTAAATTTCTGTCGTCACTGGACGTTGTCATTTTATGATCTGCTGTATAATCTTGATTATGACAAAACAATTTCTTTTCAGGCTTATAAAATAGCTCTGGAAAGCTTAGGCCACTGTGAATATGCAATGAAAGCTGGTTTCCACCTCAACCCAAAGGCAATTGAAGCCAGTTTACAGGTATGCTTTTCCCTCCGGGAGCTCTCGGGAGCTGTGGTGCGGCAGATTCGCCACCCCAAGCGAACCAGGTGTCTGGGCAGTTGTGCGAGGGGTCACCTCTCCTCTCCTCTTCTCTCCAAACCTCTCGCAGGGCTGCTGCAGCGAGGCCGAGGCGCAGCAGACGGGGCGGCGGCAGACCCCCCCGCAGCCCATGCAGTGCGAGCTTCCCACCGTCCCTGTGCAGATAGGATCGCACTTCCTGAAGGGCGTCTCCTTCAACGAATCGGCCGCTGACAACCTGAAGCTAAAGACGGTAGCTTTCTGTGGGGTTTCAGCAACCGGGTGTGAGCAAGGAAGCAGTTCTGCAGGGAAACCTAAGGGCTTCTGAAGAATATAGATTTAAAAACTAGACTGAAGTCAAAAGCAGGAGGTATTAGTAAATTGGCGTCTAAAAGCAGACTGTGGTGACTTATCTTAATGAGACATTTGCCAAGTTTTATTCATAGTTTTGTTAAACATTTAACCTAAAGTGTATTGAAAGTACACTATAAAATACTATTTATGATTGATGTTTTAGTGGACTTCTGCGAATTAAATAAGTCTTGTCATACTACTGTAGTAACTATGACGATTCGTGGGGCATCATGTGTGCCAGGCATGGCGCCAAAGGCTCCATGTGCGTTAATGCTCACCCATGAGGTGGGCCCTGCCTCTCTGTTTGATGGGTAGAGGAGCTAAGGCCCAAGCTTGAAAGCCAGAAAGGAGGAGACTGGAATTTGAGGTTATGCAGTCTGTTTCCAGAGCCTGCATACCTGACCACTTGGTCATCCAAAATAAAGTTGAGGTTTTCATTGGTATTTGTTTTTACCAGATGATTTTGTCTCCTTACTTAGAGGGATTCAGAATTTCAAAATTCCTCAACCAATTTGCATCAGCAAATGGCTATATGATGCTGTATTTGTGCCAGTATAGAAATCACTTGTATGTATTAATGTAAGTGTATCCGTATTCTCTGAGGGTATCTGAGGATAATTACTTGAGACATTAAAATAACGTGATTTGGGGGGTGGGGACTGAAACAAAATGTTTTTTTCTCAAGGACTACCATGTACCTGTAAATTCAGTTTGACACATTTTAGAATCTCGTAGAGCTTTATCTTGAGGGGTGAGCTCTCGTCTTCTCAATCCGTAGCATACAATGTTGCAGCTGATCAAGGAGGCGGGCTGCTACAATGGAATCACACCCAGGGATGATTTTCCTGTGACTGAAGTACTGAACCAGGTGTGCCCGTCCACGTGGCGGGGTGCCTGCAAGACTGCCGTGCAGCTGCTGTTTGGCCAGGCTGGACTGGTGAGCGAACATGTGGGGTGCACAGGAGACAGCCAGTAGCCGAGTTTCCAGCAGGGGAGCATGCGGTGTGGGCACAGGTGTGGAAATACTGAGTAATTTTAAAAGCTCATTGGTACTGCCGGGTGCAGACCACGTGGAGAAGGTAAAGGAACAACAGCATCAAAAAGCCTTTTTGTTTTCTTGCATAGAGGGTTAATATGTATTTGCTGGGATCCTAGTTGCAAAATGATGTTGCAGGTTTTCCTCATTTTAAAGAAACCTATACATTAGTAACGATTTCGTGGGGAGGGCCCTTTTGCCTCGCTTGCCTACCCTGGAGCGACTGTGGATGTCTTTCTGAGGCTCAAAGGTGCCAGGCTTCTTCCTGTCTCAGGCCTTTGCACTTGGCTGCTCCTTTTACCTGAGAATACTCCTCTCTAGTCTTTATGTGACTCACTCCTTAGCTCCCTGATGTCAGTTCAAATATCACCTCCTCTGAGAAACCTCCATGGTATAAGTAGTCCCCCCACCAGTCACTTGGTATCTCAGTTCTCAGTTTATCTTCTTCCGAGCCATAAAATAACAACATCAACTCAGAAGTAAGTTTTTTCTTTTCACCTTTGGAGTGAAGAGTAACTTTTACCAGAGTTGGGTGGGATCAGGAAATCAACATCTGAAATCACCATTTAGCTTTTTGTTTGGCATCTAAGACCCCATATAACCTTACATACTTGATCCCACTTTCTAGAATTAAATGACTGCTTTTTTAAAAGCTACAGCATTTTAGTCGGAGGTTAAAGGAAACTAATTCGAGATTAAGAAAATTTAAAAAACTGTTTCTTACTTTAATTCCTACTTTATTCATGAATGGAGCTGTGGGGAAGATGCTGTCCTTTTGTTTCATGCAGGTGAGGGCTCAGGTGGCCTAGCTCAGGGTGGCACTGCCTTGTGTAGGGCTAGGTGAGGGCCTGTCCACAGTGGTGAGTTTTGCTTCCTTTAGGATCTGGTTCTCAATACAGGAACCCCTAAGAGAAGGAGTAAGCTGTAGACTCCCTGCTGAACTATGTGAGAGCCTGCTGCCTCTAGGAAATTGATCCATATTTCCAAAGATCATTTTAGCTGAAACTAGGATAACCATAGCGTAAGTTCTCCAAAAAGGAGTGCGTAAAGTAAGGCGGAAGGACATACAGGCTGTTTTGGGAAAACATTGTAGGTTAAAAAAAAAAAAATGTCCCATGTTATTGAGAGAGCAGAAACTCCTTCCAGTTCTTTACTCCTTGCTCCCAGGGCACCTTTGTGTGTGACTGACAAAGAACCTTTAGATTATGGCTCTGGAGATGGGCGGAGAGAGGAAACACCTGCCTGGTCCAACAATGGCTATTACTTGGACAGGAAGTCTTTTCCAAAGGACATTGCAGAGCAGCTGTGGGAACCCTGTTTACAGCAGTGGAAATCAGCTCCATTAGAGGCTGAATTTGGAATCAAAATAAGCAGCTTTGCATGGCTTTTGAAATTTAACAGATTTATTTATTTATTTATAAGTAATCTCTACACTCAATGTGGGGCTCAAACTCATGACCCTGAGGTCAAGAGTCAGACGCTCTACCGATTTGAGCAAGCCAGGTGCCCCATAACAGATTTATTTTAAAAGTGCTTTATGGTCATTTTCTTAAATTCTTTTAGTTATTTGAAAATACATTCATCATTTTGTCAAAATCTCTAAATTACCTAGGCTACTACATCATCTGTGTAATATTAAAGACTCTACTCCAAATAAAAAGAAATCACTGGGGCACCTGGGTGGCTTAGTCAGTTGAGCCTCTGACTCTTGATTTTGGCTCAGGTCAGGATCTCAGGGTTGTGAGATCCAGCCCCACGTCGGGCTCCATGCTGGGTGTGGAGCCTGTTTGGGATTCTCTCTCTCCCTCTGCCCCTCATTACCTCCCCCCTGCTCATGCATTCTCTCTCTCTCTCTTAAAAATGAAAAGAGAAGAGAAGGGAAAAAAGAAAAGAAGAAACCATTGGGAGAAGAATCATCTTTACCTTTTTGAACTAGTTCTGTTTTTATTGATGGCTGAAGATAAAATGATCCTTTAAAAAAAGCTTCATCCACTTCTAGCTTGTATTCAGTCATTACAAATGGACTTTTCTGAAGCTGTGGTTAGATTTTTAATGACTGTTTTACTTCTTTCAAGTGTGTAAAGTAAAAAAAAAAAAATACTAAGATAGAGGAAACAAAATAATTCCTAATTAACATATTTATGGTTTGGAAAAAGTACTGAAAGTGCTTATTAAGTTCAGTACATCCTGCACCCAGAATTTGGTTTCTGTTCATTGAAGTATTACGGTCTTCAGTCATGTTTATTACTTGGATTTGTCTTCATGGGGCTCTTGACGGCCCCTGCACAACTGTCTTGCCATGGGAATCGTTCTTGCCAGAGTCACTCAGCATCAGTAGGCTCATGTATTAGATTTGTTTGTGATCCGTTTTCCTTTCGGAAAGCTGACTGTTGTTTCTTCCTCTCTCTCTCTCTCTCTCAGGTGGTAGTTGACACAGCACAGATTGAGAATAAAGAAGCCTATGCCCCCCAGATCAGTTTAGAGGGCTCCAGAATTGTGGTTCAAGTCCCATCCACATGGTAATATGACTCTTATATTAACATAAGCCTAGGCTCTGATTGAAGTTTGCACATCTTTGGAAAGATTGCTTTGTTTTGGACTAACTCCATGTTAGGTGGCACATCAGGTCTTGCAGGTACACGGGCAGTGTTACGTCCTGGTTATCAGTCCACGATAAGGAAGCCAGGATGTCTGAAAAGTAGTCTTTTTGACCAATAATGTAAGTAAAATGTTAAGTACTTATGGATCATAATGAGCCCAGTATTATCTTCTCTTGGTTACTGAGTCCACAGCTTTTGAACAGAGTACATCGTTTTCTCTAAGTCACCAGTGTTTCTCTAAAGCTGAGCACAGAACATAGAATCCCTTCTCCTCCTTTGTTCCAGTAACAGCCCTGATGATCTTGAGCTCATGCCATTACAAATGTGGGGACAGGCTGAGCCATTTTTATTTTTAATTATTTAATTACATTTATAAACTTAAAATGATTAAGTATTCTTCTTAGTTTATTAAAACAGAAGCTCCTGGGGCGTCTGGGTG
Organism: Ailuropoda melanoleuca; assembly: GCF_002007445.2. Lineage (NCBI taxonomy): Eukaryota > Metazoa > Chordata > Mammalia > Carnivora > Ursidae > Ailuropoda > Ailuropoda melanoleuca. Next base: position 40,906,397 of record NC_048229.1, on the reverse strand, counting down.
GCTCAGTCGTTAAAGGTCTGCCTTCGGCTCAGGTGGTGATCCCAGCATTCTGGGATTGAGCCCCGCATCGGGCTCCCTGCTAAGTGGGAAGCCTGCTTCTCCCTCTCCCACTCCCCCTGCTTGTGTTCCCTCTCTCGCTGTGTCTCTGTCTGTCCAAGAAATAAATAAAATCTTAAAAAAAAAAAAAAAAGAAGCTCCTACAAATTAGTAGGAAAATGGGGAGGGGAATGAATAGGTAACCAAAAAATAACCGTAAACAACACAGCTGTCAACAAATAGATGAAGAAAATGTGTAACCTCACCTAATAAAGGCAGAATAAAGAAACAATATGATATTTTGCCCCGATGTTGTTAAACTGTTTTTAGAATAATAAATAAATTTCTAAAAAATAAATAAAAAATAAAGATTTTGGCCAGACTGTACAAAAATGGGCACAGGAAGTGGATAAATCACACAGCCTTTCTGAAGGGCAGTTCAGTGTATCAGAAGCGTAAAATAAGAGGTCTGACCTCAGGAGTTCCACAGTTCCACCTCTGGGGATTTATCCTTGTGATGTGCATAGAAATCCAGCTAAAGGAGCAGCATCATAACTTTATAATAAATAGCAAAAATTGGGCGTATGTCAGAAGACTTCTGTTGTTAAGATTATGATATGAATGAGTATTTAACCATATCGAAAAATTTTGAAACGTTTTGGTAGGAAGAGAGAGATAGTAAGGCATGATGGCAGTCCTGGTGCCTGTGTGGACTGAAATGGCAGCTGGATAATGCATTTAAGTTGTATTTAAACCATTTCTCCTTGAAATGGGAGGGTCCAGTGGTAGACTGCCAAAAAGTTTAGGACTTGATATATCAAGTAAGGGTGGGCAGTTCACTTCATATCCCAAAACCTCCCTTCTTTGAGTTTCCTCCCCCCCCCAAGTTTTTTATTTGATTATTGAGATGGCATACGGTTAATTTATATACATATCTTCATTCCTATCAAACAATAAACCAGAAGCTCACTTTTCTGTAAGATTTCTGTGTCCCTGAATTCTTCATTTGTTTTCCAATTCAGGTTCTTATAACTTAACCTGGATTCTCATTTAGAGAAAATAATTTGAACTTTTGAATAATTGGGTAACTATAAGCGACTAGTACTAAAATGGTTAACACTGCAGTTTATTTCCAGAACTCTCCATGTATGATTGATTTCTTTTTTAATTCATTGAACTTCCACGAAAGACCTTATGGACTATAATTTCTTGGAGAGGCTCCCTCTGCTGGTTGCTTTGGTAAAAATACAAAGTTTTCAAAATACACGTTTTTGTTTCTTTCAAAGTATAAACTACACAATTGTTATGAAGAATGCAAACAGAAGTGATTGCTTTACTCCACCTTCAGAAAAATGAAACTGTTAGCACAGGCAGTCAAGAATTTATTATATGATTTTAATAAAATGGAGTGTCCCACTGCCAGTTATGTTTTTTTTCCGAAGTAATACCTTATTTAGATTTTTTTTAACTGTCTTATTGAAGTTGTCCATCCATTCTTTCTTTCAGCAAATACTTACTAAATACCTACTACGTGGCAGACACTCCCTGGGCTCTGGAAATTTAAGTATGAGCAAGACAAACGGCATCTCTGCCCCTAATAGAGTCAAATTTGTAATGGGAGGGAGCGTGGAGGGAACAGCTAGCAAGCATAAGAGTTCAGGTCAAACCCCAGCACATATATGAGGGGACAAGAGCTGAATGATGTCATATGATGGAGACTAACAGGGGTGGTGCTGGAGAGGGGAGGCTGTTTGGGATGAGGAGGTCAGTTGTGAAGGGTCCTTCCTTGAAGATACGACGTTTGAGAGGAGCCAGCCATGCAGAGAGCAGATGGGGAAAGGATTTCTGGGAGGTGAACTGGCATGGCTGGAGGTGTGGTAGGTGGTCATGAAGAAAGAGAGTCATAAAAGCCAGGACTTGCGGATCGCAGAGGGACTTGGATTTTTATCTAAGAACAGGTAGAGGGTTTTAAGCGAGTCTACGTGATTTGCCAAAAGAATGGGTTTAGTCTCTAAAGGGGATTCTATTGATCAACTCTCAGGACTGATGAATTAAATAAAAGTACAGATTTGTTGATTTTCAGAAAGAGAAATTATTCTCATCAGCAAGTGTAGTACTTCTTTCCGCATGACCAGCAAATGCTCTCCTCGTGGGCAAACATATGTGACCAGCCAAATCACAGCCAGGAGTGGCTTGGGAGCACAAAGCAAGGATGTCCTAATAATCGGCAATTCCAGGCTGAGAGAATCGGGTACATGAACACTGGCCAAGTCCGCTGGCCAAGATTCTCTCCCAGGAGTCCAGGGCCTGGTTGGGCACTGGCAAAGCTTGCCTGTAGCAGTGTTTCTGAGGCTGACTGGCTCATATCCTCACAGGCCTATTTCTTCTCAAGCCCGAAGTCATGCTGGGGAGTGTTGCTGCCTCCTTCGGATGGCTTTGCAAGTGTTGATTTCACCATTTAACTCCCAGAGTGGCTAGCAGCAGACAGACAACATCTTCCTGGTTCTGCCTCTCAGAAGAGGCCTCTTGGTGGAAGTACCCTGAATGGGCAGTGAGGACCTGAATGGTGGGAAGCAGCTCTTGGGAGAGCAGTCTGCGCAGAGGCAGCAAAAGCAAAGGTCTTGAGATGTGGGCAAATCCAACATACTCGGCACAAGCCAAGGCCTATGACTAGGACAAGGGTCATGGAGGTGACAGTGGAGAGAGGTATGGTCAGAGAGGCAGGAGGGACAAGGTCACAAAAACCCTCGAGGGCTGTTTAGATTTTATTTCAATCGTGATGGGATGCCACTGGAGGGTTTTAAACAGGGGAGCAATGTGTTCTGATTGGTGCTACCCGAGGCTCACTTCGGGCCTGTGCAGAGGGTGGGCTGGGAGGGACAGGAGTAGGGCAGAGGAGACCTGCTGGGAGATTCGTCCTGAGACACAGATGCTGATGGTTTCTTGGAGTAGAGCCGTAACAAGAGAGGTGACGAGAAGTGCTTGGTGTGCTGATGGGTTGGTGTGGACTGTAGGTAGCCAGAGATGACGTATAGGTTTGGGGTAGACGGCTGTGTTGGGTACTTATGGAGGAAGTGTACAGGGTTCAGAGTGGTTTTTGTTGGAAAGGAGAGGAAGCAGTTGTGGTGCCCAAGTTGCCTGTTAGGTGTGCCCAAGAGATGTCAGGTGTGCAGTTAGATACAGGAGGGGGGTTCGGGAGGAGGGGGTTGGCTGGTGAAGGGAATTTGAGTCTTCAGTGAAGGGTGGTCTGTACAGCTGAGCTGCAGGACCAGATGCAGCACTGTGGGGAGAAAGGACGGAGCCTAGGACACGCCGCCATACAGAGGTGGGGAAGCAGAGCTGGAGAAGTCAGCAGAGGAGACCAGGGAGGAGCTTGCCAGCCAGGGGGGAGGAAAGGTGAGCGAGTTTGGGGTCACTGAGCTACAGAATATAATGCTCTGGGAGGAAGGAAGCATTGCACAATGTTGCTAAGAGATTGAGTAAGATGGAGACAGGTAATTGGCCTTTGACACTGGCGAGAGCAAAGTTGTTTGATAAAAGCTATTCTAGTGCAGTTATGGGGATCAAAGCCCAGCAGGAGTGGGGTGAGGGGAGACTAGGAGGTCAGGAAGAGGAGGAGACAGTGTTTTGTTAAAAGGGGGGGCAGAGAACTTGGCAGTATCTGGAGGGGAATGTCACGTGGAGAGAGGGGGCGATTAGATGAGCAGGGTCCTCAGGAAAGCAGGAGGATACGGAGCATGCAGCGCTTGGCTAGAGGGTCAGCCAGTGGCACAGCAGGGCTTGTCTTCTGCCTTGACCGTGACCGGAGGAGCAGGCCGGGAGTGCAGGCACGGCACTCAAGCTGGTGGATTAGTGGTGAGGAGAGAGAGCAGATCTCCTCTCAGTGACTTGAGAGTTGTGGTAGGAAAGAAGGGGAGAAGCGTCAGGGTTAGCCGAGCTCGAAGGAGAGGGGATGCGAGCTGAAGTGGTCAGCTTGGAAAGGGAAAACATTCACTTATGGGAAGGCCATGTTCGCTGCTTACCTCAAATTTGCAGTGAGTCTGGGTTTTTCCTCCATTGACCTTTAGTTTCTTGGTTTTAGGTGTGAAGTGCTGTGGAGGAAGTTGGGGCAGGGGCGCATTGGAAAGGGTTTGCAGAGGAGTAGATGCTGTGTCAGATCCCAGAATCTGAACACAGTAGGACAGAAAGTCAAGGCCAGAGCTGGGGTGGACAGTGAGAGGGCCTCAGCGCCCCCAGAAGGCCACCCTTCCTTCCTACCAAACAGACTCTTGATGATTAGAGAAATCCAGGGAGATCCCGGCCCCTGTTGCTTCCTCCTCCTTTTGCAGAGCAGCAAATTCCAATGTTAGTCTTGTCATTCTCTAAGTGGTCTTTAATTACCGAATTTTTATTTGGTGCCAAAAGCATGTAAACATTGTAGCCTTTTGTATGAGCCCTGCTTGAGACACTTTTTCAGAGCAGTGCAGCGCAGACTGACCCCTGCTTCCTTCCTAGGTGCCTGAAAGAAGATCCCGCCACCATGTCCCTGCTGCAGAGAAGCCTTGATCCCGAGAAGACCCTGGGGCTGGTGGACGTGCTCTACACGGCCGTGCTGGACCTCAGCCGCTGGAGGGCAGGGAGGTGGGTGTCCCTGCCGGTCACTTGAAGTAGCTTACGTTCAGGCCCATATTCAGGGACAGTGTGCCCACGGACAGTCTCCTGTGTGCTCACATCACTGATCGTATGTGAGGAAGTAAGGCGAGAAAGAATTCTTTGGTCACTTAATTTTGAAATCATTTCAAACTGACAGAAAAGTTGCAGTAGTACCAAGAATTACTCTCTGCCCTTTACCCAGATTCCTCAGTTACTTAACATGTTTGCCTTCATTTGTTTTATCATTTGAGAGTAAGTCCATCAAGAGGATTTTAGCCCAACTCTTATTCTCCTTAGGAACAAAGACCAGAGAAATGTGTGGAAAATTTACTTATATCCTACATGAAATTTATTTATCTCTGAAAGCAGCTGACAGTCGCAAGACTGTCTCTGGGAATTATGAACTTCAGAATGGTAGGGTCCTTGAACATCTAGCCGTGTGCCCCCTTTCTTAACTCACGAGCACCAAGGCCCAGAACACTGAGTAGCTTGTCCTGGGTCACTGCAGCCGTCACCTGCCTCAGCCCCATACTCTTTCCGTCTCTGGGGCTCTCTTTCTGTACTAGGAAAGTGATCGGAAAACCTTGGAGGTAACCATCTTCTGTTGTTGGCACTGTCTGTAAGTTCCTTCCAAGGACAACAGTGCTGCATGGTGTCACTGAGTCCCACTCGCCGCCACCCGCCCCCCCCCCGCCCATGTGGATTTACCTACGTCCCTCTGCTGCATCATTCTTACGTACACATAAAAGTCTTGGGTGTTCATTTTATTTATCTATAAAATAGGTGAGCCTGATGCCAACCAACTAGAGACTGTCTTTGTCCTTAGAGTCTTTCTTAGATGCAGAGAGATCCATTTCATTTGTCCAATTTGTATTTTTGTCTTTTTTAAATTTTTCGTTTCTGTTTAATAGGGAACAAGCTTTACCCTGCATACAGATCCAGCTTCAAAGGGAGATCTGCGATTTTGGGAATCAGGCTGACCTGCCTTCTGGGAATGGAAACAAATCTTCAGGTGGCCTGCAGAAGACGTTCTCCAAACTGACATCCCGGTTCACCAAAAAAGCTTCATGTGCCAGCTCTAGCAGCAGCACAAATTATTCCATCCCAAATACCCCTTCCAAAAACCTCTTCATAGCTGGGTGTTCGGAAGAGAAGGCCAAAATGCCCAGCAATATTGACTCAAGGTTACAAAGCATTTTGAACATTGGTAATTTCCCTAGGACTACAGACCCTTCACAGTCAGCGCAGAATTCCAGTAATCAAATGGCCAATGGTTTTCTCATGGAGAGGCGTGACAACTTCCTGCAAGGGGATGATGGCAAGGATGAGAAGGGCATGAACTTACCAACTGATCAGGAGATGCAGGAGGTGATCGATTTTCTTTCAGGCTTTAACATGGGCCAGTCACATCAGGGCTCCCCGTTGGTGACAAGGCGTAATTCTGCTGCCACAGCCATGGCGACTGAACAGAAGACAGGAGCCATGCAGCCACAGCAGCAACCACTGTCAGCGCCCCCTCCACCACGGCCATCCCAGGCTGGGGCCCACACACCTCTGACCCCCCAGCCAGGCCTGGCACCTCAGCAGCAATCCCCAAAGCAGCAACAGCCCCAGGTCCAGTACTACCAACACCTGCTCCAACCCATTGGACCTCAGCAGCCCCCGCCTCAGCCTCGGGCCCCTGGGAAGTGGGTGCATGGCTCAGCCCAGCAGCCAGCACAGCCTGTTGGAGCAGGTCTGTCCCCTCTTGGCCAATGGCCGGGCATATCCGATCTCAGTTCTGACTTGTACAGCTTGGGTCTGGTGAGCAGCTATATGGATAATGTGATGTCGGAGGTTTTGGGACAGAAGCCGCAGGGACCTAGAAATAACACCTGGCCAAACCGTGACCAAAGTGATGGAGTCTTTGGGATGTTGGGAGAGATTCTGCCTTTTGATCCTGCAGGTATGTGGACCCCCCCCACTTGGGGTTTTCACATAAATGTAATCACTGAGGACTTCATAGGGCCCATCCAACACAGTCTCACTTGTGAGGGCAAGTGACCTAATTTCCCTTTAAAGACCTCTGTTGCTGTGGGATGGCAAGTATGGGACACATCCAGCAAAGGTAGGCAGCCGTCTTGAGAATGAGGCTAAGAAGGTAAGGACCACTATTTTTCTCACTGTGCAGAGGCTGGGATTGAGGCTAAGAGAAGTTGCTTGAATGGCTCCATGTCCCATGGTTCCAGTGGGCTCGAGTCTGGGCTCTCCTAGTCATGGGAGCCAAGGTGGCAGGCACTTTATGAGCTGCTCTTTTTCCGATTATATAACCTGTCCTGTGATTCGCTTAAACTCTAGGACCCATGAAAGGTGTTAGAGTACTTCCTGCCTTCAGAGAATATGGCTTCTCTTGGCCTGAACAGTGTGAAAATACCACAGAGTTATCTTAGGAAATTAGAAAAAGGACTTAGAAACAAACAAAAATAAACTAGGAGGAGGAATTCATTAAGGAGAAAAGCCAAGATTAATTAAATTTAAAAGAAAAATATAGTAGAAATTGTAAATAAAATCTCAAAGAAGCGTCTCTTAAAGCCCAGCAGAATAGATAAACCAATTTGTTGTAAGCCTCGATAAGAGAGAGCAAAGAGAAACAAGATAAGGGAAGAGAAAGGAGGGGTGCCTAGGTGGCTCAGTCAGTTAAGCATCTGCCTTCAGCTCAGGTCATGATCCCAGGGTTCTGGGATCAAGTCCTGCATGGGGCTCCTTGCTCAGCGGGGAGCCTGCTTCTCCCTCGGCCTGCTGTTTCCCCTGCTTGTGTTCTCTCTGACAAATAAATAAAACTTTAAAATAAATAAATAAATAAAATTTTTAACCAAAAAAAAAGGAAAGAGAAAAGAGATATCACTCCAGAAATAGGAGAGATTAAGAGTAGTTTAAGACGTTACTACATACGACTCAATGACAACATATTTGAAAACTGAATGGAAAAATGGGTTCGTTCTTAATAAAATATACATCACCAAAATTGTACCAAAAACTAGAAAACCTGCCTAGATCTGTTTCAGTGGAAGAAAATGGAACAGTAATTATGAAGCCAACGTGTTTTTACCATAAAAACTTTATAAGGGTTATTTAAAAAGCAAACCGTCGTCCTCTCTTTAGGAGTGTGGATAGAGGCTGGAAAACGGAGGCGCGAAGGGAAGAGCAGCTCCCCATTTCTACAGTCGGCAAACTGCAGGGGTGGTAGGTGGGCCAGCGTCAGGGACTCTGCTACTGCTCAGGAATCCGTGGTATCAGCCCACTACGTGAGAAGTCATGAGACAGTAGATGCTGCAGAGACATTTGATAAAAGACACTAGTGATTCCAAAAAACCTCCAAGTAAGACATGAATAGAAATTTCTTGAATATTAAAAAAAGACTCTACCAAAAGCCAGTAGCAAGTATAACTCTGTATAGTGAAACAAAATTACTATAGTTAAAATCAAGACCCAGATAGGGTGGCAGCTGTTACTGCCAATAGTGTGTAACTTTGTCTTGGACTTTCTAGCAAATACAGCAAGATGTGTGTAAGCTTTAGAAAAAGATACATTGAAAAGCACATCTCTTGGCAGGCAATAGAATTGGAGGGGGGAGAACCCTCAATAAAAAAAGGAGAATTAGTAAGCGAGTCTGGTAAGGTGGGTAGATGCAAGATAAATACATAGAAATCTGTTACTCTTTTCTCTAATTTAGCGAAAGGTATACAGAGTGGAAAATATATTTCATTTACAAGGAGAATACTGTGAAATATATAAATAACTATAGCAAATATTTATATAAATAACCAGCAGAAGAGGAATTCCCTGCTAAAACAACCCAGCATTAGCTACGAATGGAAGGAAATTGTTTTCTTAGGTCCTCTAAAAATCCCTCTTACTGCTGCTCATGCTTTCTTGTTCTCGCTCCCCTTGGGTGGTAGATGCGGGCAACCTTGAACCCTGGAGCACAGGAAGGGCAAACGGTTCCGCCCCACTCCAGAAAAGCAGGCCCTACCTGGCTGCCACTGACTGGGGTGGGTGCGGTGCATTTTTTCAGCTGCTATTAAACAGTCTGTATATCTTTTGATAGTCATGTAATTAATTACAGAGTGTAAAGAGTATAAACAGTGTTTGGCAGAATTTTACTATCTTTGATCTTTATTGAGGCCTGGATGGACTCTATGTCTTTAAGCTACAAATCCTATTAGCTTTTCTTTTTTTTTTAAGATTTTATTTATTTATTTGACAGAGAGGGAGACAGCCAGCCAGAGACGGAACACAATAGGGGGAGTGGGAGAGGAAAAGAAGCAGGCTCCCAGCGGAGGAGCCCGATGCGGGGCTCGGTCCCAGAACTCTGGGATCACGCCCTGAGCCGAAGGCAGACGCTTAATGACTGAGCCACCCAGGCACCCCAAATCCTATTAGCTTTATCTTCCGCTTGTTCCTTTCTGACCTGCAGGTCCTTAACGTACCTTCCTGCAGAACCCGCCCTGAGGGCATAAGATCTATATCACCCTTTCCCCAAATGAAGGAAATGCAGTCCTCAGGATAGATGAATTACAGAAGGCACCCTCTTGGACAGGGCCAGTGAGAGCAGAGTGCCCCCTCTAGACAGGGCATGCTTACCCCTGGAGGCATGGCTTGACTCACTGAGAAGGGGGCCTCGGTTTCGGCCCAGCACCCGCCCCCCCCCCNAGCCCCGCCCCCCCCCCCGCCCCGCCTCCCCTGGTGTGGACATCCTTGTGCAGTGCGCAGTCTCACCAGCAATGCTGGGGCAGTGCCCTGAGGATGAGCTAAGAGTGAGATTTTGCCCTAGTATCTTTCCCAACTTGAAGCTGAAAAGTACACACTGCTGAGTCATATTCAATTTGTGAGCCATAGATACTTCCCTGCCATACCCTCTTTTTTTTTTTTTTTTAAAGATTTTATTTATTTATGTGACAGAGAGACAGCCAGCAAAAGAGGGAACACAGCAGGGGAGAGGGAGAGGAAGAAGCAGGCTCCCAGCCGAGGACCCCGATGTGGGACTCAATCCCGGAATGCCGGGATGATGCCCTGAGCCGAAGGCAGGCGCTTAACGACTGCGCTACCCAGGCGCCCCCTCTTTTTTTTTTTTTTTTAAGATTTTATTTATTTATTTGAGAGAGAGAGATACAGATAGCGAGAGAGAGCATGAGGGGGGAGGAGAGGGAGAAGCAGGCTCCCCACTGAGCAGGAAGCCCGACGTGGGCCTCATCCCAGGACCCTGGGTTCATGTCCTGAGCTGAAAGCAGATGTTTAACCAGCTGAGCCACCCAGGTGCCCCCCTGCCATATCTTCGTTTGACTTTTTCTCTCAATGTCCTCTATGCTGTTTTTTCTCCCGCTTATACTGCCCTGCCTACCCTTACTCAGCTCTGTCCAGTATGTTTCCAGTCCCCTCTTAATACTTCTGAAATTCTGAAATTTCATCTCACTCATTACCACTCTCACTATCTTCACACTGAATGACTAGGTCTGCCATCCAATATCCAGGGAAATCCTGGATTCGAGTTGGGCCAAGTGGAAATGACATACCTCTATCTGGCTGACCCTGATGCTTTAATAACTTTCAGGTTATCAGTTCACTTAAAGACATCAATCTTGTGATTTTCTAAGTTGTTATGTACATAGCACCAGACACTGGAACATTTTTAAGTATCTGGTATTTGTCTTTAAACTTTAATCATGATCCTTTTGTGTTCTCTCTGTCTTCGGTCCCATTCAGCCTGCCTCTGTCCTAGGCATAACCCTTCTTGACAGTCCCTGTGCACGCCCCATATCCCAGTGTCAGACATCCGGCTAACAGCCCCAGTCCTACAGCCAGCTCTCTGGTTCTCGGGGCCACAAGCCTGGCAGCACCTCCCCACTTTTCACTGTGTGTGTGACCAGCATGTGCTCGGGAGGCAGGGAAGGAAACGAGAGGCCAGTGTGGCCCCAACCCCTCTCTGTCCCTTTGTCTTAACACAGTGGGTTCGGACCCCGAGTTTGCTCGCTACGTGGCAGGGGTGAGCCAGGCAATGCAGCAGAAGCGGCAAGTGCAACATGGCCGCCGCCCAGGCCACCCCCGGGGCCACTGGCCACCCATGGATGATGCCCATCGGACCTGGCCTTTCCCAGAGTTCTTCACAGAAGGGTGAGTGCTGGCTGTATCAGGGAAGCAGAGTTTGGGGCCTGGGTATCCCCCAGGGGGCCCTCGTGCACTCTTACCAGGCAACTCGATTCCAAGGCTCCCTGTAAGAGAGTGGCATCTGGTCAAGTCTTCAGGTGGGCAGAGTTTTGTGACAGACTCGAATATGCCGAGTAGCATGATGTGTCCCTGTGAACACACCATTGGTGGAAATTGATGATTTTCAACACATACTCTTCTGCCCTGAACTGGGAACTTGACGGTGTTTGTGAGGTCATTGAATGTTTAACACGGTCTGCGTGCTGAAATGTGCATGGCTGTGAAACCCATGCGATTCATGGAATGCGATCCTTGTGGCCTCCAGGAAGCACAGGTGTATGGTTCAGATGCCAGTGTATCAAGAGAACTGCAGATTTGCGTCCCACAGACAACGGGAGGTTGATTTTTCACGTGTCTTGCTGCTACCCAGTTAATAAATCTGGACAGCTAAAGACCATTTCAGCTTTTTGCTCTAACATGAATTTCATATGCAAAGCACAGACTTCCGAGAAGAATAAAGGGCAGCAAAGAGTACGTGTTACTTTCTAAATAAGGGACAGGAAGAAAAGCTCAGGTTTTTAGAAGGGGAGACGAGACCGCGATCTGGTTGTTAGATGAGTGCGGGGTAAAGATGGTTCCTTTAGGGCCGAGGGCGAGGGGGCAGCCTCGGGCTTGTCCAGCTGGTGTCCGGGCTGGCTGCAGGAGGCCCGGGACCAACTTCTCTCTCTGCCTTTCAGGGATGGCCTGCACAGCGGCTGGTCGGGTGCTCAGGGGGACTCTGCCAGCTCAAGTGACGAGACGTCCTCTGCCAATGGGGACAGCTTGTTCTCCATGTTTTCAGGGCCTGACCTCGTGGCTGCTGTCAAGCAAAGAAGGTATGAGAAGCTTTCTAAATGCAAACAAAAGGCAGAGGGGTGCATGAACAGCTCTAGAGAGATCAGGAACCCCATGGCTCCCCATCAGCCTGGTGTGAGAGAGGCAGAGGGCCTCTGCTAGCACAGCCTTGCTGAGTCTTCTGTGGCTACCATGCAGGCTTGCTTGTAGCCCAGGTGACTTAACATTGGGTTGAGGCTTTGCTGGCAGAACAGTCTCATGGAAGTGGTAGCCAAAAATACCAATATAAGGCAAGGGTGGGTTCTGGAAATGGGGTCTGCTGATACTGATCTGTGCCTTACAAGAGGCAGCCCTTTCTGTGGGAGGAGATCAGGACGACCAGGTTCTAATCAGGACTCACCAATAGGCTTTGCAACTCCAGACAAGGGCCTGCCCCACTCTGATCCTTAGTTTCTTCGTCAAAGTTGAAGAGAAAACATAATAGAGTATATTCAGGTCTAAGAAGTTTTTAAAAGTAGGGGTCCCTGGCTGGCTCATTTGATAGAGCATGAGACTCCTGGTCTCAGGGTCATGAGTTCAACCTGCACATTGGGCATGGAGGCTACTCAGAAAGAGAGAGAGAGAGAGAGAGAGAGAGAAAGGAGAGAGATAAGGAAGGAAGGAAAAAGGAAAAAAGAGAAAGGGAAAGAGGAAGGAAGGAAGGGAAAGAAAGAAAAAAGAAAGGAAAGAAAGAAAAGGAAGGAAGGAAGAAAGAATGGAAGAAAGAGAAAGAAGAAAAAGAAAAGAAAGGAAAAGAAAAAGAAAGGAAAGGAGAAGAAAAACCCAAACATGTCAGGTTGGGTTAGTTGCTATGAAGAAAAATATAGGGGGGTTCCTGGGTGGCTCAGTTGGTCAAGCATCTGACTCTTGGTATCAATTCAGGTCTTAATCTCGGAGTCATGAGTTCAGGCCCCACATTGCGCTCCACATTGGGTGGGGAGCCTATTTAAAAAATGTATATATGGGGGGGCGCCTGGGTGGCACAGCGGTTAAGCGTCTGCCTTCGGCTCAGGGCGTGATCCCGACGTTACGGGATCGAGCCCCACATCAGGCTCCTCTACTATGAGCCTGCTTCTTCCTCTCCCACTCCCCCTGCTTGTGTTCCCTCTCTCGCTAGCTGTCTCTATCTCTGTCAAATAAATAAATAAAATCTTAAAAAAAAAAAAAAAAAAAAAAAAGTATATATGGGAGTCAGGGAGGCCGCTGATGAGCAGACAGCTGAACAAAATGAGGGGGGAACTAGTGAGAGATTGGCAAGGGGGTATGTGTGAGAGAGAAGAGTCAGGGATGATATGTGAGGTTTTGGCTGGAACATCTATATAAAAGGGGGTGCCAGTGAACTGAGACAGGAGGAGCAGGATTGAGCCAGGGGTAGCATTTAAGATGTCTGTTTGAGACAAGGGAAATCGGAGAGGCCGAGCAGATGTCGAGGAAGCCCCTCCTCCAGAGATTGCTGTCTGCAGGCAGGAGCTCGGATAGACTGATTTACTTGGCTCTGAGCCTGCTCTGTCCGGCCTTTTTCATTCCACATTGTAACAGAAATTTTTCATGTTTGTCATTAAAACTAACAGTCTCTTAAGTCCCACTTCCCCAGCATGGTAAGCGGTCTCTGTTGAATACATTAACAAAAGCCAGAGCCTGGTAGACCCAAAGCCGGCACCTGTCCTTCTGCCTGTCACCCCTGCCCCTCCCCCTGCCTGTCAACCCCGCCCCTCCCCAAGCCTGGGAATGGCTTCTGGGAGTGCTCCACCCACCCAATCCCCAGCATGCAGTGGACCCAAGGTCTTCCCACCCAGAACCAGCGCCCAGAACCAGGTGGCTAACGGTTCGAGGTCAGCAGGGCAGCAAGCCAGGCACCCACTGCCCTGAGCTCTTGATTCTTTCAGGAAACACAGCAGTGGAGAGCAGGAGACCAGCACGCTGCCCTCACCGCCTCTTCTTACCACAGTGGAGGACATGAACCAGGTACCGTGGGCCCTGCTCTGGCCATGAAGGGCCAGCTGTATGGGGTACAGACCACGAGCGAGGTTCCAGAGCTGAAGTTTTAAGAGGGATTCAAAGCAATGACAGGTTCTTTGTGGTAAACAACTTTTTTTCCCCATGATTAGCCATCCAGCTGACTCAGAGCCAAATGTAGAGGATGCCTGGGGTTGTGCCATCCACTGTGATAGCCAGCAGCCACAGGTGGCTGTTTAAATTGGAATGAATCAAATGTAAATACAGATTGAGTTCCTTAGTGGCACTGGCCACATGCAGTGAGTGGCTACTGCATTGAACAGCACAGATACAGAGCCCTTCTGTCATTGCCAGTTCAGCTAGACAGTGCTGCCCCCAGAGGGCTGGGGCTTCTACCCTGTCTCCCAGGTGGGAATAAGGACCAGAGACCTGGGGAGGTGGGAAAAGATGATGAATTGCCAGAAATGCCACTAAGAACCCTCTTCTGTCTCTCAGGATAACAAAACCAAAACGTGGCCACCCAAAGCACCCTGGCAACACCCTTCCCCGCTGCCCAGCACACTGCCTAGCCCGAGCGCACCACTCTACGCAGTTGCCGGCCCTGGCAGCCAGTGGAATGACACCATGCAGATGCTGCAGTCGCCAGTGTGGGCTGCGACCAGCGACTGCAGCGCCGCCTCCTTTACCTATGTGCAGACCCCACCGCAGCCCCCACCCCCACCAGCACACAAGGCAGCACCCAAGGGCTTTAAGGCCTTCCCTGGGAAGGCTGAGCGCAGGCCGGCCTACTTGCCCCAGTACTGACCCAAGGCCTGCCTGCCTGCCCACCTGCCTGAGCTGTTGGGGCCAGTGTCCCCACCCCAGGGCTGACTAGCTGGCACCAGCCCCCCAGAGGACCAGTGCACCCCTGTCCCAGGCAGGGATCCTTGGGGATGGGGGTAGTTAGCAGCTCCAAGCCTTTAAGGCCTGGCTTCTCTAACTTTGGAAGCATCAGAGCCCTGGAGGGCCAGCTGGAAACAGGTTTCTGACCCTCAGGGAGATGCTGGGGGATCTTCGAGTTTAATAAGCTCCTCCAGTGATTCTGATGCAGGTGGGCCACAGGCCGCGCTTTGAGAAACACAGCTCTCAAGTTTGTAGTCCTACTGTGTGTGTTGGGAAGGCATCAGGCCTGAAGGCTGAGAGCAAAACTGACCATTCTTCTGAAACCCTCCCCCTCCCCCTTCTTAACACATTGAGTGATGACCACATCAATCACTGTATTTTATAGCTATTTTTCATATAGTTTTTTTAGTTAAAACATCTCCCGCCTAAAATGCATTGACTATTTTAAGATAACAAATATAGAGGCTGGAGGTTTGTTCAACACTATCTTTATTTAAGCTTATACGAAATGGGCAAAGTATAGAATATTTGTGATTGGAAGCAATCACCTGGGTTTTCTGTGGGTGGGCAGCGCCTCACCACCCCAAGCAGCGCCCAAGGGGTGCAGTCCTGACCAGATTTACAAAACCAGGATCGTAAAACTGATGTCAGAGGGATATTCCTGATGGTGCATGGAGATGAGCCAGCTGGCTGCTGTCTGTGTGCGGGATAACGTTGCACCTGCTGCCGTCCGATCCACACGTGGCCAGAGGCTTTGACACAGTCTCTAAACATGGGGGTGTGGTCAAGGGGCTGCACAGAGACACCTGCACTTGAACTTGCAGTAACATTTGTGAGCTGGCTCAAGACAAACCAATTAAGATGTAGATAGAAATTAATTTAAAGTCTTTTCTTAAAAAAAAAAAACAACCAAGAACAAAAAAACCACCTCATTTTCAGTTACATGTGCCATTAAAGAGATAACATCCTGTGGATTTAGGGATATTTTCCAGCCAGAATGGATCCAGAAGAATTGAATGGTGCTTAAATTGAGAAATAATGATACATATATCTCTATAGAGTAGACATATCCCACTGTATATTAATTGAGGTTACAGAAGTTCTTTATATAAAACTTATTTAAATTTTTCATATTTCATCTTTGAAAAAGTCTAATTGAGAAAAATCCATAATATTTTCTGGTATGAAAGTTTGACAGTATTAATATTTTTTTTATATTTTCTTAAATCATTAAACCATTTTAATATATATGTTAACTACTAATAAATGGTTTATTCTTTCTAACTCCATATAAGCTTTTCCAGCAGAGATTGTAATAACACATTTATGTTCTCATTTTTCTATGGATATAAGTAAATTTATATTTAAAAATACCAAAAAGAAAAAATATATATGTATATGTATGTATACACACTAATGAGAGAGGCCCCCTAGGGTGTCTGAGCCCAGCCATCTGAATTTTTAGTACTGTGTTGCCAGGCTGTTTCCAGGCCTCGGGTGTCGTCTTTTGTGCTGTGCGGGGATGCCGTTGCTGCCTGTACTTATGATCCTTTCACCGTGGGTTCTGAACATTCACCTCACCATGTTTACAGAGAACTGTTTTGTACATAGACTTCTTCAGGCACGTGCTTTGCACCGACCCTGCGTGGCTCTTGTCTCCGTTCGCTGTCCCAGTGTGTGCACTAATCTGTCCGAGTTGTTTGTGGCTATTTTCCTTGTAAGATAGTTTTCTGTTTTTCTTCCGTAACGTGTCCACAGTACCTTGTATTTCAAGTTCGATTATACTGAAGTACTCTTGTTTTCATAGTGCCTCCCCAAAGACCTCACCCCGGACAGAGGTCAGCCCTTGATGCCCCAGTGCAGGTGACCTTGGCACCGCTACATTTTCACTTCCCAGTCTGTTTTTCTCGATTGAGCAGGACGTTTTGTAATTGCATCTCCATGGGCTGTGAGACTGTGTGAAGCTATTTGTGTGGTCTCCTTGTTGTAGGTGCTGTGTTCTCGGCACCGCCTTGCTCTGAACACTGGTAATTCCAGGTGCTGCGCTCGGCAGAGGGGTCTCGCCAAAGCGCATGTGTGTGCGTGTGTGAGTGTGTGTGTCCTTTGCATGGCCGGGCGTGACTGCCTTGCTCGGGCATCAGCAGGACATCGTGTGAATAGTTACAACGCTTCCAAACTGGAACTCTACATTTTGTATCTTACTTTTAAAGCTCCTATAAGTAAAATAACTATTGGCTTTATTAAAAATATACATTTAATAATATTTTGTATCGCTGTTTGAAATGAACTGCAGCAGACACGTCGGAAGCCCTGCCTGATTCATGACTTTGAAAAGCTGCACCCGCATTGGTGTTTTAGGTCAGCTCGTCCTCTGGTTCTGAGACCTTGCTGGAGGAAAGACCACTGGGAGTATTAGGATGAGCTGGGGTGGGTGGGCAGAAAAGCAGACAACCTACCACACCTCTCTAGTCTGCTTCCCTAAAAGCAGACTCTGTGGGGGCAGAGCCAATGTCATGGTGAAGGAGACCACCTGAAAGGATGCAGGTTCTCTCCTTGGGTTGTGGTCTGCCAACCCCCACGTTCCACCAACCACGGGCACGGTGAACTGCCAGCCAGCCTTTCCAAGGAGCAGACCCAGGGATGATGAGCTTTCCCCCTGCTCTGTCAGGGACCCCACATCTGACAAAGAGACCATACCTTTCAGGGACAAGGACTAGTCTCATTAGGTGATGTCATCCTGCTCCGCAAAAGGAAAGCTGGTTCAGTGGGAACCACAGAGGGAGGATGGATTACAGGGGAATTTCAACTTCTTTTCACTTACAACAAGACAGTACTTGATGCAAAACTTTTTTCATGAACTCAAGAAAACAGTTATGAGCATTAATCTAGAACCTACCAGTGTAAGTACCATTCAGGCTTCTTTCTGCTGAAATGCCCAGAAGCTAAGCGTGGGGACCAAGACCCAGAGCCTTCTCAGTGCATCCCAGGACAAGGCTACTTAGTAAAAGCTATGTTGCATGAGTGTGCTAGGAAATACACTAGAAGTACATATTAAAATGCTAGCCTTTTATTCAAGCATGTTCCTGTTCAACACCAGTACGTGATGCTGTTCACTGACTTCAGTTCTCAGCAGCAGTGGAGACAGAAGAGGAATTCCAGGGCACAGCTATGTGCCAGATGGGTGAGCGTGGAAACCTGAACAGATAAATGTTACACCTGAGCTACAGGAGGGTCCCTGTGATGCGGGGGACCCCTCCTTTGTCACCTGGGTGATCCTGGCAAAGTAGGGCATCCAGCTCAAGGCATGTTGCTGAAACACAGCATGCCAACCATGGCATTCCGAGGGGATGGCCCTTTGTGCATTGTATGGCCACTACTGTGACCTGCTTCCTGATCTGGAAACAGGAAATAAACGTTCTAATGGCCAGCTCCTCAAATGCCAAAAAGCCATGAAAACATGACTGGCTGCCTCCCAGCCACATATGCTGAGGAACATCCAGGGGCAGGCTCCTGGAAGTAACACACACAGCTGGCCTTCTGATTCCACAAGGGTAAGCTGGCTGGGCTCAGGCCTCTGCATGGCTGGTGGGACTGGATGTGGCTAGTACTGGGACTGAGTTTGGGATGCAGGCTTAAGTGAGCAGTAAGGATTGTTTCAGGAGTGTCATGTTCCTTTCAACATCTAAAGTCACCTGGGATGACTCCTTGCTAGGAGTCAGGGCTGAAAAGAAGATGCAGGGGGCTTCTCCCCCACCCACCTCCCCTCTGGGAACCATCGATTCTCTATGGTTAAGAGACTATTTTTTGGTTTGTCCTTTTTTTTCCTTTGTTTCTTAAATACCACATATGAGTGAAATCATATGGTATTTGTCTTTCTCTGGCTTATTTCTCTTGGTGGTATACTCTGGCTCCATCCATGTTGTTGCAAATGGCAAGATTTCATTCTTTTTTGTGGCTGAATAATATTCCATTGTCTGTCTATACCACTTTTTCCTTATCCATTCATCTATCGTTGGACACTTATGTTGCTTCCATAATCTGGCTGTTGTAAGTAATGCTGCAATAAACACATAGGGGTGCCAGAATCCCTTTGAATTAGAGTTTTTTATTCTTTAGGTAAATACCTACTAGTGCAATTATTTGATCATAGGGTAGGTCTATTTTTAATTTTGTGAGGAACCTCCATACTGTTTTCCACAGTAGCTGTACCAGTTTGCATTCCCACCAACAGTGCTCAAGGGTTTCTATTTCTCCACATCCTTGCCAGCACTTGTTTTTTTGTGTTTTTTTATTTTAGCCATTTTTTTATTTTTTGTTTTAAGATTTTATTTATTAATTGGACAGAGAGACACCGTGAGAGAGGGAACACCAGCAGGGGGAGTGGGAGAGGGAGAAGCAGGCTTCCCGCTGAGCAGGGAGCCTGATGGGGGGCTTGATCCCAGGACCCTGGGATCATGACCTGAGCCGAAGGCAGACACTTAACCGACTGAGCCACCCAGCCACCCCTGATCTTAGCCATTCTGACAGGTGTGAGGTGATATCTCATTGCAGTTTTGATTTGCATTTCCCCGATGATCAATGGTACTAAGCATCTTTTCATCTGTCTGTTGGCCACCCGTATGTCTTCTTTGGAGAAGAAAACTCAGTCTTTAGGGAAGACAACTCCATCTTTCCCATCCTTGCAAAGAGGGGCCAACAGCCATCCACCCAGCTGCTCTGGCAGAAATCTTAGAAGACATTTTTACTTCTTTTCTTTACTCTCCTCATCTGGCGGATCTTATAAGTCTATCTACACGCACATTTGAATTCCATCGTGTTCTTAAAAATGCTACCGACAACCTGGTGCTCACCTGGCTCCTGCCTCTGCCTCTCTGGCCTCAGGGTTTCCCATACACTTCTGCTAACCTCAGTGTCCCTCCCCCAGTGCCCACCTGCCTGCTGCTCCCACCAGTGCTCCCTGCTTCTGCCTCCATCTGTTCTCTTGGGCCAGGGCCCAGCCTCTACTCACTTTGTTTTTCGTTATAGCACTTAGTGCTCCCCTGGAATCGAGTTTGCCTTTGTCGTTCTCACTAGAACGAAGGCCTCCTGCGAGAAAGGAACAAGTCTTGTTCATGGCCACATGGCCAGGGTGCAGAACAGCAGGAAGCAATTCCAGAGAAGCCAGACCAAACGAGGTGTTGATGGGCAAGTTATTGAGCAAATTCTAATGCCAATCTTTAAATTTTAAAAAATGACTTTAACTCTTACATCAAACTAAAAGAATAAGCACGATGACCAGAGTTTGTACCAGAACTGTGAGTTGAGATTGACATTAGGAACTGCAGGCAGGATTATGCAGCTTTTTAGTAACTATAGTTTTCTATTCTCGTGGAAACCCAAGCCTTTGCGCGGTAAGGAACTTTTTTTAAGCACCTAACAATGGAGTCACAGGGAAAATCTGGGGGCGACATCCGGAAGAGACAAAACTCTGCCGCGCAGGCTAACACCGCGACGCAGGACGAGCTCGCGGCCTGCGGGGGGCGCTGACGACCCCACTAGCGGGTCGGCCGGCGTGCGCACGCGCACATCCGCCCCACTAGGACTTTGCGCACATGCGCGCGCACGTCCATCCCAGACGTGCAGACGGAGGCGTTTGCTAGTTCTCTCAGCATCCCAACTCCCCAGCCGGCGCGGGGACATGCGCACATGTGCACCCCGGACGTGCGAGCTCACACGCAGACGCGTGCGCGCCCCCGCCCCCAACCCACGCCAATCCCGCCTAGCCTGCGCGTAGCCTCGTACGCACAGCCCTCTTCCGAGAGTGGCTTCTGCGGTAGGAGCTGAGTGCGTCTCCTTGGAGTTGCAGTTCTCTGGCCTCGCCAGGTCGCCATGACTCAGCATCTCCGTGGGTGCGTTTCCCCGGAACAGCTGGCGAAAATCCCTCGGCGTGGATCGCCCCGCGCCCGACCTCCCGTGGGCTCCTTCAGCTCAGCAGCAGAGCTGCCTCTCCCCTCTCCTCCCCTCGCACGGTCTCAGACCTTAGCGGGTGATTCCTAACCTCCAGATCCTTCCTGACTCCTGTCCAGCAGTCCCAAATTAAGGCCTGACTTATCTAAATGCCCATGCCTCAGTTTCCCCATCTACAGAACAGGGCTCTTGTTAGGAACTCTAATCGCTCGCCACAGGCTTACGAAGTGCTGGTTTCACAAATACTTAGTGGGACCCAGCGGGTTTTCTAAGGCTGCAATAGGCTCTGAGCCAGGTTTTCTTTCGGTTGTGGCTTAAGTCCAGCCCTCCAACCTTCAGCGCCCCCAGGATCCTCAGGTATCTGCACCCTACACTGTAGGTAGTTGTAGACAGGGCTTGGCACATTTGGTTGCCATGGGGGTAGAAAACAGTAGGATTATGGGGCGCCTGGGTGGCACAGCGGTTAAGCGTCTGCCTTCGGCTCAGGGCGTGATCCCGGCGTTATGGGATCGAGCCCCACATCAGGCTCCTCCGCTATGAGCCTGCTTCTTCCTCTCCCACTCCCCCTGCTTGTGTTCCCTCTCTCGCCTGGCTGTCGCTATCTCTGTCAAATAAATAAATAAATAAAATCTTTAAAAGAAAAAAAAAAAAAGTAGGGTTTAACTCTCGTGAGAATGTAAAATTACTTTACACTGAAACATTTCTAAACTCCAAATCCCAAACCATCCCCGGAGATTTGATCCGGGATGCTAACCTCACACTCCAGCAACCGAGCACCCTCCCACAAACTGCACCCTTCCTGGAGAGTTTTTCCCTGTTTGCCTACACAAACCCTTAGATCTGGTACAAAGGGACTAACACAATGGTTGGATTTTCCTACCTCTCTGACTTTTTCCATGCTCCTGTGGTTTCTTTTTATTTTATTTAAATTCAATTAATTTACATATAATGTATCATCTGTTTCTGGGGTACAGGTCTGTGATTAATCAGTCTTATATAATACCCAGCGCTCATTACAACACATACCCTCCCCAATGTCCATCACCCTCCCCCTTCCTCCAGCGACCCTCAGTTTGTTTCCATGATTAAGCTCCTGCCCTTTCTGAGATGCCGTTCTTGGCCTTTTCCACTTGTAAAATTCTACCCTGTCAATTGGAATTAATATCATAGAGGCCTAATTGAGGTTAAAACAACTGAGATGATGGGGAATCGCCAGAAAGTGGCAGGCACGACGGGTGGTGATCAAGAACAGGGCTCAGAAATCAGGCAGCCTTGGACCGATTCTCCCCTTAGCAACAGAGTGGCTATTTTCAGATTTCTTAAGCTGTCTGTTAAATGGGGAGGACAGCAGGATGACAGGGCTGCTGTGAGGATTACATGGGAGAGCATTTGGCGCAGAGCTCCAAACACAGTAAAGTAGCGGAAGTCATTACAATGCTACTAGTTGGATGATGAATGACCTTTAAGTAATAATGATCTCCTTTGTGTCTTCCTATTTGTTTTCTCTCTTCAGCAACTGTGACTTATGGCCCTCCAGATAGCAATATAGTTTTCTGCTAATAAAGAAAATACAGGGCTCCTGGGTGGCTCAGTCAGTTAAGCGTCTGCCTTTGGCTAAGGTCACGATCCCAGGGTTCTGGGATCGAGTTCTGCATTGGGCTCCCTGTTCAGCAGGGAGTCTGCTTCTTCCTCTGTTCCCCCCTCCCCCCTCCCCCATCCCATTGGTGTGGTTGTGTGCCTTGCAAAAATAAATAAATAAAATCTTTAAAAAAAAATGCACGTAACTGGGTTTTTCAAAGCACAATGTCAAACTTAAAATATCATTGGGAAATCTGGAGTAGACCTGCTGGGAATCACAGAGGCCAAACTGTCGGAAGTGCATATTAGAAAATGTCAAAGAGAAGATGAAGCCTTCAGAAAGGCAATCATCAGGCCTTACCTCCAGCCTCTTCTTCAGGAACCAAAGCAGCACCTGTGGGTTTCAAGTGGCCAGGAGACGACATTAGAGAAGCAGTGTGGCAGTACTTAGGTGATCACCCAGAAAACCTTTGGAAAGACTTGCAGTTGTAAATGATAGCCCAGCTCCAAATAACATCAACATTAAGCGAAATCACTGACTTATGTTCCAGCAGCAAACAGAGGTGTCCTGGCACCAGGAATTTGGGCCCTGGGAGGTTGACTCTGGCATCTCTCTGGGGGTCATTCTCTGCATTGTTTTCCTTCAGACCAGGGACCAATCCTCAGGTCTACTTTTCTAGAAGGTGCAACTTAACACTATACAAAGCTGAGTTTCTCCTGCTGGCACTTTTTGGCTGGCTTAGTTCATGGGCTCTTCTCTGATGCAATCGGGGAGGCAAAGGAAGAGACACGGGAGTGGAATGCAGTGGATAAAGACAACAGACGTCCACTGTGGTCACCAGAAAGAACCTACTAGAAAAAGGCAGTCACTGGCTACGGTTGGGCTAGCTCCATCTGAGGAATCACAGGGCAAGTGATGGGGTGATGACTACTAAGGCTGGCCTTCTTTTTGGATGAGGTTATGAAACACAGGATTTGGGGTGGGAGTGCTATTCTGTGTAGACAAGTAACTGGCTTGCATGGGAAACTCTGATTGGAGTATTTCTCAGGACTTTAGGGGAACAGACGCCATTCAGTGCTATCAGGGTAGTGCCAAGTATGGGAAGCTCAGTTACGTCTCAGAGTTGACAGTTGACCCAAAACTCTGGGTCAGTTGGGCGCCTGGGTGGCTCAGATGGTTGAGCGTCTGCCTTTGGCTCAGGTCATGATCTCCAGGTCCTGGGATCGAGCCCTGTGTCGGGCTCCCAGCTCAGCAGGGAGCCTGGTTCTCCCTCTCCCTCTCCGCCTGCTTGTGCTCTCTCTCTGTCTCTCTCTCAAATGAGTAAATCAAATCTTTTAAAAAAAACCCAAAACTCTGGGTGAGTAAGGGCCCATGTGGACAGGATGGCTCCCTCTAAAGTCCTATTGACCACTCATTTCTTCAGTCTTCAGTTTTCCCTGTTTTCCTTCTGCATCTTTAGGACCCCCAGATATTCCTGGGCAGGAAGGGAAAAGCCATTTGCAGAGGCCAGCGGGGGTAGCAACTGCATGGAACTGGGAAGTGGCTGGGGTGGCAGCAGGACAGGGCATGTTCCTGGATGGCTGGCCTCTCTAAGGGAAGCAGGCAATGGAGAAGATCAATTTGAGTGCTCAGTTCTTGGACCTCTTCTCCTCTGTGGCCATATGTACAGTCTCTTCCAGACTCTCACCTAAGCTCATGACTTCAAATGCAATCTATCCACTGATGGATAGTTTTTCCTCCAGCTCAAACCTTCTCTCCCCATACTCCAGTCAGGAATACCCAACTCAACACCTATGCTTAGATGTCTAATAGGGTTTGTGATCTTCCCCCCTAAAACTTGAATCTCTTCAAGATGTGAGGACAATTCCATTTGTCCAGGAACTTGGGTTAAAAACTGGATGTTACCTTGACTGTTCTTTTTCTGTCTCTCAGTTCTTCATGCAGTGTGTCTAGATCACCATGCCTAACTCCTGCTCCCTTCATCCCTGGCCTGCATTGATGCAGTAGCCTCCTATCTGTTGTCCTTACTTCCATTCCTGCTATATTGTGGGTCTGATCCTTTGTAAAGCTTGTTAAATGATGTCCTTCCACTGCTTAGAACCCTTTGATGGCTTCCGATCTCTCTCAGAAAACAAAAGCTTTCACAAGGACTTACAAGTTTTTTTTTTTTTTAAGATTTTATTTATTTGACACAGAGAGAGAGTGAGCACAAGCAGGGGGAGCAGCAGGCAGAGGGAGAAGTAGGCTCCCCACTGAGCAAGGAGCCAGGACCCTGGGATCACGACCTGAGCTGAAGGCAGACGCTTAACCAACTAGCCACCCAGGCAACCTGGACTTACAAGTTCTATGTGGTTTTGTTTCTTCCTTTCCTCTCTGACCTCAACTTCTTTCTGTCTCTTTGCTTCATTCACTGCACTCCAGCCACATATGCCCCCTTCCGCCTAAGCATGTTCGCCAGGGGATTTTCCAGTTCTTCCCTTTGCCTGAACACTTTCCCCCCAGACATCTAATTGACTGTCTTCCTCACCTTCTTCAGGCTTTTGCTCAAAAAGTCACCTCACTAGTCATTTCCCTTGGCCATCAAAATTGCAACCCCAATTCCCAGCACCCTTTCCAGCTTTCCTTTTGTCAGCAGCACCTACCAGCCTCTGACCGCCCCCCTCCCTCATACATTTTATTTATCGCTTTGTATCCTCAACACCTGGAACACGACCCGGCGTGTGGAAGGTGCTGAATAAATGAATGGACCAAGGAAGCAGGCCGGGACATGGGGAGCTCGGCCTCTTCACCCCAGTCACTTCCAGGCATAGGCTGGCGGACCAAGTGGCTGACCTGTCGCAGGGAGAGACAAGGTAAGGCCCCATAGCAGCAGACGCTGCCAAGGTCGCCCGGAGGGCGCGGACAGCGGGAGGGGCGGGGCGGGAAGCGGGGCGGGGCGGGCGCTGCGCCTGCGCCATAAAGGCCGCTGCGCGTACCCGGTCTCCGCTAGGCGCGCGCCGCCCACCCGGTCTTCCTCTTGCAAGCTCGTTCGAGCCCGTGTACGCCGCTGCTCTCGCCATGGCCGCGCTCACCCAGAATCCGCAGTTCCAGAAGCTGCAGAAATGGTATCGCGAGCACGGCTCTGACCTCAACTTGCGCCGCCTTTTCGAGGGGGACAAGGAACGCTTCAGCCACTTCAGGTGCGCGCGCGGGGCGGCAGGCGGGGCGCGGACGGGCCGGAGCCGGATCCGGGCGCACCGGGCGCGGTTCACCGGGTCAGGTGTGCGGGCCTGGGGTCGGGACGGCCGGGCCGGCGGTCCTCGGCGGTCCCCGGGGGGTCCTCGACCGCCCCCGGCCGTGGATCGGGGCCCAGGCCTAGGCCTCAGTTCGTCCTTGACGCCTCCTTGAAGGAGGTTCTTTGGGGGGCTCGCGGGCTCGCCGGAGGTCTCAGAACCCGAGCTGCTTAGTCATGAGAACCAGGCTCCTCCGCGGCTGCGTCTCTGCAGGGGCATCTCTTTCTCCACCTCCCAGCCTCTGCCATTTGAGAAGGGACTCCTTCCGCAGTTGTGGGCAGGGGGCCTTCGCTGACGCAGCAGGCCAGGAAAGGGCTGTCGCCTTCCCCCCGCTCCTGGCCCAGAACGGGTGGGGACATCCGCGGGGTGCGATCAGGGTGGGCAGGTCTGGGGGATTTGAAGGGAGCCGCGGAGGAAGGGGGGAGATGAGGGGACAGTGATTTCCGCGAAAGAGGCTCGGTGTGGAGACCTATGAACGATCAGAAAATGGAAAGGAGTCTGTTGGAGGAAATCTTGGGGGGCAGGAATCTCGGGGTGCTCCGGTGACTG
Organism: Ailuropoda melanoleuca; assembly: GCF_002007445.2. NCBI lineage: Eukaryota > Metazoa > Chordata > Mammalia > Carnivora > Ursidae > Ailuropoda > Ailuropoda melanoleuca. Next base: position 40,880,489 of record NC_048229.1, on the reverse strand, counting down.
GTGCAGGTGTGTTGGGCAGGGGAGGTCTGGGGCTCCGGACTGGAAGTCCCCATGGCCAGCCCTGCCTGCTGAGTCCTTCCGTAAGAGAGTCGCAGCGTGGAAGCTCTGGAAGGGAATGGTCGCTCCCCTGACTGGGCAGGAGCGGTGCACCCAGCTGTTTGCCTTCGCTGGTCCAGCGGAGGAATGGCTCCTCAGGAAGGGTCGGCACCTGCCTTCTGCGAGAATGGCCGCTTTCACCGTGCTGCTTCTGCTGCTGCTCAGTCTGGTGGGCAGACAGGTGACCGCTGTGCTGGGCAGCTGAGGCTTGTTGGGGTGTGGCTCAGGGAGGGTGTTTTTTTCTGGATGCAGCTTTGGTCAGGGAATAGGCTGGGGAGAACTGGGGTGTGGTCATTGGCTTCTGCCATCCTTTTGCAGCTTGAATCTGAACACGAACCATGGGCATATTCTGGTGGATTACTCAAAGAACCTTGTGAACGACACTGTGATGCAGATGCTGGTGGACCTGGTAATGATCTGCTCTGGGGGGCTTGACCTGTGACCCACAGCTTGGCAAGCGAGCTGGGCTCCTGGGAGCCCCCAGGTCCTTGAGCAGCTTTATTCCCTTCCCTCGGTGGACCTCGGTCACTGCCTCTGTGCCGACATAGGGCTCTGAGCTCCTGCCCCCTGGCTTGGGTTCTGAGCAGCATCTCAGGGGACCCAGGGCAGACCCCTCGCAGGCACCGGGGGAGGGCACCAGGCTGCAGCCGTCTGTCAGCCCCACTGGGGGCTGCATCAAGCCCAGAGCTTGGTGGCTTGGGCTCTTGGTCGCCAGCATGGATGGGATCAGGCCTTAGTATCTTCTCTTCTCAGGCCAAGTCCAGGGGTGTGGAGGCTGCCCGGGAGCGCATGTTCAGCGGCGAGAAGATCAACTTCACAGAGGTGAGCTGGCCTGTGGACAGCAGATGCTGCATACCCTTCAGGGCCTCTTCCTTCCCTTTGGGGTTCATCTGACTGATAGCCTCACACTGTCTTCATCTTTCCTCTTAAGCAATGTTTTTGCTTAACGAGGGGCATGACAGCCTGTTTCCTTGAGTGGGTTGCAGGGCCCTGGGGTGCATCTTCCCCGGGACTGGCCATCTCAATCTGTGAGCGTGGAATGGCTGCCGGTGTCTGCCTAGGGAGAGCATGTCTCAGGCCTGCAGGGAGACGGCTCCTCACAGCATGCTCAGAGAACGTACCTCTGGTCTGTCTTTGCTGCAAGATTTGTTGGTGAAAAGAGGAATCTTGAGGACAGAAGCTCAGCCTCCTCGGTGATAGGCGTCAGTAAGAAGCAGCGATAAGGCCAGGGCTTGGGGACCCTGTTCCTGAATTGCAGTGGCAGCCTGGAGGCATAATAATCACTGAGTGATCGGAGTCTCTTCCTCACAGGGTTAGCATCCTCCTTTTATACTCCTGGAAGCTGAGGTTTGGAGGGCAAATCGCTTATCCAAGACCTCATATCTGTAAGAGACAGAGGTTTCAAACTCAACCTGTCTCACCGCTGGGCTAGGCTGAGGGAGGCCGCAGTCAAGGAGGGCTTCCTGGAGGAGTGCGTTTTCCTGTGGAATGGGGGACAGGAGTGAGGTTGGGCAGGGTGAGGGCAGAGTGGCATGAAGTTCTCCACCTTAGGGGCGCCTGGGTGGCTCAGTTGTTAAGTGTCTGCCTTCGGCTCAGGGCATGATCCTGGAGTCCTGGGATCGAGCCCCACATCGGGCTCCTCCGCTGGGAGCCTGCTTCTTCCTCCCCGCCCCCCCCTCCCGCCTGTTTTCCCTCTCTCACTGGCTGTTTCTCTCTCTCTCTCTCTCTCTGTTAAATAAATAAATAAAATCTAAAAAAAAAAAAAAAAAAAAANAAAAAAAAAAGAACTTTAAAAAGAAAGAAAAAGTTCTCCACCTTAAAGGGCCTCTCCTTGGTTTGGAGCCCAGCGACCATCCCTTTCCTGCCCACCTGGAGTCTTTAGACCTGTTTGCTTCAAGGACTCCTCTGGCAGCTTCAGCTTGATGGGACTGTTGCTTTCATGTGACAAGGCCAGCTTCTTGGCACCTGTCACGGGCTACAGTTCCATTTGGTTTCTGGCAGTTAGTGTGATGGGGCTGCTTGGTGAGGGACATTTGAGTTGTCTGCTTTGCTCCAAATCCAAGGGGCTGGGGGTACTTTTTAGAAGGTGCCGGCAAAGACACCCTAAAGTTTCAGGGAGACAATGAGATCAGCTTTAATGAGCCCTGGTCTTCTGAAGCTGTTGATTGCTTGTCTCTGATCTGTATTGTCCCCGTTTGTCCCCTAGTTGTCTGCCTTTGCTCATTCTGTTCCTCTTTCCCTGGCTTTTCATGCCCTGACCAGCTAGGGGACCTCTGGGCTTGTCCTGGACTTCTCCTGGTCTCCCTCCCCTTGTGACAGTCCATAGACTGTGGTACTAACAGACCTCGGGGCCTGCACGTCCAGCAGAGAAAGGGCTGAGCCAACTCCTGGGCCATGTTGCACCGTGCCCTCACCTCACCGCCCCAGTGGGCATGGCGGCCCTGGGGTGGGGGGTCTTCACACACTGCCTGTCGTCCCCAGGATCGGGCAGTGCTGCACGTGGCCTTGCGGAACCGGTCAAACACACCCATTCTGGTGGATGGCAAGGATGTCATGCCAGAGGTCAACAGGGTCCTGGAGAAGATGAAGTCTTTCTGCCAGGTAGGCAGCGCGGCCCTGGACGTGCCCTTGGCCGTGTATGTGTGTGGGTCTGGGAGTCTGGGGGCCCTAATGGGCAGCCCCTCCACTCTGCTTGGAGAGGACCCACGGCCTCACCGCAGCCTGACATGGAGCTGGTCTGCGGGATCGCCCCGTGTTCTGAGGGAATTCCCCTGCCCCTGTGGGGAGGGAACCTACCTGCGGGGGCCACAGAGCAGCCTCCTGCTGAACTCCAGACACCTGTGGGCTGGTGGTGACAGTGTGGCCAGGGTGGAGATCTGAAAAGCGAGGGCCCCGAGGGGTGGGATGATACAGGAGAGACTTGCTTTTTCTAATCTCTTTAGCGATACGCCCTCCTTTTCTAGGCTGGAACTAGATAAAATCAATATTCTAACGTTTGATTGGCCATACCCCCAGCCAACTCTCCAGAGGCATCGTTTCCAACGTTCCTGTGAGATCTTCTGAGCTTCCTGTGCGTGTGCTCTGTGTGTATGTGTACGTCTGCCTCCTCCTCTTTGAAACACACGTGCACACGCATTCACACATGCGGGTTCATTTTTACCTACTCTTCTGCAGCTTATTTGTACTTAAACTAAGTTAGAAATGTCCCTGGGTCTGTGTTGATGCTCATAACCACGCCCCTTTTCCTGTGGGGGAGGGTGGTGTAGGGCTTGCCTCAGACCAGCTAGAGATTTCCCCACGTCAACCACTGTTACCTCAGTGTCTGTCCCAGGGGCGATTCTGCGAGGGTTAGTGGCCATCCTCAAGCCTGGGCTACAGGGCTGATGTGTGTGCATGTGTGTGTGCACATCGTATGTATGGGCTATGCGTGCTTTGGGAGTGATAATCTGGGCTCTGGTCAGCTTGTCCCTGAGACCAGCGGCCCCTGTCTGTGGCTGGTCCAAGTCTGGTGGCTTTGGCTGAGAGCCACTTCAGACCTTGGATGGCAGGAGTGATGTGGCCATCAGTCCTGGAGGCCTGATAGCCAGGTGAGTGGGGCTTCCTAGGGTGAGGAAAGGTTGGCATCCTGTTGGGAATCTGGATTCCAGAATGTCCCTTAATAGTGGTCGGTACTTGTGATGGGCCTTGGGTGTAGGGATGGGCCTTTCCAGCCATTGGTGGCTAGTGGTGGAGCTGACAGGCGACGGAAGCCCGCTGCTGTGTTCGACGAGCCTGTGCGTGCTCAGGTCTGCTGCGGACGGCGTGGTCCGGGCTGTCTGGGAAGCTATTTCCAGGAAAGCCTTCCCTTACCCCTGGCTGCAGGATACCTGACTCAGAGGGACAGGGTATTTATAGCTCAGAAAATGCCGCTGAGTGGCAGCCATTGCACGTAAGGAACACTCCCCACGGCTGTGCTCTTAGAAGTCCGCCAAGGTTGGGTTGAGGATGTTCACCATGATCTTGATCGTAGTGGCAAAAATCAGAAACAGTCTAAGCTTGGGGCTCCTGGCTGGCTCAGTCAGTGGAGCATGTGACTCTTGACCGCAGGGTCATGAGTTCGAGCCCCATGTAGGGTGTAGAGATTACTTAAACATAAAATCTTAAAAATTTTTTTATTAAAAAATAACACGAACAACCCAAGCCCATTTGTCAGAGGACTGATTAGTGAGCTCAGCGTGTGTTCGTGTATCGCAGTCCCAGGCACCAGCAGGTGAGGGCGCTCTGGTTATGCTGAGCTGCCCCGCTGTGCAGGATGTGCCATGAAGTTGAAAATGGAAGTTGCAGAACTGGCACGTGTCGTAAAACCCCATCTGGTCAAATAAAGTGTGTGTGTAATCATATTAAAGACCTACAATTTTTTTCTCCGGGATGCTTATTGTAACAAAAGTTTAATGGTGAGGTTAAGGGTTGAGAAGCTGAGCAACTTTATTTCTGTACTGATGGAAAATTTCCCATGGCAACTGATTGCCTTATTTAAAAAAAAAACAAAACCCAAAAAGCCAAGTTGCTGGGTGTTACTGGTTTTGGGAAAGATACGTATACTAGTTTTCTGTTGATGTATAATAAATGGCTGCACAGCTTAGCGTCTGTAAACAACAGTTGACATTTGTGTGGATCAGGATTTGTGGTGGTGGTGCTGGCTGGTTGTAGACGAGATGTTGGCCAAGGGTAGCACTCCTCTGAAGGCTTGATGGATGGAGCCTGGAGGATCTGCTTCCAAGATGACTCACTAGCCATTAGTGCTGGCTTTTGGGAGGCTTCAGTTCCTTACCTTGTGCATCTTCCACAGGCTGAGCGTCCTCCTCACAAGACAGCTGACTTCCCCAAATGAGCGATCCAAGAGAGAGCAAGGCAGAGTGCCTCAAGGTCCTTTCTTACCTTGAGCTAGCATCAGAAATTACGTCTGTCATTTCCGTAATACCCTGTTGGTTGTATAGGTCACCTCTGATCAAAGTAGGAGGGGACAGCACAAGCACATGAATGTAATGCCAAGAGGTGAGGACCACTGGGACCCATCTGGGAAGTTGGCTGCATAGCCTGCCTTCAGGCTCCCAGTGGTTCATGTTCCTTGCACATGGAGAATGGCCTCCTCCTTCTCCTAAGGCCGTATCCCATTACAGTATCAGCCAGAGGTCAAGAGCCTCATCATGCGAATTGGGTGCAGGTATAGGAGTTCCTTCGTTTCTTCTAATACAACACAGGCACTCTTCCTTTTGATTTGAAGACCCGAGAATTAAACAGTTTATTTACATGTCACACACCCAAGGTACAATGGTGAGGTAGGTATAGAGTAATTGATGTAGGAAAATTTCCTTTTCAAAAAGAGGGGGATCATGGGAGGCATACAGGAGTCCTTGGTCTGAACAATTCTAAAATCCAATAGGACATATATTGGCATTTGCTTGGTTAAGACTCAAGGCCTCGGAATCATTTCTCAAGGTTTTTGGCTTTGCCCTCCTTCATTCTTGTTACTGCAAGGTATTTTGTGTTTGCACCTGTGCGGTTTTCCCAGCCTGCTGACTGCCTGTGGAAATGTGGGTATCCAAAGCCCTCGTTTCCTTTCGTAGTGTCTCTGTCCCCTCCAGTCCAAGCTGGTCGTGTTGCTGACAGTTCAGTGATCTTAACAGCTTTGTCGGTCTCCTATGAAGCTTACTGGGGGGAGGGGAGGTTCACTCCGTCAGGCAAAAGCCATACCTGCAGGTTTCTTCAAGGCAAGGCCTTTTCTACCATTGTCTTTCGGAGCACATTTTCTCAGAAGCCTTATCTTTGACCAGAATGTTTTCTGTGTTGTCACCTTCGGTCTTTTGGAGGTCCAAACAAAAGAAGGTTTTACAGCTACACACTCTGCTTCTCCTTCATACTGTGCTTTTTGTTACAGCGTCTTGTGTTTGATCTTTGCCAAGGAGCCATCTCTTAATATTAGCATCTGTTGTTGCCTGCAGAAGCTGGGAATTTCTAAACCCAACAATTCCTGGGTTTGTTTGTTTGAAAGTTCTTTAGTTTATTTCTCTTCTCTTGCATTTTATTGTAAGCACAAGAAGCCAGGTGGTTCCTTTAACATGACTAATGGGTTATTGTATCCCAGTGGGTGCATAGGTCCTCCTTACTCAGCTTGGGGGTGCTGTACAAAGTTGCAAATGATAGGAGATGGGAATTGGTGGGGTCCATGTAGGGGATGGCTGCATGTCTGATGGTCCTGTCCCTTGGCACAGACCAGTCCCGATAGTTGGCATTTCACACTTCTCGGTCTCTTATACGTTAGGTTCTGCTGAGAGTTCGCCTTTGTTTTGTGAATTCTGAGAGGTGGGGGTGTCCCCCACTTTGCTGATGATGAAGTAGGATCTAGCTGGGGGGTGAGTGTCGCAGGGAGCTCCCAGTGCGGTCTCAGGAGGCCCCTACGAGCACCTGGATGTTGGGCCTGAGGTACGAGGATGCTACTGAGCAGCAGTTTATACCTGGGGCTTTGGGCTGATTGCATCTCCCTGCTCTGTGCCAGCGCGTCCGGAGCGGCGACTGGAAAGGGTACTCGGGCAAGCCCATCACGGACGTCATTAACATCGGCATTGGCGGCTCTGACCTGGTGAGGAGGATTCCCTGGGGATGGGGCAAGGGGGCCCACCCAGAGCCTTGGTTTTTCCAGGGTGAGACCTGGCTTCCCCACCTCTGTGGGCCCTGGAATCTTGTTTTCTGATGCTGCGGCTCCCCACAGGGACCCCTCATGGTGACCGAAGCCCTTAAGCCCTACTCTTCAGGAGGTCCCCGGGTCTGGTTTGTCTCCAATATCGACGGGACCCACATCGCCAAAACTCTGGCCACCCTGAACCCTGAGTCGTCCCTGTTCATCATTGCCTCCAAGGTATGGGCCTTGGTCCTGGCCTGGCTTCCCAGCCCTGTGGGAGTAGTGGTGGTGCTGGTGGTGATGGGGGTGGATGCCTTGCCACTGTCCCGGGTACTGGACCCTCCTTTGCGCACTGTGCTTTATGGATCGGGTCAGCACCGCTGCCCTCAGACTGTTCCTTGGCAGGCGGCAAACACAGTTTCCTGATGGAAAGCCCAGACTAGTCAGAACCTTCATCTTAAAGCCACATCTGTTTGCTTTATGGGATCTGTGCCCAGCCTGGGACTGTTCTTGTCTCTCTGAGACCTCTGTGCTTAATGTCTGCTCCTTTCCGATCCCAGAGCCATGCCCAGATAATGTAAGGGTTTTGTCTGTTGTCATTTACCCTGTTTACTCACATCAGTGCACATAAAATATTAAGAATTCCATATGAATTCTGAGATCAGAGCCTAGCCTGGGCTGAAGGGAGCCCCAGGCATGGCTGCAGCCCCTTTCCTGACAGATGCTCTGGCCTTTGACCTGTGGTGGAGGAGTGGGGTGTGGGTGGGGGTTGTGGCTTTTACTAGGATTCCTTTTCCTCTGCCTGTGAAGTTCTGGGATCCCAGGATGATGGCACTACTCCTTCCAGGCCCCTGCCCCAGACACAGACACTCACTGTGGCTTTGTGGATAGGTGGGTAGAGGTTATGTGGGGTGACCGTCACTGCTCGTGATCACTGGGCACCCACATGGCCTCTGCTGCTGGGCCCTGGTTCCAGGCCACACTGAGTCTGAGCTGGAGACTGACTGCTGTACTTTCTGGCTTCAGACCTTTACCACCCAGGAGACCATCACGAATGCGGAGACGGCAAAGGAGTGGTTTCTCCTCTCGGCCAAGGATGTGAGTGCTGGCGTGGGCGGTGGGCACTGGGAAGGACAGGGTGGGCGGGCCCATGCACCTGAGTGGCCAAGCCTAATGCTGTCGCCCTGTTTCTCACTAAGTTGGCAGCGGGAGGCAGCCTCTCGTGGTGCCTGCTTTTTCCAGTTTAGACATTTGGCTTTGCCAGTCTCGGACGGGTCAGATGTGCTAGAACCTACTCTAACTAGCTGAAGGCACTTCAAGGTCCCTTGGCCCAGGAGGGATCCTCTCTACCCATGGCCACACCCACTGTACAGGGGAGGGAACCTGGGCCTTTGAGGGCCTGTGAGGTAGGATGGGCCTAACTCCTTTGTCCTCTTGACCTTGACATGGGGCTCCTCTTAACAGCCTCAGAGCCAAGGACTGGAAATAGCCAGTCCCACCCAGGGCCTCGGTTTCTCCAGGGATGGGAGGCTTGCTGCCCTCAGGTGGCCCTCTGGGATGGGTTTGGTGTAACCTGGCTCTGTCTCTTGCAGCCTTCTGCAGTTGCAAAGCACTTTGTTGCCCTGTCTACTAACACGGTAAGTGCCCGTGTGGGCTCCCAGACTTCCTTCCCTGGGAGGGCCCAGGTCATGTCACGGTCACAGCCTATGGGAATCCTCAAGTCAAGTTGTGGTTCACAGGTCTGGGGATCTTGGCTTGGCTGATGGGATAGAAGGGTGGATTGCCTGTGGGTATGTGAGCTGCAAACCATCCCTTTGGCATCCTCCCATCAAGTCTCTGTAGCTCCAAAGAGGGATCTGGTTGGCTGCGTCCACCTCCCAGGCCTGACTGATGTCCAGAACACCACACACATGACCTCCTTTGGCCTCTGCCAGCCTGCCACGGGCCCTCTCCCCACATGGGATGCGTGGGGTGGGGATGCATCTCATTTCTTACATAAGGAGGTTAAGCCCCAGTGAAGAATTTTTGCCAAGTGACTGCATGAGTCAGTCGTGCTCGGATGAGAATGCGGTCTCCTACCTGTCAGTTGTCCCAGTCCACCTGGCCTGAGGCTGTGCGAGGTATGGGGTGGGGAGGGTGGAGCTGTGTGCTGGGAGTACCAAACCAGGTGAGCACTTGCTGTGTGGTGGGCTTTGTACGGGGCTGTGTCAGAGCTGGAACCACACTCAGATTGTCCTGAGCACTCCCTCCCACCACCTCCGCCCCTCTTGTCCGACCCCCACACCTGCCTCCAGTGCTGACCTGCCCATAGTGGGGAGACAGGAGACATCTTAAGGCTGGCTCACCACGGCACCACTGTCTTTTGCTGGCAGAGCTCACTGTGGTCGGTAGAGCATCTCCTCCTTTGGGACTGCATAAGGGTTTGCTAACCCTGTCTGCCCAGGGGACAGAGCACCCATGGGGTGGGTCTGGTTATCTCCTCAAGGCTTCCAGGGACAGTCACCATCTCTGATACTGGAAGGGCTGGACAGGTGTCCTGGCTGTGGGACACCTGGCCTGGGAGGTGGCCCCTGCTCTGCTCAGGTTCCAGCCCTGGGCTTAGTTTCCCATGTGTCCTGGATGGGCCAGTCTCTGTACCCTGACAGGTCCAGGCGGCGGCTCTTGCAGGGCAGTGTGTGGGGCCAGGCCCTTGCACGGGCTGGGCAGCTTCCCTCAGCTAGAGGGCTTCACAGGCACCGGGCCTCGGGTGTTGCTGGATGGGAGCTGGCCTCGTGTCCCGTTCTGGGGGTGGCTGCTGCCGGTTCCTGCCCTGGACTGACAGGCTGTTCTAGGCTCGCCCCGTCCGTCCCCAGCTTGGACAGTGGGACACCGGGCACCCTGGAGCTCCTATTCTCATCTAGCTAATGTAGGTTTTCTTCCTTCTCTCTCTTTGCCCTTTCCTAGACCAAAGTGAAGGAGTTTGGGATTGACCCTCAAAACATGTTCGAGTTCTGGGATGTAAGTAAAGGCACTTCCTTGCGCTGGGTGAATTATGTGTCCGTGGTCAAGGCATGACCACCATGCCACAGATGAGGGGCCTGTGAGGTCAGGTCAACATTTATTGAGCACCTGCTGCATGCCTGGCTTTGGGAAGGGCTGAGAGGCCCTCAGGGAGGCTTGTGGGGCAGGAGCAGCCCCATCGGGATGAGGGCTCCACTTCCACCGGGGCGGGCTGAGCTTGCAGGGCCAGGCTAACACTCCCCTGGCTGTCTGCCGGCAGCACCCACTGAGGGGTAACTGGAGCCACCTCCCCCCCCCCCCCCACTAAACTGAGGTTGTGAGTTATTCTCAGTGATGACCTTTCTCCGAACGCCGTAAAGGCCACAGGGCAGGGTGAGGCAGGAGATGTGACTGGGCAGGCCCGGTCAGGAGGTACAGGAACAGCTGGAAGGTAGCAGAGAGGAGGCACCAGGCCTGGGGCCCACCTGGGCCCTTGTCAGGCAGCTTGCAGAGTAGACCGTGCCTGAGAGGCCGAGCTGCGGGCTAACCTAGCAGCGGGGGTCACGGACTCCTCTCTGCCACAGCCACGGCTGGTGCCAGGCAGCGATCGGGACCTTGCCTTGTGGCTGGCCTGCGCGTGGCCCTGGGAGAAGGGCTCTGTCTGTGGGGTGCAGTGTGGGCGCTGTGAATGCAGGGGGCGCTGTGCTAACATGGGACTGTAGCAGGCGCATCAAGGAGGGCATTGTCCAGTTGGGGGTTTTCCTATTGGGTCTGTTTCCAGGCCTTCAGACTGGAAGCTGTTTGCTGGGTGGCAGCATCCACAGATGGAATCTCCTTTGAAAACTCTAAAGGCCTTGGAGTCTGGGAGAACATTAAGCCCTAATGTCCTGAGGCATCTGTTGTGTGTCATGAGTTAACTTCTTTCTAGAATGGGACTAATTATGTACCATCCTTGGAAGAATTGAGAAGTCACTCAAATCATTTTCTGCATCCTGTGGCTCAGAGGAGGAACCCCGGTCGAGAGAGATTGGGCAGCTTCTAACAAACGTTGCATGTCTGATAAAGTAGGGGAGGCCCCTGCTGCCTCTTCTCTGGGATCCGGAGCCTCAACAGGTGGTGGTCAGGGGCAAGAGGGTCTTCTGCTAGCCAAAGCCCTGTGTGGGTTTTCACTGCCCATGGCTGCCCGGCATGGAGAGGTGATGGGGGCGGGGGGGGGTGGCAGCTCAGGGCAAGGCCCAGGCCTCCCAGGTAAGGCCTGGGAATGACAGGTGGGCACACCAACGTGGGGCTGGGGCCGGGTAGTGAAGCCTGAGTGGCCGAGGTGGGCACAGTGAAGGCCTCTTGGGCCGGGCCTGGCAAACCACATACACAGTGGCTGGAAGAGGGACCTGCCTGGGTTGCTAAAGGTGTATTATTGTTTTGAATCAAGAAGGTGACATCTGAGGAGCCAGGGACAGGTGAAATTTCTGGAGCTAGTATCTCTTAGGTGAGATGGAGGGTCAGGACAGGCATAGGGACATTGTGCTGGCTCTGAAGTAAGATCGGAAGAGGCCAGTCTGGTAGGGGGATGTGTAAGTGGTGGGGGCTCGTCAGTTAGGGTCAGTTATGGGGTAGCTTCATGTCAGGATCAGGCAGAGATACGATGGTGCATTGTGGGGTTTCTCAGGGCTCAGCCGGAGTTAGCACACAGTGGAGAGCTAACTTTGGCTGGTGGCGTCTAAAGAGGCACCAGGATAGGCACAGGTGAGTTCTGAGGAGGAGCCAGGACAGGTAAAGGTACTCTTGAGGTCTGTGACTTCTGGGAGACACAGGTTATTTCAGGATGGTTCTATCAAGTGAGGTCTGAGGAGCCAGAGTCACATACAGGTACTTTAACCTGGGTCTATGAGTTGAAGTCCCTGGCATGGGACAGGTGTATACATTGGGGTCTGTCCGACTGGTCCTGCAAAGTGAATATCAGGTAACGAGTGTCTGATCACTCAAATGAAGTGATAAAAACTCAGCATTAGGCAAACCTAGGTAAGTGCCCTGAGCCACATCAGCTACCTGGCTCTTGGCATCCTGACCAGGTGTGATAAGCAGAGCTCAAGGGTTGCAGAGGCCTCTGAGGACCCGCAACCAGCCCAGGGTTCTGGCACTGGGTTCTGGCTGGGGTGGGGCTCAAGGGGCCCAGAGGAGTAAAAGGTAGGAATACCCTGAGTTATAAAAGGTGGGGGCAGGGGAAGAACAGACAGGAGCTATGTTGGTAAGGTGTAGTCCGAGAAGCTCGTGGTGGACAAAGGCCTAGAGAGCCACATGTATGGGGTGAGTTTCTGAGGCCCAAGTCTCAGCACCAAGAGGCTCTCACCAGTTTTCCCTCAGGCTGGGTAAGCAGCCAGGAGCAGTCTGGCCTGAGGGAAGAGTCCGTTCAGTTTAGGTTTGTACAGCGGAGTCTGCCGGGGTGGGAGGGCCGTAGAACCACGTCCGTCTGAGGTCACAGGAGCTGGAAGCAGACACGGTGTGTATGACTAGGTTTCTTAGGGAGTCCTCAGGGGCCAAGGTGAGGCACATATAGGAAGAAGTGGGTTGCTCAGGTAAGGACACTGGAGCCGAAGAAGGGCTGACATAGCTGAGTCTGACAGGTGAGGACTAGAAATCCGTGATCGGGTCCAGCTGAGAACTGTGCCCTCGGGTGATATCTAGCGGTTCTGGTGACGCGCAGGTTGATGATCCTGGAGGTGGTCCTGGGTCACCTGGGGAAAGACAAGCTGGAGTCAGGCAGAGGGATGGGGAACATCCCAGAGGCATGCACCCAGAAGGTATATGAATTCTGGGTCTGGCTCAGATATGTAGAACAGGTTTGTCAGGTGGGGCTTGAGAGGGCAGGTGAGTTTCAAGTTTGTACTTTTGGGTCTCGAATAGGTAAGGTCTAAATTGCTGAGGTCAGGCCCTGGTTTGTATTCTGAACCTGAGGAGCTGGGGCCAAGCATAGGTGGGTAGAGCTGAGTTTTTTGGGTAACATCTTTGAAGCCAAGGGTAAGCAGAGGTAGGTTGACCTGAAGAGCCACGGTTAGGTTTATTCAACTCTGTCTCCCCACTGAGTTTAGGTATAGGTAGGTAGACCAGATCTGTCAGGTAAGGCCTAAGGAGGCCGTGTTAGGCTTATCTAGAAAGAACTCTATCTCTTAGATGATCTCTGCAGTAATGAAGTGACAGTCGGGAGGATAGGGCTCGGTCTCTCAGGTGAGATCTCAGGAGCCAGGATTGAGTGCAAGTGACTAGATCTGGATCTTCTAAGTTAAGGTCAAGGTAGGAAGATAGAATTGCGCCTCTACCTATCTTGTAGAGCTGTCTTGCAAGGCTGACAAGTTGTGGTCAGATACAGATAATGTGGAATTGAGTTTCTCAGATAAGGTCTACGAGGTCTGTATCTGGCAGGGGTTTGTATCCTTGGAACTATCCATATGAGTTAAGCATGGGTGAGTACAGCAGGGTTTGTCAGGTAAGGTCTATGCTGCCAAGATGAGGGCAGGTTCATAATACTAGGTCTGTCCAGTGAGATGTAAAAAGTCACAGTTGAGTCCCGGTAAGAATCGAATGTTTTAGATGTAAGCAACTGAAAGGAGGTACAGGTAGGCAGAGCTCGCCCACTATGTACAGTGTCAGGAACCAGGAGCAAGCATGGGGAGATAGATCTGACTTGCCAGGTGAGTTCTGAGGAGCCAGGGTCAAGCTCAGGTATGCAGAACTGGCCCACCAGGTGAGGTCTGAGGAGCCAGGGTCAAGCCCAGGTAGGTAAAACTGGCCCACCAGGTGAGGTCTGAAGAACGAGGATCTAGCACAGGTAGGTAGAGCTGGTCTGCCATGTAAGGCCTGAGGAGCGAGGGTCAAGCCCAGGTAGGCAGAACTGGCCCACCAGGTGAGGTCTGGGGAGCTGGGATCAAGCATAGGTAGGTAGAACTGGACTGCCAGGTGTCATCTGAGGAGCCAAGGTCAAGTATAGGTAGGTAGAATTAGCCTATCAAATAAAGTTTGAGGAATTAGAGTCAAGTCCAAGTAGGCTTGCTAGGTGAGGTCTGAGGAGCCAGGGTCAAGCCCAGGTAGGTAGAACTGGCCCACCAGGTGAGGTTTGAGGAACCGGATCAAGCACAGGTAGGTAGAACTGGACCTCCAGGTATGATCTGAGGTTAAGGTCAAGTATAGGTAGGTAGAATTAGCCTATCAGGTAAAGTTTAAGGAATCGGAGTCAAGCCCAGGTAGGCTTGCTAGGTGAGGTCTGAGGAGCCAGGGTCAAGCCCAGGTAGGTAGAGTTGGCCCTCCAGGTATGGTCTGAAGAGGCAAGGTCAAGCACAGGTAGGTAGAACTGGCCTGCCAGGTAAGGTCTGAGGAGCTAGGGTCAAGCACAGGTAGGTAGAACTGGCCGGCCAGGTAAGTTCTCAGGAGCCAGGATAGAGCACAGGTAGGTAGAGCTGGCCCTCCAGATAAGGTGTGAAGAGCCAAGGTCAAGCACAGGTAGGTAGAACTGGCCTGCCAGGTATGGTCTGAGGAGCCAGGGTCAAGCCCAGGTAGGTAGAACTGGCCCACCAGGTATGGTCTGAGGAGCCAGGGTCAAGCACAGGTAGGTAGAACTGGCCCACCAGGTATGGTCTGAGGAGCGAGGGTCAAGCCCAGGTAGGTAGAACTGGCCCACCAGGTAAGTTCTCAGGAGCCAGGGTCAAGCACAGGTAGGTAGAGCTGGCCCTCCAGATAAGGTCTGAAGAGGCAAGGTCAAGCACAGGTAGGTAGAACTGGCCCACCAGGTATGGTCTGAGGAGCCAGGGTCAAGCCCAGGTAGGTAGAACTGGCCCCACCAGGTGAGGTCTGAGGAACCGGATCAAGCACAGGTAGGTAGAACTGGACCTCCAGGTATGATCTGAGGTTAAGGTCAAGTATAGGTAGGTAGAATTAGCCTATCAGGTAAAGTTTAAGGAATCGGAGTCAAGCCCAGGTAGGCTTGCTAGGTGAGGTCTGAGGAGCCAGGGTCAAGCCCAGGTAGGTAGAGTTGGCCCTCCAGGTATGGTCTGAAGAGGCAAGGTCAAGCACAGGTAGGTAGAACTGGCCTGCCAGGTAAGGTCTGAGGAGCTAGGGTCAAGCACAGGTAGGTAGAACTGGCCGGCCAGGTAAGTTCTCAGGAGCCAGGATAGAGCACAGGTAGGTAGAGCTGGCCCTCCAGATAAGGTGTGAAGAGCCAAGGTCAAGCACAGGTAGGTAGAACTGGCCTGCCAGGTATGGTCTGAGGAGCCAGGTCAAGCACAGGTAGGTAGAACTGACCCGCCAGGTAAGTTCTCAGGAGCCAGGGTCAAGCACAGGTAGGTAGAGCTGGCCCTCCAGATAAGGTCTGAAGAGGCAAGGTCAAGCACAGGTAGGTAGAACTGGCCCACCAGGTATGGTCTGAGGAGCCAGGGTCAAGCCCAGGTAGGTAGAACTGGCCCACCAGGTATGGTCTGAGGAGCCAGGGTCAAGCCCAGGTAGGTAGAACTGGCCCGCCAGGTAAGTTCTCAGGAGCCAGGGTCAAGCACACGTAGGTAGAGCTGGCCCACCAGGTATGGTCTGAGGAGCCAGGGTCAAGCCCAGGTAGGTAGAACTGGCCCGCCAGGTAAGTTCTCAGGAGCCAGGGTCAAGCACACGTAGGTAGAGCTGGCCCTCCAGATACGGTCTGAAGAGCCAAGGTCAAGCACAGGTAGGTAGAACTGGCCCACCAGGTATGGTCTGAGGAGCCAGGGTCAAGCACAGGTAGGTAGAACTAGCCTGCCAGGTAAGGTCTGAGGAGCCAGGGTCAAGCACAGGTAGGTAGAACTGGCCTGCCAGGTAAGGCCTGAGGAGCCAGGGTCAAGTACAGGTAGGTAGAACTGGTCCACCAGGTATGGTCTGAAGAACCAGGTTCAAGCCCAGGTAGGCAGAACTGGCCCACCAGGTGAGGTCTGAGAAACTGGGATCAAACACAGGTAGGTAGAACTGGACTGCCAGGTATCATCTGAGGAGCCAAGGTCAAGTATAGGTAGGTAGAATTAGCCTATCAGATAAAGTTCGAGGAATCGGAGTCAAGTCCAGGTAGGCTTGCTAGGTGAGGTCTGAGGAGCCAGGGTCAAGCCCAGGTAGGTAGAACTGGCCCACCAGGTATGGTCTGAGGAGCCAGGGTCAAGCCCAGGTAGGTAGAACTGGCCCACCAGGTATGGTCTGAGGAGCCAGGGTCAAGCACAGGTAGGTAGAACTGACCCACCAGGTATGGTCTGAGGAGCCAGAGTCAAGCCCAGGTAGGTAGAATTAGCCTATCAGGTGAAGTTTGAGGAATTGGAGTCAAGTCCAGGTAAGCTTCCTAGGTGAGGTCTGAAGAACCAGGGTCAAGCACAGGTAGGTAGAGCTGGCCTGCCAGTAAGGTCTGAGGAGCCAGGGTCAAGCACAGGTAGGTAGAACGGGCCCGACAGGTAAGGTCTGAGGAGCCAGGGTCAAGCACAGGTAGGTAGAACGGGCCTGACAGGTAAGGTCTGAGGAGCCAGGGTCAAGCACAGGTAGGTAGAACGGGCCTGACAGGTAAGGTCTGAGGAGCCAGGGTCAAGCACAGGTAGGTAGAACGGGCCTGACAGGTAAGGTCTGAGGAGCCAGGGTCAAGCACAGGTAGGTAGAACGGGCCCGACAGGTAAGGTCTGAGGAGCCAGGGTCAAGCACAGGTAGGTAGAACGGGCCCGACAGGTAAGGTCTGAGGAGCCAGGGTCAAGCACAGGTAGGTAGAACGGGCCTGACAGGTAAGGTCTGAGGAGCCAGGGTCAAGCACAGGTAGGTAGAACGGGCCCGACAGGTAAGGTCTGAGGAGCCAGGGTCAAGCACAGGTAGGTAGAACGGGCCTGACAGGTAAGGTCTGAGGAGCCAGGGTCAAGCACAGGTAGGTAGAACGGGCCCGACAGGTAAGGTCTGAGGAGCCAGGGTCAAGCACAGGTAGGTAGAACGGGCCTGACAGGTAAGGTCTGAGGAGCCAGGGTCAAGCACAGGTAGGTAGAACGGGCCCGACAGGTAAGGTCTGAGGAGCCAGGGTCAAGCACAGGTAGGTAGAACGGGCCTGACAGGTAAGGTCTGAGGAGCCAGGGTCAAGCACAGGTAGGTAGAACGGGCCCGACAGGTAAGGTCTGAGGAGCCAGGGTCAAGCACAGGTAGGTAGAACGGGCCTGACAGGAGGTCTGAGGAGCCAGGGTCAAGCACAGGTAGGTAGAACGGGCCCGACAGGTAAGGTCTGAGGAGCCAGGGTCAAGCCCAGGTAGGTAGAACTGGCCCACCAGGTAAGGTCTGAGGAGTCAGGGTCAAGCCCAGGTAAAGTTTGAGGAGTTGCAGTCAAGTCCAGGTAGGCTTACTAGGTAAGGTCTGAAGAACCAGGGTCAAGCCCAGGTAGGTAGAGCTGGCCCTCCAGATAAGGTGTGAGAGCCAAGGTCAAGCCCAGGTAGGTAGAACTGGACTGCCAGGTATGATCTGAGGGGCCAGTGTCGAGCATAGGTAGGTAGAACTTAGCCTATCAGGTGAAGTCTGAGGAAGTAGAGTCAAGCACAGGGAGGCAGATTGGCTTGCTGGGTGAGCTCTGAGGAGCCAGGGTCAAGCACAGGTAGGCAGATCTGACTTGTCAAGCAAGGTCTGAGAATCCAGGGTCAAGCACAGGTAGGTAGAACTGGACCACTGGGTATGGTCTGAGGAGCCAAGGTTGAGCATAGGTAGGTTGAACCAACCTGTCAGGTGAAGCCTGAGGAACTGGGGTCAAGCAAAGGTAGGCAGAGCTGGCCCACTGGGTACAGTAGGAGGAGCCCAGGACATACATACAGGGTGGGTAGAGCTGGCTTACTAGCTGCAGTGTAAGGACTTGGGCACGTAAGGTAGACAGATCTGGCCCGCCAGGCGTGGTCTCCGGACCCAGGGTCATGCAGTGTAGGCAGAACTGGCCCACTAGATATGGTCTGAGGAGTCAGGGTAGCACAGGTTGGCAGAACTGTCCTGCTAGCTGCAGTATAAGGAGCCAGGGTCCGGTGTAGCTCAGTAGAGCCGGCCCAGCAGCTGCAGCGTAAGGAGCCACAGGCATGTAAGGTTGGCTGAACCGCCCTGCCAGGGATGGTCCCTGAACCCAGGGTCAAGCACAGGTCAGTGGAGCTGGCCTGACAGATGTGGTCTGAGGAGCCAGGGTCAGAGGCAGGAAGGCAAAGCACATCTACCAAGTGTAATGTCTTGAGGAGGCCCGAAGAGTTGGGGTTGAACTGAGGAACTAAGGTCCAGCATAGATAGAGCCGGCCTGCCAGGCGTGGCCTGAGGAGGTCGGTGAGGTAGGTAGATTGACTTGCTGGTGTTGGATTCAGGCAAGGGTACATATCCTTGGGTTTTCGTGGTGAGGCCTGAAGAAGGAAGGCGAAGATTGGGTGGGTGGAGTGGCCACAGGTGAGTCCCGCAGCTCTGAGGTCTTCAGGTAAACAGACCACCTTGGGGCTCAGAGGAGGTCTGCGAGCCCTCAGACGTGAGCAGGTGGACGTGGCTCTCTCAAGCACAGGCTTTGGAGCCAGAGATACCTGCCTGGGTCTTGTTGGTGTGTCTTTGGAACATGGTTCTGGCTCAGGTGTGCTGACCGAGGTCTTAGAGTTAGAGGGGAGGCTTGGAGAGCACGGGTTAGTCACAGGGAGGGAGAACCACATCTTGCAGGGGTGGGTGGGGCAGTCTCTAGAGCACAGGTCTGCAGAGAGATTCGTGTCCGGTGAGCTGAGGCTCGTCAGTGAGGCGTTGGTGCCAGGTCACACAGCGGTGGTTAGCGTTGGCTCTGGCTGCAAGATGCGAAGAGCCACGTCAGAGAAGGATAGAGAGCTGGGTTTTTCAAGTTAGGCCTGGGGGCGTTGAGGTCAGGCCTGTTTAGACAGAGCTGGGTCTCTCAGGAAGGTGTGAGGAGTCTGAGTTGGGCTTGGGAAGGTGGGCCTGGGTCTGTCGGTTGAGATGTGAGGAGTCAGGGTCCAGCACCGACAGATGTGGAGCCAGTGCGTCTGCACAGCTGCATGGGGCCTGGCTCCGCAGGGGTCTGACCCTGCCGTGTGAGTCCTGGAGGAGGACCTGGGTAGGCTGAACTGAGCTCGCGGGCGAAGCCATTGCTTCCGTCCATCCGTGTTGGCTTTGTCATGAGTCCCTGGACAGAGGTCTATCAAGCACCCATCTTCGGTGGGTTCTTGTCCCCTGGATTCAGGGACAAGTTGGCGTCCCTGGGCTTGTTAGGTGAAATGAGTAGGCATGATCTAGCCCAGGAACGCATAACAGGTGTGGCTGGTGAGGCCTGATAATGTGGGTCAGGTGCAGGTGGGGCCCTTGGTGGTAGGATCAGGCATGGGCTCTCCTCAAGGGAAAGCCAGAGTCATCATAGGTATGTGTCCCTACGGTCAGCCTGGGGAGGTCTTGGTAACCCTTAGGATCACATAGGACAGACAGAATGCCTTGAACCAGAGCTCCTGTTCTCAGTACCCTGGTCAGGCATGATGGACAGAGCTCATGGTATTGCAGTGGCCCGAGGATCTATAGCCAGGCCAAGGTGTGGTCTGATGGGCATAGGGGCTGAGTTACTCACATGGGAAAAAAGTAGGTTATAAGTGGTTAGATAAAGTGAGGGGCTGGGGGCTGGGGCAGGGGAGGCACAGAATGCCAAACCAATGAGGAACTACCTCTGTGAGGTGCGATCTGAAAGGGCCACTGCAGGTAAAGTGAGTTCTCGAGATTGTGTCTGTAGGTGGAGGTCAGATGCTGGCATTGTTGGGCTCCCAAAAGTGAGGTCTAATGACCCGGGACAGCCAAAATCAGCAGCTTGGCCGCGCAGTTTCTAGAATTGAGTCTGTTTGGTGAGATCTGGGAGCCTGTGTCAGGCGTAGTGTGGCTCCTGGGACTGTGTCTGTCTGGTAAGGTTCCCCCAAACCTGGACTCTTTCCAGGTGAAGGGCTCCAGCCATTCATCTCATTACCCAAGCCAGAAACCTCTGGGCCACACTTGATTCTCTCTTCTTTTCAATTCATCCTGTTTGATTGAAGCTCCTGAATGAGCCCTCTGCCTTCCCCATCCAGGGTCGAGTCATGTTCCTGATGACCACTGGGGCTCCCTGCTTCATCCTCCGGCATTGCCTCTCAGCTTCTACCCTCCGGCTCCCACGCCTTCCTTCATCTAGACTGTGCTGTGGTTCCTCTTGCCCAGCCTGTCTCAGTGGGCTTCCAGTAGAGAATTAAGCCCTCATGCCCCAAGGCATCCAGTAGATATCATGAATTAGCATTTCTTCCTTGCTTCTAGGAGGGTATTAGCCTTGGACCATTCTTGGGAGAGTTGAGAAGTGAAGACATTGGAAGTGTTTTCTGTGGGGCTTAATTCTCTCAGTTGAGAAAGGCTGCTCTTGCCACAGGACCTTCACATATGCTGTATTGGCTGCTGGAATGCTTCTCCCCCCTCAGTGCTTTCCTGGGTAATGCTTTCTCATTCTTTAGATCCAAGCTTAAGCACTCCTCAGATTCCTTTTACAATTGATTTCATTGCTGTATTTCCATTCTCCCAAGCACTTGTATTTCATTTCACATTTTTTGGCATGATTATTACATTTACATCTCTAGGGAGCCCCCCTGAGCTGCTTCTGTTGAATGTGGTAGGTGTTCCATAAAAAGCTGTTAGGAAGGTGTGAATGGATTTCTGAGGATTTAAGTGATAAAGAGTGGAGTCTGCAAGTGTGACTAGGTAGGTCTTGGGGCTGAGGCTGAGAAGATCTATCAGGTATGAGCCCTGGGCCTGCCACTGTCCCGGGAGGCACTGGGTTTGTCTGGTGCAGGCCAAACCCAGGTTTATTGGTATCTGAGGAGGCCGGGCTGAGACCCAGGTAGAAGCTACTGTATCCTTTCCTTGTTTGAGGAATAGGACCTCATACCTGTGCCAGCAGATTCTGACCTGTTACCAGCCAGGTAGGTGGGCTAGTCACAAGTACAAGAAGCTGGGGCCGTCAGTGTTTAGAGAGTCTGGATATAGATATGAGGTACTAGGTCTGTTAGTGACTGAGGAGGTGGGTCCTGGCACAAGTATGAGGCATCGGTTCTGTCATTGTCCCACGAGGCACAACCAAACACAGGTATGAGGTACTGGCTCTGTCAGTATTTGAAAACACTTTGGCACAGGTATGAAGCACTGGTCTCTCAGTGTCTGAGGGGGCTGGACCTGGCAAGGTATGAGATGTTGGTCTGCTGGTGTCTGAGGAAGTGGGGCCTGGTACCAGGTAGGAAGCACTGGGTCTGTTTCTAAGGAAACCGGTCCTGGCACAGGTATGAGGCACTGGGTCTCTGTCTGAGGAAACTGGGCCTGGTACCAGGTATGAGGCGCTGGGTCTGTCTGTCTGAGGAGGCCAGGTCTGGCACAGGTATGAGACGCTGGGTCTGTGTGTCTGTCTGTCTGAGGAGGAGGCCAGGCCTGGCGCGGGTATGAGGCGCTAGGTCTGTGTGTCTGTCAGAGGAGGAGCCTGGGCCTGGCACAGGTATGAGGCACTTGGTCTCTGTGTCTGAGGGGGAGGTGGGGTCTGGCACAGGTATGAGGCACTGGGTCTGTCTGTCAGAGGAGGAGCCTGGGCCTAGCACAGGTATGAGGCACTGGGTCTGTGTGTCTGAGGTGGATCCTGGGCCTGGCACAGGTATGAGGCGCTGGGTCTGTCTGTCTGTCAGAGGAGGAGCCTGGGCCTGGCACAGGTATGAGGCACTGGGTCTGTGTGTCTGAGGAGGAGGTGGGGTCTGGCGCAGGTATGAAGGCGCTGGGTCTGTCTGTCTGTCAGAGGCGGAGCCTGGGCCTGGCGTGGGTATGAGGTGCTGGGTCGGTCTGTCAGAGGAGGAGCCTGGGCCTGGCACAGGTATGAGGCACTGGGTCTGTGTGTCTGAGGAGGAGGTGGGGTCTGGTGCAGGTATGAGGCATGGGTCTGTCTGTCTGTCTGAGGAGGAGCCTGGGCCTGGCACAGGTATGAGGCACTGGGTCTGTGTGTCTGAGGAGGAGGTGGGGTCTGGCGCAGGTATGAGGCACTGGTCTGTCTGTCAGAGGCAGAGCCTGGGCCTGGCGTGGGTATGAGGCTCTGGGTCTGTCTGTGTGAGGAGGAGGCCGGGCCTTGTGCAAGTATGAGGCACTGGGTCTGTCTGTGTCTGAGGAGACAGGGCCAGCCATGGTAAGGTCTTCAGTTCAGTCTTGTGGTTCTGATCAGTCTCATGTAGTCTTCCCTGTTGGTCAGCACAAAGAGTTGCCAGCGCCTGGCCTGCTGTCTTGCTTCCCAGAGGTGGGTTGGGCCCAGGCCCTCCATGCTGCTCCTGTGGAAGAACGTTGCTCTCGGGGCAAATTTTGTGGCAGGAGGGAGGGGGGCGGGGTGTGCCAACCCTTCTTCAGCACGTTTTCCTGTCTCTCCTAGTGGGTAGGAGGACGCTACTCGCTGTGGTCAGCCATTGGACTCTCCATTGCACTGCATGTGGGTGAGTGTGTGTTTTAGTTGTGGGAGACCATGTTGTAGTCTGCGGTCAGGGGTGGGGGTCGCATGTCCCTGAACATCTTTCTGACCCCACAGGCCGTTGGCCTCTGCCCCCTTGGCTGGAACATTTCTTTCAGGTCAGGAGGGCAGGCCTGATTTTCTCTGGGATTTGCAGGTTGGCCTTTCTCTCTACCCCTCACAACTGCCGTCCTGTTGTTTCCCATGGAAGGTGAAGTTAGATCGGCC
Source organism: Ailuropoda melanoleuca (assembly GCF_002007445.2). Taxonomy (NCBI): domain Eukaryota; kingdom Metazoa; phylum Chordata; class Mammalia; order Carnivora; family Ursidae; genus Ailuropoda; species Ailuropoda melanoleuca. The sequence goes on along the minus strand of NC_048229.1, from coordinate 40,858,032 downwards.
TTTGCACTCGAGGCTGACTCTGGTTAGAGAGGCTTTCTGTGGGCCCAAGTCTTCCCAGGTCCTGTTTCTTCTGGCTGCACATCAGCTTTTCCTTGGTTCCAGAAGAAGCTGTGTCCACTGCCACGAGGGCACTGGACATGACCATTTCTGTTGACGTTGCTTTTGTGTCGCAGGATTTGACAACTTTGAGCAGCTGCTCTCAGGGGCTCACTGGATGGTAAGTGCTGAGGCTTGTGTTCTCTGTCAGAGACATTTGGTTGGTCCAGCTCCCTTCTTCCTTCCCTCCTGGGCAGGCTGCTCAGCTCCCACCCACCCTGCTCTCGTTTCAGGACCAGCACTTCCGTACGACGCCCCTGGAGAAGAATGTCCCTGTCCTGCTGGCTCTGCTGGGTATCTGGTACATCAACTGCTTTGGGTGTGAGACACAGGCCATGCTGCCCTATGACCAGTATCTGCACCGCTTTGCTGCCTACTTCCAGCAGGTAGGCCAGGCCAGGACTTGGGGTCAACCTGTGGGGGGCCTGGGAGGCCCAGGGGCCCAGGTTCCTGCCCCTCTAGTGGCTTTTTCCCCCAGCTGCCCTTGGGCACAGCCAAGGCCCACTTGTGTTCCAATCTCAGGGTGAATCTCTGTTACCAGGGTCCGTTTGGTGCATGTTAGCTGAATTTGACCACCATGGGAGGGCATGACTAGTTATCGTGGTGGCCAGTCAGACCCTAAGGGCATGTGTCTTCCCTGGGTCATTTCTTCCTTGGCCATCGCTCTGTGTGCCTGCCAGAGGGTGGGGTCACCAGCTGGGACCCCTCTGGCTTGTACTGCCTTTGTCCCTCCAGGAAAGCAAGTTCACACCCAGTCTGTGGTGCCCCTTTGGGCTACTCACGCCCCTCTGCACCCCCGCAAATCTCCCAGAACCCCTGGGGACCAAGCAGCCCTTCTCGAGTCCCGATTCTATTCCATGCAGCCCTTCCACATCTGTCCCTGGTTTGTTCAGCATGATCCTAGATTTTGGCCTGCAGCCCTTGGGCAGGCACAGTTGACTTTCACCAACACCTGAAGCTGATTAAAGAAGGGGCCAGGGCTCCCCCACAGCCCAGCATCTGGTTGAGGTGACAGACCTCAAAGGTTGTACACTCTGGACTCCAGCCAGCCTTTCTCTTAAGACGTCAGTTAAAGAGGGGCACCTGGCTGGCTTGGTCAGAAGAGCACAGGACTCTTGATCTTGGGGCCATGAGTTCGAACCCCATGTGGGGTGTAGAGATTACTTAAATAAATAAACTTTTTTAAAAAAAGGTATCAATTAAAGATATTGTGACTGATTTCTGCTCTTACAGAGGTCCTCCTCAGACCTCCATACCCACCTTCTCCTGGTCGTGGGTCCTTCCTGCAGTGGTCTAAGCCAGAAAGCTAAGAGCCTGTGTCCTCACAGGTGAGGGGAGATACAGGGGTCCTGCTTGTGGACACCACACAGGGCAGGGCAGGTACGCATGGTGCATCCCAGGCAGGATCTAGGCACAGTGCATGAAGAAAAGCAAGGCTTGCAGCTAGAGGGCTGGGTCTTTGTCCCTGTTCCAGGGTGACATGGAGTCCAACGGGAAGTATATCACCAAGGCCGGCACTCGCGTGGACCACCAGACGGGCCCCATTGTGTGGGGGGAGCCAGGGACCAATGGCCAGCATGCCTTCTACCAGCTCATCCACCAAGGTAGGGGCCCTCTGGCCTGGGCAGGGGGGCTGCTGTGGACGTGGAGGGCCCACCAGCAGAGACTTCTCCCTCGGGTGGCTCCTGTGGGCTGGGGTGAGTGCTTGGCTGACCACTGTGCCCTTTGCAGGCACTAAGATGATACCTTGTGACTTCCTCATCCCAGTCCAGACCCAGCACCCGATAAGGAAGGGTTTGCATCACAAGGTAAGGGCCCTGACCAACCTCTCCTCACACTTTCTCAGGCTTACTTTACGCCCAGGCTACTTAAGAGCTGATGCATTAGTGGGCAGTTGTGCCAGTTTTCTATTCCTGCCATAATAAATTACACAAACTTAGTGGCTTAAAACAACACCCGATTTTTATCTCAGTTCTGTGGGTCTAAAGTCCAGCAGGCTCCACTGGGTGTCTGCTCAGGGTAGGACCAAGGTCCAGTTTCCTTGACGGTAGCTGGGGGTCATTCTCAGCTTCGAGAAGCCACCTTGGCCTGTGGTGCTGTCCATCTTAGAGCCAGCAGTGGTGGGTTGAGTCCCGCTCCAGCCTCAGTTCTGTCCTGCCCCTTCCGTTGCATCTCTCTGACACAGTTGTCTGGCCACTTCTGAGGGCCTATGTGATTCCGTTAGGCCCACCTCTCCCTGTCTCAAGGTCTGTTACCTTCATTCCATCTGTAAGATGCCTTTTGCCATGTAATGTAACCCACAGAGGTGTAACAGCAGGGAGGGGGCAAAGGTCATGGAGCCAAGCTCGTGCTTACCACAGCAGCACACAGGAAAACGATAAGATAGATATTGCTGGGGTGCCTGGGTGGCTCAGTCAGTTGAGCATCTGACTCTTGGTTTTGGCTCAGGTCATGATCTTGGGGTCGTGAGATGGAGCCCTGAGTCAGGCTCCGCACTCAGCGTGGAGTCCTTTTGGGACTCTGTGTCTCTCTCTTTCTCAAATAAATAAACAAATCTTAAAAAAAAAAAAGAAAAAGGTAGATATTGCTAAGTTCCTAGGAGGGTCTTTGACAAGTCATGCATATCTATCCCTTCAAGGGCAGTTACTGTTGTCACGTACTTCGCTGTGTCATCAGATGCGCCCTGCTGTCCCCCTCTCACTCCACTTGAACTCTGCATTAGGGGCTGGCAGCCTGACCTAGGCTGGGACTAGCCCCACCAGGGGTGTGCCGGGCAGTCTTGCCCCTCTGCATGAAGCTCACACAGGACTTCCAAGTGGAACTGGGTGTCTCTCTTGTCAGATCCTCCTGGCCAACTTTTTGGCCCAGACTGAGGCCCTGATGAAGGGGAAGTCGACAGAGGAGGCCCGGAAGGAACTGCAGGCCGCAGGGAAGAGTCCAGAGGCCATGGAAAAGCTGTTGCCACATAAGGTCAGCACTTCTCCTGCAGGGGGCTTTGGCTGGTATCCTGGAGTTGGAAGGATAAAATTGTGGGGTCAGGGTAGGGATTCATGAGTGCCTGGCTTGTCCTACCCAGTAGGAGGGACTGTCCTTACAGATAGGCATATCCTAGCCTTTGGGGGTAGGGTGCACATCCGTTCTGGGGATTTGGGGGTTATAACTAACCAGGGGATATTCCTGGGTGTTTTCTAAAGGTCTTTGAAGGAAATCGCCCAACCAACTCTATTGTGTTCACCAAGCTCACGCCATTCATTCTGGGAGCCTTGATTGGTGAGTGAGCAGGGAAGGACCTGGCCTGGGGTAGGTTGGATTGGGCCGGTAAAGCCCTAATGTGCCCTATCTGCCACCTCTGCAGCCATGTATGAGCACAAGATCTTCGTTCAGGGTGTCATCTGGGACATCAACAGCTTTGACCAGTGGGGGTGAGTTGCTCCTTCTCCTGGGAAGGGTGGAGAATGCCTATGGGTTGGCTTGTGGATTTCACTCGCTGTGCTGGAACTTCCTCTTACCATTCTTTCTCCTTGTCCTGGCAGGGTGGAGCTGGGAAAGCAGCTGGCCAAGAAAATCGAGCCTGAGCTTGACGACAGTAGCCCAGTGACCTCTCACGACTCTTCCACCAATGGGCTAATCAACTTCATCAAGCAGGAGCGTGAGGCCAGAAGCCAATAAACTCATGCCCGCCTGCAGCCCCTGTTGTGACTGGTCCTTCTTGTCCCTCCTCATCAGAGATGCACTGCACAGTCCTTCCCAGACCCGCCTCTGGTTGTGGGCCTGGAGCACAAGCCCTTTGGGGGAAGCTGGTCTGGAAATGCCACCCCTGCCCTTCCCTGTCCGCATGCCCTCTGTTTTATGATTGGCTGAAGTGTTTCAGTGCAGCTGATTTTTCTGACCATGTTCACTTTGTTCGTGTACCAGATAGAAAAATAAAGATGCCACAAAGGAGGGTGTAGGCTGAGCCTCTTCTCGTCTCCAGAAGTGGTGCTGTACACAGGAGTTAGGTGCCCAGTAGGAGTGATGTGCCTTGCCTGATTGAGGCTTGACTGTAAGTGCTGAGTAGGTCCAGAGTGGAGGATGGTCCCTTGAGAAGAGAGTGGAGGGGGCTGGGGCACAATCAAAGTCACAGGTGCAGCTTGGCTTCTGTAAGCAAATCCTTTCTCCTTTGTTCGCTCTTCACCTCCGTGACTTTGGAGGAATTGCATACTTTTGTTCACCGGATAGTTCTAAAAAGCTGCAGATTATGTCTGTTTTGGGTGAATACCGAGTTTGGATCAAGGGTGACGATCGTCTTCTGGCCAGATGCTCAGGTAATTCTCTCCTTTTATAAGACAGACATTGGGGAAAAAAGGATTTTGAACAAACCACCCTTTTAGCTTCTATTCAATATACTAAGTAATATTTTTGGCCAACTAGGCAGAAAGTGAATTTTATTTAAAAAAGTTGATGAGCAGAATTGAGGGGCAGACTAGAGGCTGAGTTTCCAGGATCTACACCCTAGGTCATGATACAGAATCTGGATAGGAAGACTGCTGCCCTTTTACAAAGCCCTGCTGCCCCCGACCCTGTCATCACAGTAGCCTTCACCCCATTCTCTCCTGGGTCGCCCACTTGTGGGTAGTCGGTCATGTGCCTTCCTCAAGACAAGGAAAGCCGGGATTTGTATTTTTACTCCCATAAGGAGAAGGCAAACTGCACCCATGGAAGTTCAAAGGAAGAAATGTCCTAATTACAGAAAGTGATCATACAGGTTCGAATGTCTGCTTAAAATAATACTCAGAAATTGTTAGCCCTTCTCTGTTGTTTTTAATTCCAAAAGTGAATGCCCACTTCTCACTTTGGTAGAGGTGATACAAAGATGTTTTTAGACAGTCAGGCTCTGTTGAGGCTCCTGCTAACCCACCTTCTTTCTTTACTACATTTATTTTTTTTTTTATAAAGATTTATTTATTTTGGAGCAGGAGGGGCAGAGGGAAAGGGGGAGAGAGAAACTCAAGCAGACTCCATGCTCACGGAGCCCAACGCAGGGTTCGATCTCATGACCCTGAGATCACAACCTGAGCTGAAACCAAGAGGTGGACGCTGATTGCGCCACTCAGGCATCCCAACCCACCTGCTTTCTTAACGTAGCTGATGAAAAGTGAAGGTCTTTTCCCATCAGAACTTCCTCCTCTATTACAAAAGAGCAAGCACCAAAAAAAGGCTGTAGAGAGAAAAATTCTAGGTGGCAGAACCCCTCAGGCTAACTTGGCTTCACATGAAGGATCTCTTAGGAGTGGGAGCACAGCTCCTCTAGGCCAGCCGCCATGTCCCCTGTCTTGCTTTATGCAGGAAGAACTTCCACATGTCAAATGGCCACATGTCCCTTGGCCCTGTCTTGCTCTCCTACCCCCATCGCCACCACTATCCTCCCTTGTGGCTTCGCCTTGTCCTATGGCTGCCAGTGGTTGTGAGTTCTTGAACTGTGTATTATTTAGGGTTCTCCAGAGAAATATATCCAGTAGGATATAGATATATGCGAGGTGAGATGTATTATGGGAACTGGCAAATGTGATGATGGAGGTGAGAAGTCCCACAGTATGCTGTTTACCACAAGCTGGAGAACCTGGGAAACCAGGGCAGGTAGGTTTTCAGTCTGAGTCCGAAGGCCTGAGAACCAGGATCTGATGTTTGAGGGCAGGAGAAGATCGATGTCCCAGCTCAAGAAGAAAGAGAATTCACCCTTCCTCTGCCTTTTTGTTCTCTTAGGGCCCTCAACAGACTGGGTGAGGCCCACCCACACTGGTGAGGGCAGATCTTTACTCAGTCTACTGATGCAAATGCTATTTTCTGGAAACAGCCTCACAGACAATGCCAGACGTAACGTTTTACCAGCTGTCTGGGCACCTCCCAGCCCAGTTGGTACATAAAATTAACCTTCATGAACAGCTCTTCAGTGTGAGATTCAAGCGGACTTCAACGTCTTCATTCGGCACGTCCTCAAATAAATACAAACCGGGAGCGCCTTGCGGGCTCAGTCAGTGAAGCATGGGGACCTTTGATCTCTGGGTCATGAGTTTGAGCCCCACGTCGGGGGCAGAGATTACATACATACACATAAATAAATACTATCAACTTGATTTGTGTGAGTCTGTCAGGGAAGTCCAAACCCTATAAAATCATTAAGTGGAATGCTTCAAATCACACCCCCAAGTGCCCTTTTGTTAACACTGTTCCAAGGACCCCACAATAATGTCAGTTTCAAATTTGATAATTAAATTGCCTCTGGAATTCCAGAATGGGGCAGCAATTAACATCTTGAAAATTCATCTTTTTTTAAAGATTTTATTTATCCATTTGACAGGATAAGCAGGGGGAGTGGGAGAGGGAGAAGCACACTCCCCGCTGAGGAGGGAGCCCAATGTGGGGCTTGATCCCAGGACCCTGGGATCATGACCTGAGCCAAGGGCAGACACTTAACCAACTGAGTCACCCAGGTGCCCAAAAATTCATCTTAAGTAATAAGGATTCATGCTATGATCACACTTTGATCGAGGGTTTGTAGTCAGCAGTGTTATGTAAACAGGTGACTGATGATGGAGAAAGTTCAGTAACTGCTGGAAGATGTCTTCCTGTGGTAGCAAGAATACCAATTTTGAAGTTTGTTTCTTTTTGCCGTAAGCAAAATATATATCCTGGGAAACTCACTTGAGATAACAAGTATCTGCCAAGTCATACAGCCTCTTTAGCTAGACCGGAAATGAACACCAAGGTCAGACTTTAGAGTGTCTTCTAAAGCTTTTAAAGCAGGTTGGCAGTGATAAACCAGTAGCTGACTGGTTTCCTCTCCAGGTCTGTGCTGGGGCTGGAGCCAAACATGAGACATTTATACCCTGCTTGAAGGTGTCAGTCCTTGAAAATAAACATTTCCTCTGCACACTATAGTATGAAGACTGCATAGTGCTTTTGCAACATGTTTTTTTTTTTAATCCGGTTTATTGAGGTATAATTTACATACAGAAAAATGCACCTTCTTTTGGGGTGCGGTTTTGAGTTTTGACAAATGTATAAGTCACATAACCACCACAGTTGAGATCTATAGCATTTTCATCACCTGAAAAGGTAGATTCCTGGCATCCCTTTGTGGTCAATCCCTACCGCCTGAACCCAAACCCTGGCAACAATTGATCTGATTTCTTTCTTTGAAGTTCACCTTTTCCAGAACTTGGCCTTCTGTGTCTGGCTTCTTTCACTTAGCGTGATGTTTTCAAAATTCACCTATGTTGTGCCACAGCATTAAAAAAAATTTCCCTTACGGAAAATTCCAAACATAAAAAAGTCAAGTTGTGTAACATCTCTATGTGTCTGACGCCAAATTTCAACAGTTGTCAACTCATGGCCCGCTCCATAATTTCCTCTGTAAAAATTTTGACGTGTACCTGTAAAAATTACTTTTTTTTGTCTTAACGATACTATTATTCCACTTCAGGTAAAATCTTTTGGCAAGACTACTTCATATCAGATGGTGCGTATTTCCTACCTCAGCGCATTCGGACGCACATAATGTCTGGGGCTCCCGGATTTTGAGCTCACAACACCGGCGGTAGCCTACGCAGCTCAGGGCACCCAATCCTCCTAAGGATCATAAGGGGGCGGGGCCGTCTCGCAGGTGTAGCCGGTGCGCGTGCGCGGAGAGGCCCACTGTCTCGGCTGCCGTAGTTCGCCTTCCCACGTGGGTGCCTCGTCGTCATGGCGGCTTTTCGGAAGCCGGTGCTGCTCGGGCTTCGAGACACTGCGGTGCACGGCCGCCCCACGGGGCCGGGCGCCTGGACTGCTAGCAAGCTGGGCGGCCTTCCGGTGAGGTGGAGCGCCGGAGCTGGGGTCGGCGGGTGCTGATGAGGGCTAGGGGGTGAGGGAGTGGGAGAGGTCCCTGAGCAGGGCCAGAGTCTTCGCTCTTCCCCTGCCCTCAGGACGCCCTGCCGGCGGTAGCAGCGCCGAGGCCAGTGTGTGAACGTTGCGGGCAGCCTCTTGCCCTGGTCGTTCAGGTGTACTGCCCTCTGGAAGGCTCTCCGTTTCACCGGCTCCTGCACGTGTTCGCTTGCTCCCTCCCCGGGTGCGGCAGCGGCGGGACGCGCAGGTAGGCGGGGAGGTGCCGAGCTGCCTCGGGGTTTTATGCCGAGTGGGCGGGAGCTGGGGGGCACCGCCCACTCCGGGTAGGGCCCGTCACCTGGCTGGTGGTCAGCATTGCAGCCTCATTGCCATTTATTTTTTACCCTGAAGCTGGAAAGTGTTCCGTTCCCAGTGCCTGCAGATCCGAGAGAGTGAGGCGCAGGACGCTCAGGTAAACCGGTTGTGATCAGCATATTATGACTTGCTGTAGTTTGAGGGTATTTCCCCGAATATCGTTTAAGATAAACTTTCAGCCGTGCACTTTTGAAGTACGTTGGAATGGTTTTTGCACTTTTTTGAACTGTGAAGTACGATCTCTTTAAGATTTTGTTTTTTTCTTTTAATATACACTGAAGGCCTCGAGGCACATAACTCGCTGATGTTTCTGTTTGGGGAAAAAGTATGGATGTATGCATATATGTGGTTGTGTGTAATACATATATGTGTTTATAGTAAACAGTTCCTGTGATATGTGTACGTGTATATAACAAACAAGAAGAAAGTCTGAATTTATTGAATCAAAAAGTTGGGCAAGTTGGTAGCTGCAGAACAAAATTCAGTCTCATTCTGCCTGTGAATGTCGGCTTATGTATACACTGAGTTCTAAACGTGTTCCAGGCACAGTACCAGCAGTACCAGGAATGAAAAGATGAAGACCGTGGTGTCTACCTATATTTGTCAGGGTTGGGTTGCAGATAATAGAAAAACACTGACTTTTTAAAACCAAGACAGACTTAGAATTAGGTTTTTACTGACACTGGATAGGTTGGAGGGGGCCACTCCATGAATGACCTCCAGAACCACACCTCCGAAGTGGCCTGTCAGGAGCTGTTATACCACCTACCACACCTGCAATCAGAAAGCTGAGATGTGGTCTGGTGAACTGGAAGCTGCCCTTGTGAGATCTTTTGGCTCCAGGTCCTTGCTTTATATCCATCTGCAGAATTTTGCTTCATGGCCTCTCTTTCCACCTCATTCTGTTTCAAGTTTGTGTCTCCCTAATGGACCTGATTAGCCGGCACTTGATCATATCTGAAACCCTAGGTGCTAAGGAGTCTGGGAAATGTAGTTCTCTCCTTCAGCACAACTGGGAGAGTTTGGAATAGATGGTTGAGGAAACCACTGTACTACATTTGCTACACTGCCTCTGGAAAAAGAAGAGAATTTTTGTTACCTCCAACATGCTTTTGAGTGTATGGGGTCCCGGAGGTTGAATCAGAGTGTGCGAGAGGGGAAGGTCCTGTGTGAAGGCTCCCTCGGGAGGGTGAAAGAATGGGTAGCTCAAGCCAAGGGAAGAAGTGAGATCATCCAAGTGTTCTTGGGCTTCGTTCACTGGATATTCTTCCAGAAACAGGAAAATGGCCTTGCAGCTGAGGATTGGTGCGAAGGTGCAGATGACTGGGGAAGTGACAGTGAGGAGGTGCCACCACCACAGCTTACCTTGGATTTTGGAAATGATTCCAACAGTGCCAAAGACATAGACTGTACTGCCCAGCTCCAAGATCTCCACCTGCGGGATACCGTTCTGGGCGCTGCTCCTCCTGTTTCTCCTGGGGAAGAGATGGGCTTGCCTTCTGTGGTGCCACAGTTCCTGCCCTACTACATCGGTGTTGTCGATGAGGAGGATTACAGGGATTTTGTCAGTCTAGATCATGCTCATAGCCTTCTGAGGGAATATCAACAGAAAGAAGGAGTGGATATGGAACAGTTACTTTCCCAAAGGTGAGAATGTGTGCTGCTGAGCCTGAGAGGGGACTTGATCAGGAAGCTGCCACAGTAGGTACCCTTTGGTTTGATTCTAGTACTTGGGGAGACTTTTTCAGGCAGAACTTGTATGTGTAGGACCTTTCTGCTTTCTCTTGGATGAGAAAGGAGATAGAGACAAGGCGATCTTACCAGCCACCCTTGAGTTAGCTTGAAAACACTGCTCTGTTTCTAAGTACCCTCAAGAAGCTGAGCAAAGGAGTTAGGGGTGACAACTGTTACAGAAGAACATGTGTTTACTATCTCTTTAACCTTATTTTCTGTTTTTAAATGATTGGCTCAGACAGGTAAGTTAGAAAAATGCCATTTGCTTTTTGACTGTAGACTGTGGCTCAAGAACTGGCCTAGGAGTCAGACACCCGCCCAGAGCCTCAGCTCTCACCAGTGAAATGGGAGTCGTGTTGATATCTCTGTTGTCTCTCTCATCATATGGTTTTAGGAGTCAGGTGAGAGAATAGGTCCTGAAAGGCTTTATAAACCAAAGCCCTATAAAGAAATAAGAATGATCATTTTTGTTATTATAATAGAATTATAATAGGATATTTGGAGAGATGACCTGGTTCTTTACCAGAGCTGTTTCCTTTGTAAGCTTTTCAGAATAATGTTGGAGTGCTTGCAGACCGGTTGGTGTTTAAAAATAATCCATAATGGGGAAAGAAATGGAGATAGTCAATGGGCATAAGGACTTTTAAAATTGCAAATAATTATCCCAGAGTTGAAAATGGCTAGGGAGCAGGGCTTGGGAGAAAGGTGGGTAGGGGATTACTGTTAGATATTACAAGGTATTAAATTTATGACTTTTTAAAAAGATTTCTTTAGTTTAGAGTGAGCGAGGTGAGACGGGAAGGGGCAGAGGGAGAGAGAGAATCCCAAGCAGACTCCGCACTGAGCTCGGAGCTGACGTGGGGCTCGATCCCACAACCCTGAGACCACGAACTGAGCCAAAACCAAGAGTGTGACACTTAACTGACTGCACCACCCAGGCACCGCTTAAATTTATGATTTTTTAAATTATGTGCATTATCTTGTTTGCTCTTTTAAAAATTGTAGTTCTCTGGATATAGACACAAAAAGGTGTTTTCTGCTTTTCTTCTTTTAGTCTTTCTAGTGATGGTGATGAAAAATATGAGAAGACCATAATTAAAAGTGGAGATAAGATATTTTACAAATTCATGAAGAGAATTGCTGCTTGTCAGGAGCAGATTTTGAGGTAAAGGCACATTTTCTTTTATTGTTTTTCTTGATTGTAAAAGCAATACATGTTAATTTGGAAAATACTGGGAAATACAATAAGAAAACCAAAATCTAATATTCTACAAACCGAGAGGCTAAGATTTTAGCGTATTCTGTTCACTTATTTTTTATGCATATGGACGTATGCACTCCACTTGTGTGGGGTTTTTTGTTTGTTTTTTAAAGATTTATTTATTTATTTTAGAGAGAGAGGAAGAGAACATGAGCAGGAGGGCCAGAGGGAGGGGGAGAGAGAATCTCAAGTAGACTCCATGCTAAACACTGAGCCCGATGCAGTGTTAATCTCATGACTCTATGATCACGACCTGACCCGAAACCAAGAGTTGGGCACTTAACCAGCTGTGCAGCCCAGGCGCCTCGGGAGTTGTGTGTTTTTAAAAAACAAAATTTGGGGGGCACCTGGCTCCTCAGTCAGTAGGGCATGCAATGCTTGATCTCGGGATTGTGAGTTTGAGCCCCATGTTGAGTATAGAGATTACTTAAAAAATGAAAAAGACCCCATAATTTGGATCATGTAGTGTGATTTTTTTTTTAAAGATTTTATTTATTTATTTGGCAGAGAGAGGGGGAGAGAGCACAAGCAGGGGGAGCGACAGAGGGAAAGGGAGAAACAGGCCCCCCGCTGAGTAGGGAGCCCAATGCAGGGCTCAACCCCAGGACTCTGAGATCATGACCTAAGCTGAAGGCAGATGAGCAACCAACTGAGCCAACCAAGTGCCCCAATATGATTTTTTTTAAAGTAATCTCTACAGTATCTTTTCAGTACATTGAGAACTTTGACTTTTTTTTTTTTAAGATTTTATTTATTTATTTGGGGGGGGGAGCATGCGCGTCCACGTGAGTCTGAGCAGCGGGCGGGGGAGGGGCAGAGGGAGAAGCAGACTCCCCGCTGAGCAGGGAGCCAGATGTGGGGCTCCATCCCAGGACAGAGGGATCATGACCTGAGCCGAAGGCAGACACTTAATGACTGAGCCACCCAGGTGCCCTCAACTTTTTATTTCCTCAGAAATTTCTGTCTAACCAAAGGTAACAATTTGTTGTGTTTGATTTCCTGTGTTTTCTTGTAGGAGTTTTTGGTTTTAGTTCTTACATTTAGGTCTGTGATCCGTTTTGAGTTAATTTTTATATATAATGTATGAGGTTCAAGGTTCTTTTTTGTATGAATATCCAATTGTTGCAACACCAGTTTCTGTTACAGATCACTTTTGTCTTGCTTATCAGTTACAGAGAGAAAAGTGTCAAAGCCTGCTATGATTATGGATATGTCTTCTCCTTTTAATTCTGTCAAAGTTTGTCTCTTGCATTTTGGTACTGTTTTAAGATGTATGCACTTGGAGGATTGTTATATTTATCTCATGAATCGATCCTGTTATAATTATAAATAAATGTTCCTATTCATTTCTGATGATATTCCTTCTTTGGATGGTATTTGATCTCATGTCAGTATAGCCACACTGACTTTCTTTTGTTTAATCTTTGTATGGTTGATATTTTTTACACTCTTTACTTTCAGCCTCTTCCTTTAAATATAGAGTGATTTTTTTTTAGTTTATTTAAACTAAAAAAGTAAAAAAAAAAAAAAAGTTTACTTATTTCTCCTACCCCTGATCCCTCACCTCTGGAAACCACCAATTTCTTTTCTATGAGTTTGGGGTTTTTTTTTGGTTTCTTTAGGTCCTGCATGTAAGTGATTTCTTTCTCTGTCTGACTTATTTCACTTAGCATTATGCCCTTGAGGCCCATCCATGCTGTTGGCAACCGTCAAGATTTCCTTCTTTATGGCTGAGTATTCTGTTGTGTGTTGTATGTATATATCTGTGCGTACATCTATATATACATACAACACACACACACCACAGTTTCTTTATCCATTTATCTGTCAAGGGACATGGGTTACTTACGTGTCTTGGCCATTTAAATACTGCTGCAGTGAACAGGAGGGTAGGTATCTTTTTTGAGTTAGTGTTTTTGTCTGCTTTGAATAAATACCCAGAAATGGATCATATGGTCGTGCTCTTTCTAATTTTTCACGGAACCTCCATACTGTTTTCCACAGTGGCTGCACCAATTTACACTCCCACGAACAGTACCCATGGGTTCCCTTTTCTCCACATCCTCACCAACGCTTGTTATTTCTTGTCTTTTTGATAATTGCCGTTCTGACAAGTGTGAGGTGAGACCTGAAGTATACTTTTTAAACAGCTTATATATATGTATGTGTCTTGCCTTTATTTTATCCAGATTATTTGCTTTTTACATAGGTTCTTGAGTCCATTTAATGTAATTATTGGTGGTGGTGGGTTACTTTTGTCATTCTGGTATTGGCTTTTTTCCTTTTTAGTTTTTTGTCCCTCTTTTCCCTTTTGTTTAACCTTCTTTCCAGTGAATTGAATATTTTTAGTTTATGATTTTGTCTTTTCTGTTGCCATAAAAAGTGTTTGCTTTAGTGATGGTAGTGTGCGTCTGTGACTGACTAGTCTGCCTTCACACAGTAGTTTGCTGCTTTATGAACTAAGAACCATAGCACAGAATTCTGTTTACCTTTCCCCTGCCCTTTGTGATCTTGTTTTCACCTGTTCACTTCTCTGTATCCAATAATGCGTTATTATTTTTGCTTGAAATAATCAATAGTTTTTAAGGATAATATATATATACAATAAAATTAAAAATAATATTGGGGGCGCCTGGCTGGCTCATTTGGTAGGGTGTGCGGTTCTTGATCTCAGGGTTGTGAGTTCAGGCCCTACATGGGTGTAGAGATTACTTAAAACAAAAAATAAAATCTTTTAAAAAAACAATAATAATAATGATCAGAAGGTCTTTTACATGGGACCCCTAGGTGGCTCAGTTGATTAAGCAGCTGCCTTTGGCTCAGATCATGATTCTGGGGTCCTGGGATTGAGTCCTGCATCGGGTTCCTTGCTCAGTGGGGAGCCTGCTTCTCCCTCTGCCTGCCTGTCCCCCTGCTTGTGCTCTCTCCGTCTCTCTCTCTCTGACAAATAAATAAATAAAATCTTAAAAAAAATAAAGAAGGTCTTTTATATTTATCCACCTATTTACCCTTTCGGTGCTCTACCTTCCTTCATGCTGAGCTTCCATCTGGTATTTCCTTTAAGTCTGAAGGACTTCTGATTTTTTTTTTACAATGCAGGTTTAGGGGCACATGGGTGGTTCAGTCAGTTGAGCATCCAGCTGTTGATCTCAGGTCTTGATCTAAGGGTTGGGAGTTCAACCCCCGCATTGGGCGTGGAGTCTACTTAAAAATAAATAAGTAACTAAGTAAAATAAAAATAAAATGTGGGTTTGTTGGAGATAGCCACACAGGTTTTGTCTACGAATGTATTTGTATTTCTTTAAATAGACATTTTATTGGATATACAGTTTATTTTTTACTTGTCTTCCATTCAACACTAGAAAGATTTTGTTCCATTGACTTGTTGCCTTTAGTGTTTGTTAGAAATTAGCTGTAAGTCTTACTGTTTTTCTTCTGTTTGTTATATTTATGTAATTAAACTATTATGTACTTTAGTGACTGTATGTTTTAATATATCCTGCTTGGGATTTGCTGAGCTTCTTGGATTTTTGCATTGATGTCTGTTCATGAATTTTGGAAAATTTTGGCCATTATCTCTTCAAATATTTCTTCTGTTCTCATGCCTTTTTCTAGTACTCCAGTTTCTGTATGTTTAGACAATTTGAAATTGTCCCATGGTTTTTAAAGACCCTGTTTCTTTTTTTAAAGATTTTATTTATTTATTTGACAGAGAGAGAGACAGCCACCGAGAGAGGGAACACAAGCAGGGGGAGTGGGAGAGGAAGAAGCAGGCTCCCAGCGGAGGAGCCCAATGAGGGGCTCGATCCCAGGACTCTGGGATCATGCCCTGAGCTGAAGGCAGACACTTAATGACTGAGCCACCCAGGCGCCCCAAANTTTAATATTTTATTTATTTGACAGAGATAGAGACAGCCAGTGAGAGAGGGAACACAAGCAGGGGGAGTGGGAGAGGAAGAAGCAGGCTCATAGCCGAGGAGCCTGATGTGGGGCTCGATCCCATAACGCTGGGATCACGCCCTGAGCTGAAGGCAGACGCTTAACCGCTGTGCCACCCAGGCGCCCCCGAAGGCAGATGCTTAACCAACTGAGCCACCCAGTGCCCCTGAATGAAGTTCTTTATTCTGCTACAGCATTTTTCATTGCTAGCATTCCTCTTTCAATGTCTTTTAGTTTCCATTTCTGTGCTAACTTCATCTGTTTATGCATGTCTACCTTTTCTGCTAGATTCTTTTATATGTTTATTATTGATATTTTATTGTTTGTTTAAAATCTTATTTTNTTTTTAAAGTCTTTTTTTGTAAGCCCCCTTTGGCTTGTTTGGGGGTTTTTTTTTTTTTTTTTTTTTTTAAGATTTTCTTTCTTGGCGAGAGAGTATGTGTACAAGCAGGGGGAGCGGCAGGCAGAGGGGAATGCAGACTCCCTGCTGAGTAGGGAGACCAAGGAGGGGCTCGATACCAGGACCCTGAGATCATAACCTGAGCTGAAGCAGATGCTTAACCCACTAAGCCACCCAGGCGCCCCTGTGGGTATTCTTGTATTAACTTTCTTTGTGGGTTAAATTTTTCTGCTGCTCTTGGGGCACCTGGGTGGCTCAGTTAAGTGTGAGTCTCTTGATTTTGGCTCCGGTCATGAGACCGAGCCCTGCACTGGGCTCTGTGCTGAGTGTGGAGCCTGCTTAGGCTTCTGGTTCTCTCTCTCCCTCTTCCTCTGCCCACCATCCCTCCAGCTTATGCACACATTCTCTCTCCAATAAATAAATTAATTTTCTGCTGTTTTGTATATCTAATTTCTTTTTATTATTTACCAGAGATCGTATGTTGAAGAATGGTAGATACTGAAATAAATATTTATTCCTTAGAAGGGCGTGTCCCTTCTTCCGTAAGGTAGTAGTGTGGAGGTCCAAGTCTGCTTACTCTGTGGTTGAGCTCAGTTTGAACTTGGTTGTAGTCGTAGTTAGATTCAGTTCAACATTGGCTTTAGTGCCTTGACACGACGTCAGGTATCTCGCTGAGTTCCACAGGCTTGCTAGTAGGTTTGGGCCTTTGGATTTTCTTTGCTCTCTGGTTTTGCTCCTGGTACTTTTCAAGAAGGAAGCCAAGTTTGCAAAGCATTGTCTCTGATGTTGGAATGTGACTTGTGTATGGTCCTTCAGGATTCTTTATTTCCTTGCTCTAGGTATTCCTGGAGTGGAGAACCACTTTTTTTGACCGGTCCTACATCAGAAGTCACGGAGCTTCCAGCCTGCAGCCACTGTGGAGTCCAAAGGACATTTGAGTTTCAGCTTATGCCAGCACTGGTCAGCATGCTCAGAAGCACTAATTTAGGTAATAAGCCCTTTTATTAATTTGAGTTTGTGGATTTATTGCACTAATATGGAATTATTTTAAAAGGAAAGGCTATCATTTCATTTTTGTTTACTTATAAAATATAAGCATGTTACAAAAATTTGGGAAATTTATAATCCAACACTCAACACTGATACCATTTGGTTGGTTTAAGGCCGAGCTATTTTCTATCCTTCAGATTTCATATCAGGAACCCCTGGCTGGCTAGGTTGGTGGAGCATGTGACTCTTGATCTCAGGGTTGTGAGTTCAAGGCCCACATTGAGGGTAGAGTTTACTTAAAAAACAAAACAAAACAAAACAACCCAAAAACTTAAATAACATTGTATTACAGTCAAAATTTATTATTTATTTATTTATTTTTTAAAGATTCTGTTTATTTATTTGACAGAGAAAGAGACAGATAGCGAGAGAGGGAACACAAGCAAGGGGGAGTGGGAGAGGAGGAAGCAGGCTCCCAGTAGAAGAGCCCAACACGGGGCTTGATCCCAGGGCTCTGGGATCGTGGCCTGAGCCGAAGGCAGATGCCCAACGACTGAGCCACCCAGATGCCCCCAAAATTTATTATTATTTAAAGAAAATACTGGGAGCAGGGGGAGGCGGAATAACTATCACAGGGGCACCTGGCTGGCTCAGTTGGAAGAGCATGTGACTCAATTTTAAGGTCATGAGTTTGAGACCCACGTTGGGTGTAGAGATACTAAAAAAAAAAAATTTTTTTTAACTTTAAAAAATAAAAAATATAAATAATGTTTTAAAAAAATAACTTGGGACACCTGGCTGGCTCAGTTGGAAAAGCAAGTGACTCTTGATCTTGGAGTTGTGAGTTTAAGCCCCATGTTGGGCACAGAGCTTACTTAAAAATTTTAAAAATATCTTTTATGGGGTGTCTGGCTGGCTCACTTCGTTAAGCGTCTGACTTGCTCTGGGCATGATATCAGGGTCCTGGGATTGAGCCTTGAGTTGGGCTCTGCACTCAGTGGGGAGACTGCTTGTCCCTCTGCTGTTCCCCCTGCTCATGCTCGCATGCTCTCTCTCTCAAATAAATAAAATCTCTTAAAATTTTTTTAAAAATAACTTTTGCATGGGGCGCCTGGGTGGCACAGCGGTTGAGCGTCTGCCTTCGGCTCAGGGCGTGATCCCGGCGTTGTGGGATCAAGCCCCACATCAGGCTCCTCTGCTATGAGCCTGCTTCTTCCTCTCCCACTCCCCCTGCTTGTGTTCCCTCTCTCGCTGGCTGTCTCTATCTCTGTCAAATAAATAAATAAATCTTAAAAAAAAAAAAAAAAAAAAGAGTGGGCAGCTTAACCAGCCGAGCTACCCAGGTGCCCCTCTTTGTTCTTAATGTACATGTTTGCAGTTCTAAATTTTCCACTTAGCACTGCTTTTACTACATCTGGTAAGATTTGCTATTTTGTGTTTTTGTTTTCATTTGTCTCATATATTGTCTAACTGCCCTTAATGATTTCTTCTTTGACCTATTGGTTATTTAAAAGTGTTTAATTTCCACATATTTGTGAATTTTCCAGTTTTCCTTGTTACTTATTTCTAGTTTCATATCATTGTGATTGGAAAAGATAACTTTGTATGACTTCAATCTTTCTAATTTATTGAGACTTACTTTGTGGCCTAACATATGGTATATCCTAGAGAATAGTCTATGTTCATTTGAAAAGAGTGTGTTTACTGCTGTAGTTAAGTGTTCTGTGCGGGCCTGTTATTTATTTATTTATTTACTTGTTTGTGTGTATGGGCCCGTTAGTGCTAATTGATATATAGCCTCGTCAGATCCTTTGTTTCCTTATTGATCTTATGTTTGGTTGTTTTATCCATGACTATAAGTGGGGTTTTGAAGTCAACTATTATTGTAGTACTGTCTGTTTCTCCCTTCAGTTCTGTCGGTTTTTGCTTCATACATTTTGGGCCTCTGCATATGAAAGTGTATATGTTTATAATTGTTACATCTTCTTACCTTGTTGAAACTTTTATCAACATATAACGTCCCTCTTTGTCTCTCGTAACCATTTTTTGATTTGAAGTGTATTTTATCTAATGATAATACACCCACCCCTTCTCTGTTTTAGTTACTGTTTGCTTAGAATATATTTTTCTGTACTTTAGCTTTCATTCTCTTTGTGTCCCTGTATCTAGAGAGTCTCTTATAGTGTATAGATGGATCTTGTTTTGTTTTTGTTATATCCAATCTGCCAGTTCCTTTTTTTAATGGAGCTTAATCCATTTCCATTTAATGTCATTAGTGATAAAAAAGGATTTACTTCTGCCATTTAGCTATTTATTTTCTGTATGTCTTACAGTATTTTTGTTTCTTAATTCTTCCATGACTGTTTTCCTTCTTTCTTCCTTTGTATTTAGGTGATTTTTTTTTTCAGTAATACAACATTCATTTAGATTCGCTTTCATTTTTTTGAGTTACTTGTTTAGTAGTTACTTTGGGGATTACAATTAACATCTTTTTTTTTTTTTTTTTTAAAGATTTTATTTATTTATTTGACAGAGATAGAGACAGCCAGCGGAGAGAGGGAACACAGGCAGGGGGAGTGGGAGAGGAAGAAGCAGGCTCATAGCAGAGGAGCCTGATGTGGGGCGATCCCAGAACGCCGGGATCACGCCCTGAGCCGAAGGCAGACGCTTAACCGCTGTGCCACCCAGGCGCCCCTACAATTAACATCTTAAAATTATAACAATCTAGTTGAATAATACCAACCTTTTTCAATAGTATATAGGCACTCTGCTTTTGATCTCAGCTCAGGTCTTGATTTTGGGGTTGTGAGTTCAGGCCCCATGTTGGCTCCACACTGGGTATGGAGCCTACTTTAAAAATAAATAAATAGGGGCGCCTGGGTGGCACAGCGGTTAAGTGTCTGCCTTAGACTCAGGGCATGATCCCGGCGTTATGGGATCGAGCCCCACATCAGGCTCCTCTGCTATGAACCTGCTTCTTCCTCTCCCACCCCCCCTGCTTGTGTTCCCTCTCTCGCTGGCTGTCTCTATCTCCGTCGAATAAATAAATAAATAAAATCTTAAAAAAAAATAAATAAAAATTAAAATGGTGAATTTTATGGCGTGTGAATTATATTTCAATTAAGAAAAACACCATGTGAGCAGCTACATAAACTCGTAATACCTTTGGGATCCTTACAAAGACACCAGGAAAAGCAAATATAATAGCAAAGCAATAATTACAACAATTACGTTTAGTGGAGATAATTAAGCCATCTTAAAAGAGGGTTCATTCGTTCTTTAGAAAAAGATGTTAGTTTTATTTTGCCCTTTTGTGTATTAATAGTATATAGTTGAAAATTTTTCTGTTACACGTATTTTTTTTTTAAGATTTTATTTATTTATTTGACAGATAGCACAAGCGGGGAGGAGGGGAAGAGGGAGAAGAAGGCACCCTGCTGAGCAGGGAGCCCAATGCAGGGATTGATCCCAGGACCCTGAAATCATGACCTGAGCCGAAGGCAGATGTGTAACCGACTGAGCCACCCAGGCGCCCCTGTTATACATATTTTTAACCAGGATTTCAGTGAGTGTATTATAAAGGCCAATCCTTTGAGCCCTTATTTTTTGAGGTCTTTTCATTTTTCTTACTGAGGTATTTGCTTTATTTCTTCCCTGTTTGGTGCAAATTCAAAATATTGAACTCTTAGGCACTGTTTGTACATCATACTAATTTGACTTACATATATTCTGAAATGATTACCACAATAAGTGTAATGAATACCAATCATACAGATATGAAAGAAAAAAAATTGTTTTTTTCCTTATGGTGAGAACTCTTAGGATCTGTCCTCTTAAAAACTTTCCAAATCTACATCTCTGATGCTTATTTATCTTATAACTGGAAATTTGTACCTTTTGACCACCTTCATCCAGTTCTGTTTCTTTCTACCCCCTACCTCTGTAACCCCAAATCTGATCTTTTTTTCTATGAGTTTTGGGTCCTTTTTTTTTTCTTTAATTACAAGTGTGATCATACAGTATTGTCTTCCTCTTTTTGACTTATTTTACGTAGGACAATTTTCTCAAGATCCATCCATGTTGTTGCAAATGGGAAGATTCTCTTCTTTATGTGGCTAAATAGTATTCCAGTGTGTGTGTGTGTGTGTGTGTGTGTGTATCACACCTTTATCCATTCATCTGTCACTGGACACTGTCAATAGCCATGTTTTGGCTATTTATTTGAGAGAGAGAGAGAGAACGTGAGCAGAGGGAGGAGCCGAGAGCCAGGGAGAAGCAGGCGCCACATGCTGAGAGCGGAGCTCAACTCAGGGCTTGATCCCACAACCTGAGAGATCATGACCTGAGCCAAAATCAAGAGTCGGACTCTCAACCAACTGAGCCACCCAGGCGCTCCATGTTTTGGCTATTGTAAATAATGCTGCAATGAACATGGTGCAGATATCTCCTTGACATAATGATTTCATTTCCTATATACCCAGTAATAGAATTGCTGGATTATGTGGTATTTCCATTTTTCGTTTTTTAAGGAACTTCCATACTATTTTCCCACCGTGGCAATACCAATTTACATTCCCATAACAGGATGCAAGGTTTCCCTTTTCTCCACGTTCTTGCCAGCACTTGTTATTTTTTGACTTTTTGTTGATGGCCATTCTAACAGGCATGAGGTGATATCTCATTGTGGTTTTGATTTTTCACTTACCTAGTGATTAGTGATGTTGAGTACCTTTTTGTGCATCTGTTGGCCGTTTACATACCGTCTTTGGAAAAATATCTATTCATGTCCTTTGTCCATTTTTAAATTGGATTGTTTGTATTATTTTGCTGGTAAATTGTATGAGTTCTCCATATATTTTGGATATTAACCCCTTAACAGATATATGATTTGCATGTATTTTTTCCTATTCTGTAGGGTTGTCTTTTCGTTTTGTTAACTTTTTTCTTTTGCTTTTGATAATCTTTTTAAATTTTTTTTTATTTTTAAGTAATCTCTACACCCAGCGTGGGGCTCAGACCCACAACCCCAAGATTAAGAGTCACACACTCCACCAGCTGAGCCAGCCAGGCGCTCCTGTGTTGATGTCTTTTAAAAATATTTTTTATCTTTTTTTTTTTTTTAAAGATTTATTTATTTATTTATTTGACAGAGATAGAGACAGCCAGCGAGAGAGGGAACACAAGTAGGGGAGTGGGAGAGGAAGAAGCAGGCTCAGTGCAGAAGAGCCTGATGTGGGGCTCGATCCCATAATGCTAGGATCACACCCTGAGCCGAAGGCAGACGTTTAACCGCTGTGCCACCCAGGCACCCCTCATTTTTTATTTTTAAAATATTTGTTTATTTAAGTCATTTCTACTTCCAACATGGGGCTTGAACTCATGACCCCCAGATCAAGAGGTGCATGCTCCACTGACTGAGCCAGCCAGGTGCCCCTGGAAGTGATAATTCTTTTTTTTTTTTTTTCAAGATTTTATTTATTTATTTGAGAGAGAGAGAGAACGTACAAGCGGAAGGGAGGGGCAGAGGGAGAGGGAGAAGCAGATTCCCCGGTGAGCTGGGCTCAATCCCGTGACTCCAGGATCATGACCTGATGCTCAACCGACTGAGCCACCCAGGCGCCCCCTTTTTTTTATTTTTAAGTACTCTCTACACCCAGCATAGGGCTCGAATTTACAACCCCAGGATCAAAAAGTCACATGCTCTACCTACTAAGCCAGCCAGATGCCCCAATATTACCTCATTCTTTTAGCATCCTGTGTTGCTATAGAAAGCAGTCCCATTCTGACTGTAAGTCCTTTGAATGGGAACTCTCTTGCTTCCATGTCACTTTTAGAATCTTCACTTTATCCTTGTTATTCTGAAATTGTGTATATTGTACGGAGTACATGGTAGGTGTTTTCAGTTCAGAAACTCACGTCCTTCAGCTTCTTTGATGATTTTCTTCCATTTTTCTTGTTGTGCCTTTATGGGAACTTCTGTTTTGATTCTCTTCTCTTTTGTTCTGATTTTTGTTTCACTTTCCAGGAGTTTTCTTCAACTTTGTACTTTATTCTTCTTTTTAGTTGTGGTAAAAAATATATAACATAAAATTTAACATCTTAACCATTTCTAAGTGCAATTTAGTAATGTTAAGCTTATTCACATTGTTGTGCAGCCATTCTCTAGAACTTTTTCCTCTCGAAAAACTACAATGCTTTCACCGCTAACAGCTCCCCATTTCCCTCTCTCCTCAGCCCCTGACGACCACCGTTCTACTTCCTGTTTCTGTGAATTTGACACTTTAGATACCTCGTATAAGTGGACTCATAGTATTTGTCCTTTGAGACTGCCTTATTTCACTTAGCATAAGGTCTTTGAAGTTCAGCCATGTCGTACCATGTGTCAGAATTTCCTTCCTTTTTGAAGCTGAATAATACTCTGTCGTGTGGATCTGCCACATTTTGTTCATCTGTTCATTTGTTGAGCACTCGGGTTGCTTCTGCTTCTTGGCTATTGTGAATATTGTTGCTATGATCGTGGGTGTACAAATCTCTCTTCAAGATCCTGCTTTCAGTTCTTTTGGATATATATACACCAGAAGCGGAATTGCTAGATCATATGGTAATTCCATTTTTAATTCTTTGAGGAACCACCATAACATTTTCCATAGTGGCTGCACCATTTTATATTCCCAATGAACAGTGCACAAGAATTTCAGTTTCTCCACATCCTCACCAACACTTGTTTTCTGGTTTTGTTTTTTATTTTTTAATTTTTTTTACAGTAACCATCCTAATGGATGTGCTGTGGTATCTATTGTGGTTACAATTTGTATTTCCCTAATGATTAATGACATCGAGCATCTTTTCATATGAATGAATTGTTAGCCATTTACATATCATTTTAGGAGAAATGTCTACTCACGTCTTACTGTTTGTTTTGTAGTCAGGTTATTTGACTTTTTGTTGTTGTGTTGTAAGAGTTCTTTTTATATTCTAGATATGAACCCCTTATCAGGTGTGATTTTTGCAAATCTTTTCCTCCATTTTGTAGGTTGCCTTTTCATTGTTAATTGTGTCCTTTGGTGCACCTAAGTTTTTAATTTCAATGTAGTCCAATTCATCTATTTTTACTTCTTTTGCCTGTGCTTTTGGTTGCATATTCAGGAAATCCTTGCCATGTACTTCCTTTTTAAAAAGGAAGCTCACAGTGAAGTACCCCAATCTTAAGCCTACAGCTTGGTGAATTTTTACATAAATACTCTCTTGTAGTCACCTCCTAGAGTAAGATGGGGAGTGTTTGCAGTGACCCAGAAAGCCCCTTGGGCCTCCTTCCCCCTCTAGGGTTATCACTCTCCCTGTGCCCTTAAGAATTTTGCCTGTTCTGGAACTTCACACAAATGCAATCATACGGTGTATGACTTTTGGGCCTGAGTGCTTCTGTTTAACTTTATGTCTTTGTTAGCTCTATCTTCTAACCCTTCTTTTGAATTTAGTTTGGCTGTTCTATTTTTATTTTTCAAAAGCTCTTCCTTGTTCTCTGAAACTTTTTCATATTACCGTTTTGTTTTGTTTTGTTTGATGAGTTCTTTTATATCTTTAAGAAGTAGTCTGGGGGCACCTGGGTGGCTCAGTCAGTTAAACATCCTACTCTTGATCTTAACTCAGGTCTTGATCTCAGGGTTGTGAGTTCAAGTCCCACGTGGAGCCCAGCGTGGAACCCACTAAAAAAAAAAAAAAGTGGTCTGTTTTAAGTTTTCACTTGTTACTCATGTTGTCTATTTTCTGCAGTTTTTTAAAAGATATCTTTAAGTAATCTTTACACCCAACGTGGGACTTGAACCTACAACTCTGAGATCAAGAGTTGCGTACTCCACAGACTGAGCCAGACAGGCACCCTTCCTGTAATTTTTCTGATCCCCGAATGTTATGTTGGAGATTTTCTGTAAATGTCTGGTGAATCTTGGAAATCACCATCACTAACAACATTGGTCAACATCATTCTAGTCATCGTTCTTGACATTAATACAGATAGAAAGTTTAGGTAGATAGATGGCTAGGAAAAAAAATTTTCTAAAGACAGGAAAATTCAGTACATACTAATTAAGAATACTGGAATAGGGGCGCCTGGGTGGCACAGCGGTTAAGCGTCTGCCTTCGGCTCAGGGCGTGATCCCGACGTTACGGGATCGAGCCCCACATCAGGCTCCTCTACTATGAGCCTGCTTCTTCCTCTCCCACTCCCCCTGCTTGTGTTCCCTCTCTCGCTAGCTGTCTCTATCTCTGTCAAATAAATAAATAAAAAAAAAAATCTAAAAAAAAAAAAGAATACTGGAATAAATGTGTGCAAATTCAACATAAGGAAAAGTAAGTGTATGTGAAGCAGTTGCTGGACTGTAGGCAATGGGTTTTTTTACCTAGTTGCTAAAAGATGCTTCTGAAGCTCAGAGAATTATGTTCATTCCATTTTTCAATTTTAGATTGAATGAATTTGGCCTTTTACTATAATAAGGAAATTTATGCCCTGTTCCACCTCCAAATATTTTAGTATTTTTTTAAAAGATTTTTTTATTTCTTCAAGTAATCTCTGCACCCATTGTGGAGGCTTGAACTTAAAACCCCGAGATCAGGAGTCACATGCTCCCCCAGCTGAGCCAGCCACTCATTTTAGTATTATTTGTACCTCATTGAGGTTTATAAGTCTGTACTCTGTCGCCATGATTGTCACAGCTAATAAGCTTTTGTTCTGTGTTTCAGTGGCTTGCGTGCTCACACCATTCTTTTCAGTGAGCTGTTCCATCCCCCTGAATCTTTTATTTTGGTTCTTCTCTGGTAGCTACATTCTATCAAGTGCTAGCCTCAGGGAGGGCATAGAGCTGTTACTCTTACTTCAGAATGTCTGCCTTTGTATTGAAGGACAATCTGTGTATAAAATCCTGAGGTCTCACTTTTTCTTCCGAACGGCGGTGGAGCCGGTGCTATCATGTCCTCAGAGTGACAGCCCTTCTGGCTCTCCTGGCCTCTCCCGCGGCCCCGTCTCAGGGAAAAGTACATTTTTCTCCAAATCCCTAAGATCTTTTATATTGATATCTTTAGGCTTTGAGTGAATGAAGTCTGAGGGTGGTCTGATATCCCCCGGCTTTGAAACTAACATTTGTGCTAGCCCCTGTAGATTTTTCTTTATTTGTGAAGTCCAGTCTCTGAACTAACGTGTCTTGCTGTTGCATTGTTCCATAATCCTTTCATCCTGGGACAAGGTGGATTTTCGGGCCTGCATTTAGTTTTTCTTTCTTTTAATTTTTTTTATTTCTGAATATTTTTTTCTGTCGCATTTGTAGTTTTTCTCCTGAAGCAGTAGCAGTTGCATTGCTCACCTCTCTCCTCTCCTGTGCTCACATCTTTCTTCTTTCCCTCTGCATTCACTGAGATTCTCTCAAGCCTTTCTTTCTACCTCTAATTAGGTTTCACCTGTCTTTTCTGTTCCTTGCGGCTTCTGATGTTTTTCATTAGATGTGTATTGGGGCTGTTTTGACCTCCACATAGTTTCCTCTTTCTCCTACCCCTCCCTCGCCCTTCTGCTGTGCCAGGCCCCTGGGCTCAGGCCTCATGTACAGTACTCTACTATTTGGTATTTTGTTCCATCTGATTTCTTGCCCCTCCTCCTTTCTTACCCCGGTGGCTACCGGTTCTCAGATTCCAGCTTTCTTATGCCCTCTGCAAAGTACATGTTGCACATTGTGGTTGGAAATTATCTCAGATTCACCAGGTCATTTCTCCCAAATCAGCTCTATTTTGGCCTTGTTAGTTCTGTCTTCAGTGCTTTTCTTTCCGTTGTCCCTGCCTGCATTTTCCTTTCAACATGTTTTCCTTTGCTGCTCCAAACCAGTTGCCCAGCTCCTCCTGTTGACTCCTGTTTTCCTGTTCCGGTATCAGCAGGAGTTCTTGCTGACCATGTTTTCTTGGTGTTATTCTTCACGGTTCTGTCCACTGATAAATTTCTGTAAGCTCTTAGGATTTTGTGTGTGTGTGTGTGTGTGTGTGTGTGTGAATCCTTTTTTGGAGATAGTGTGTTCTCTTGGTGTGACATTTATGTATATATGTATGTATGTATATAACTAAGGAAGTAAGTAAGTAATCTCTACACCCAGCTTGGGACTTGAACTCAAGACCCCGAAATCAAGAGTCACATGCTCTACCCACTGACTGAGCCAGCCAGGAGGCCCATGAAGTTCTGTGGCGTTTTTTTTTAAGATTTTATTTATTGGGGGTGCCTGGGTAGCACAGTCGTTAAGCGTCTGCCTTCGGCTCAGGGTGTGATCCCGGAGTTCCAGGATGGAGTCCCACATCGGGCTCCTCTGCTGGGAGCCTGCTTCTTCCCCTTCCACTCCCCTGCTGTGTTCTCTCTCTCGCTGGCTCTCCGTCACATAAATAAATAAAATCTTTAAAAAAAAAAAAAAAGATTTTATTTATTTATTTATTTTGGTGGGGGGAGAGAGTGTGAGCAGGGGGAGGGGCAGAGGGAGGAGGAGAGAACCTCAAGCAGCCTCCATGCTGAGCATGGGGCCTGACGCAGGGCTCCATCTCAGGACCCTGAGATCATGGCCTGAGCCAGAATCAAGAGTTGGACACTTAACTGACTGAGTCACCCAGGCACTCCTCAATTTTTTTTTTAGGTAGGCCCAATGCCCAGCATCAATCCCAACAAGGGGCTTGAACTCACGACCCTGAAATCAAGACCTGAACTGGTATCAAGAGTCAGATGCTTAACCATCTGAGTCACCCAGGTGGCCCCCCAGCCCCATGACATATTTTTAAATGATTTTCAGTGAGGGGCATCTAGGTGGCTAAGTCAGTTAAGCAAGCATCTGCCTTCAGCTCAGGTCCTGATCCCAGGGTCCTGGGATTGAGCCCCGCATCAGGCTCCCTGCTCAATGGGGAGCCTGTTTCTCCTTCTCCCTCTGCCTGCCGCTCCCCCTGCTTGTGCTCTCTCTCTGTCAAATAAATAAAATCTATAAAAAAGCTTATTTCCAGTGTCCAGTATCCTAGACAGTTATAATAAAGACTTTAAAGTATATTTTCGTGTTAAATCTGCTTTTCATCATCAGTGGTTACTTACTGTGGGGAAGAGTGTGGATGAAAGCTACACTGAATACTGGTTTTGCTGTTCCTAATTATTTTTTCAGCTTATCGGGTAAAATCACTTCTGTAGCAACACCAGCTACCCTGATATTGCATCATCGTTCTCCTTCCTTCTCTTATCTTCTCCTTAACCTCTTTGTTTTACATTGAGCACTTAAGATAGGCCAAGCTCTGTTGTAAGCATCTTACACGTGCTAGTTTATTTACTCCTCCTTACAACAATCTTTTTTTTTTTTTTTAAGATTTTATTTATTTATTTGAAAGAGAGAGTGCGCTAGCGAGCACAAGCCCAAGTAGGGACAAGGGGCAGAGGGAGAGGGAGAAGCAGATTCCCCAGTGAGCAGGGAGCCCCACATGGGCCTTGATTGCAGGACCCTGGGATCATGATCTGAGCCAAAGGCAGACGTTTAACTGAGCCACCCGGGTACTCCTCCTCACAACAATTGTATCATCATGATAAGTAGGGTCATTATTACAGAGTGGTGAAGTCCCTTACTCAGGTGGTAAAACTGGGATTTGAACTCAGGAAGTCTTGCTCCAGAGTCTGGGCTCTATCCACTAAGGAAACTTCAAATACTGTGTATATCTCCTAACACGTCCTCTTTGTTAGAATCCTGAATATGTTGTATCTTTCAGGTCTTTCTGTAGAATTTGGAACAATTCTAATTTACACATGTGAGAAGAGTTGCTGGCCTCAAAATCATCAGACTCCCATGGAAGAACTTTGTATTATACAAGAAGACCCCGATGAATCGTTATTTAAGTAGAACATTTCCTTTTATTTATATAAATTAAAACAAATTTTGATGTCCAGATTTGTGTATTTTTACTTCATTTTGACTCACAGATTATTAACTCTTTGTTGTAAGTGCTGTCCTTTTTGCTTTCTTGCACCTGTGCTGGGGCTGCAGTGAGATTTAGAACCTTCTGGCGGTGGGCTGGTCTACCCTCCCAGGGTCAGTGAGCTTGTCTCCAGAGTGACAGCTCTGGATGTGGCTCCTCTCCCGCCCAGAGGGCAGGTGTTTCCTGTCCAGGCAACCTAGTGGGCTTTGTAGGAGGGAGAGCTGCTGAAGAACCAGGGGCAGCGGTCAGCCTCTTACCACCTCTGCTGCCTCTATACTCACTGTTGCGGTCCCTGGATGCTGATTGAACCACTCGACCCACCCCAGCTTTTTGAGGCTCCGACCCTGCGACACTAGCTGTTTAGACCTGCCCCGTGTTCCCCCTACCCCTGATCCCCTCCTTCACCCCGTCCCACCTTCTGCCCCTGCAGTATCACTGCAAAGGGGCCCTTTCTCTATTCTGGACCTTGTCCCTCCTTCCAGGTGTTCACTTTTCCAGTCTTCCCTTTCTCCTTTCAGTTTTTTGTGTTAACCCCTTCCATTCTGCTGCACTTTGACGGCAGCATGAAAACATGCCCGCCAGCTGTGTACAGACTTGCTATTTGCCTGCATAGATGAGGAAACGGCTATAAACAGGTCCATTTGGTACTCTGGCAAATAACACAGCATGTGACTGGTGGGAACACACCTGATCCTACCTCCCTGGGCACCGGAGGGAAAGTGGCTGGCTGTGTACAAACTGAAGTTGCTAGTCAGTGAGGCTTTAGGCACGTAGGGGAGGAGGAAGAATTTTCTCTTTACCTTCCTAGGCACTTAGCTGAGACCCCCCTGTAAGAAAGGACAGATTAACAGGAGAAAAACAAGTATATGTATACCTCCTATCCAGATGGGAGAAACCCAGCAAAACTGAGTAACTCCTTGAAATGGCCCAAGCTATTACCTCAAATACCACCTTCAGCTGAAGGTAAAGATGTCGTGGGGTGCACAGAACCAGTCACATGAAGTTACCAAGCAAAGCACAGCAAACAAGGGTAAGGTGGTTATATATCGTCTATTGTCAGGGAAACAAGATAATGAGAAAATAAGTCCAGTGTGAACCCATTTAAATGTAAAACTGCAGGGGTACCTGGCTGGTTCAGTTAGAAGAGCATGGGATTCTTGAGTTCTAGCCCCACCCCACGTTGGGTGTAGAATTATTTAAATAAAACCAAAGGAATTGAATGCATGAATGAATGAAAAACTGCATATTGTTATGTAGGAGATATAGATCAAGAAGGACGGGGGAGGGGCGCCTGGGTGGCACAGTGGTTAAGGGTCTGCCTTCGGCTCAGGGCGTGATCCCGGCGTTATGGGATCGAGCCCCACATCAGGCTCCTCCGCTATGAGCCTGCTTCTTCCTCTCCCACTCCCCCTGCTTGTGTTCCCTCTCTCACTGGCTGTCTATCTCCGTCAAATAAATAAATAAAATCTTTAAAAAAAAAAAAAAGGACGGGGGAGGGGGGCACCTGGGTGTGTGAGTCTTTATCTCTGGGTTGTGAGTTTGAGCCCCTCTTTGGGTGTAGAGATTACTTAAAAAAAAAAAAAAAGGCCATCAAGGGTCCTGGAGGAGTAGGAGTAGGTATGGGTGGGACTTTGAGATTTCACTTCCTGCACTTGTATCCTATTTGAATTTGTTAAGGTGGACAAGCATTTTACACTTTATACTCACACTCATACACACAAATCCACAAAGAACAGCAAAGGCCTTCAGAATTAGGTAGCCCAGCCCGGCCTAGAGGAAGAGAAGGGAGGCAAGAGAGAAGCCAAGGAAGGTGGCTCCCATGCACTGAGTGTCCAGAGGGATAACTAAGATCAGCATCCTGGGAAGGGCCTCCTTTAGATTTAACTGCCTGGATGGGGTCTTTGTAAAAGCCAGCCCTATGTAGGGAAGGGACAGCAGCAGCCCACTGTGCAGGGGTGCCCTCTCCCCCCCAAGGGAGCACTCTGGCTCATCCTGCACTCATGCCTCAGGACAGCAGCCTGAGTATTTTTTCATAGACCAGACCAGTTTGGTGTGTGGTTGGTGAACCAAGCACCTGATGAGAAAGACGACAGAAGTCAAAAGCATTTCCCTCCGTTTTCTCTCTTTACCTTTTCTCAAAAATACCTTTTTCTTACTGAATATATTTGACATATAACATTATGTAAATTTAAAGTGTGCAATATATTACCTTCACATATTTACATATTTTAATATGATTGCTGTTGTAGCAATATTTAGCATGTCAAAAAACAAAATTCAACTGATTGAGTTTGAAGATCTAACTGGCTTTATTCAATGATGCATGAGTCTGACAGCATCCCATCTAGCAAGTAGAAAAGAATTCTGAGGTGTTCAAAATGGGAGGTGTTTATTGGCAGAAGGATGGTGGGACAGGAAGTTAGGAGAGTAGATTATTTCAGGCAAGGTTATCTAACCTTACAAGGGTCTTATCAGGCAGATTAAATCACTAGTGCTGACCAGGAAATTCCAGACAGATTGGTTTAAAATTCCACTCCTGGGAAAAGATGAAACTGCAGTTAGGTTAGGTATTAACTCTTGGTTTAGCACAAGTGACTCCATTTTTAGCCTTTTGTTTCTTCTTTAAGGATCTCTATCACATTATATAATTATCTTTCTTTTTAGTGTTTGGGATCATTTTTTCTGATTTTAGAATTAGTATTTTCTTTGAGGAACATGAGCATCTGGAAATACAGAAAAGGCTAAAGGAGAAGAAAAAAATTATCCACGATTCCATCACACACACACACACAAAAATATTAACTGTGGTTTTCTTACTACTTTTCAATATATTTTTGTTTTTACAAAATTTAATCATACGAATAGTTTTGTATCTTTTATTTAACATATTGTGAGGATTTTTGAATCATATTTCCAAATTACCCTCATTTAAAAAAAAAAAAAAGACAACAAGCCCAAAATGGAGTTGGTTAGGCTAAGCCTCACATCGCCAAGCAGAGACTTAATTACGGTTAGGGCTTTTGCAGAAATGGAATCTTAAACCAGTCAATCAGGAATTGCCTGATTAGGGGTGCCTGGTTGGCTCAGTCAAAAGAGTATGTGATTCTTGATCTCAGGGCTGTGAGTTTGAGCCCCACATTGTGTGTAGAGGTTACTTAAATAAATATTTAAAAATTTAAAAAGGTAAGTAACCTTGCAATAACCACCCCACTTTTGTATAATTTCTTTGCTCCTTCTCCCTTCTAGCCATGAAAGCTTTTCATTTTGTACAGCTCCTCAGAGCTTTTTTTTTTTTTTATCTCCTAGCTGGAATGCTGCCCAATTTGAATCGAGTTTTGCTCAAATAAACAAAAATTTTAAAATATGCCTCAGTTTATCTTTTAACATCCTCTGGAAAAGCTTTGCTTTAGAATCCTTACAGCTGTGGGAATGCTTGTTTTCTCATCTCTTGACCACACGGAATGTTACATTGTTTCTTTTGCTGGCTTAAGTGAAAATGATTTAAGTACTATTTTACATTTCTTTGATTAAATTTTGTTTATTGATCCTATTGTTCATTTTCTTTGTGAGTGCCTGTTCACATCCTTGGCCTCTGTTGTTTGGGTGACATTTGTTTTCTTGTTAATTCGTAAGAGCTCTTTACATACAGGGGCATCTAGTTTTTAACCTGTAAGCCCTGGCTGGGAGTTCAAACCCCAGGCTAAAAGGTGGCCCTCAGGTTTCCTAACGCCACACAGCGGTTCTTTGCGCGTCTGTTTAAAACACGACCGGGCTAGAGTATAGCGGGAGGTGTGGGGAGCTACTTCGCGCAAAGCCCAGCCTGGGCCCAGGAGTTCCATTTCACCGGTCCCGGGCGTAGCCCGCTCGGCGCCAACTGGCGGCCGCAGTGCGCAGGAACGGAAGCTGGGCCGCCCTTCCCCCACCTGCTTCCGGCCGCGGCTCAGTTCTCGCGCCTCCGCCTCCGCCGCGGCTCGTGGTCGTCCCGCCATGGCGCTGTCGCGGGGACTACCCCGGGAGCTGGCCGACGCCGTGGCCGGGGGCCGGGTGCTGGTGGTGGGCGCGGGCGGCATTGGCTGCGAGCTCCTCAAGAACCTCGTGCTCACCGGCTTTTCCCACATCGACCTGGTGAGGGCCAGGCGTGCGCGCGGGCTGAATGGCGGGCCGTATTGCCGGGGCCGGGGGCTCGGGCTCCGGAGGTCGGGACCAGAGTTGAGGTGGCGGGGGCGGCGGCAGCAGGCCTGGAAGCCCCGGGGTCGTGGCTGCCTGCGGAGAGGGCGCTCTTCGGCGGGGCCGGAGCGGCCCCCGCTGCACGCCCGGTCCGCTCGGGACGCCAGAGAGGCCGCGGGCCGGGGTCTTCCGGGCGTCGCGCTGCGCGGCCGCCCCCAGCCTCCCTGGCAGCGCCAGTTTGTGGCGGCTCTAGGCTGTGGAAGCGGCCTCGTGTCTTTCCGCTTCCGAGCAGTTCCCCAGCTTTATTGGGAGGCAGGAGATGATTGTTTGAGTCTCGTGGATGTTGTGACTTCATTTCGGCGGTCTCCCTTAACTCAGAAATACTGGTCCAGAGCAGAGGGTGGCGGTAATAGGAGCCAATACATACTGAGCGCTTGTCCCGAGCCCGGCGCAGTTCTGAGCGGTTAACTTGCTTTAACGCATCTAATCTTCGCTACCACCGTAAGGTTGCAAACGCCATTTTCATCCGACTTTTTTAACAGATGAGAAGGAAAGTGAGATTTAGAGGGGTTTTAGTAACTTAACTTGGGTCACGAAGCAAGTGGTAGGACTCCTTTGGGGCTCGCGCTCCTCTCTGTGGGTACAGTCTGCGTGACTGTCAGTGTTATCTCCGTAGATACGCTCACTTATGTCGTTAAAGATATTGGTGAGGATTTTAACTTTAGCACTCATGTAGAGTGGCTGTAATTTAAAATTATTTCTATTAAACTTTTTAATGTTAGGAATTTGGATGTGAGTTTAAATTGTCTTAAGGTGTAGTGGAAGCATAGAATGGAAAAGAGTAGAAGTGGCGGACTGAACTAATAAATGAGTGACTGGAGGGAAAAGAATTTACACGTTTTTCTTTGGCTGTTAAAAGGTTAGTCTTCCCATCCAGTTCTGTACTGCAGATCCAGATATGATTGTGCCTTAGGTGGTAACTACTGGTGCATGTTTAAAGGAACCGTTTTTGTAATAGACAAGACAGTGGATTGGGCACCTGAAAAATAAATGCTGATTCTTTTTTATTTGATTTAATTTTTGTAATGTGTAAGGTACAAATAGAAAATGTTTAGGTGGTTATATAATGATTTCCAGAAATTATAACCAAAACTGTTAAGATGTTTCACAATTAGAACGTTTGAGATTACTCTTCATTTAAATTTATTGAAATGGAATGAAAATCTTTAGTCATTCTTTTATGTTTATTTTTAAGCAGCGATTAGATGAAACTTAAAATGTGACACTTTTTTAACCTCGTGTAGACATTTCCTTTAACAGCCCTTAGGTAATAATAATTGTAAATGGAGTTGTGTGTAGATGAAGACTTGAACTAAAGCAGCAAAAATTCAGTAACTTTGCAAAGTATCATTTAAGAGAAACAAGTCACAGTTAAATCTAATATATTGGATTTGAAGTAATTAATTAGATTGTTAGATAAATGAATTATATATGTATTTTCAGCAGGAGACACATATACTTCTATGCCATTTAGGGAATTTCCAAACATACTTGCCAGGATGATTAAACAAAAAAAATGCATCTTTTCTAGAATATTTTTGAGAAAGTTATCTGAAATTAAATCCCGAGTTTTTAAAAATATGTGTTAAATTATTTTTATCAGTTTAATATTAATTTTGGTGTTACTGGTTGAAAATGAAAACCGTTTTCTCTGCTAATGTAACAAATAGCAAATGTTTTGGGTTATGGATGCTGAGGATAGTGATGTTGCTCAGACATACCAGAAAATGTGTGATTTATCTGGAGTTTATGCATTTGTAGATTGATCTGGATACTATCGATGTCAGCAACCTCAACAGGCAGTTTTTGTTTCAAAAGAAACATGTTGGAAGATCAAAGGCCCAGGTAACTACTTTTCTTATACTATCTCTGTTTATTCATTAATATTTCTGCACTTTGATGGACCTTCTCTTTATGATATCGGATTAATTGGGACTCTTCAGTAGGAGGGAGAATATGGGGGAAGCCACCACTTTTTACTTGAGAGATTGTGAAGAATAAAGATGTGAAGGATTAAAGACTACATCCTCCTGTTTTGGTATGCTGAGGAAATAGATGTGCCCTACTCAATCCTGTAAATGGTGTCCCCTTCATATTTAAATTTCTGGTGTGTTTAGGATGAGCGTTGTTGTGTTCCTCAGAGGTTGGCTACTGCTGTATTTGAGGGCAAGAGAAGCTACAGCCTCTGCTCTTGTTGCTCTATTTCTAAAAGTGTGGCTTTCCCCGGAGATTGTAGCCACCTGATCTTTTCTTTAGTTCCTTGAATGTTCCATCTTGATTCAGGGTCTTAAAACATCTTTTTACTTTGGTCTTCTCCCAACCTTTTTGGCAAACTCTCACTCTTCTCCTTTTTAGTTTTCAAATTTTGGCTTTCTTCTCTAGGGACACACTCTGAATAAACCTCGTAGACTAAGTCGGACCTTCCTCTCGTAACAAGTTCTATTTTTTCTTTTCTTTATCTTTAAAATTTTTTTTTACTTAAGTAATCTCTACACCCAACGTGGGGCTCAAACTCACAACCCTGAGATCAAGAGTAGCATGCCCCTATAGCTTGTATGTACTTTTTCTGTGTATCATTTATATTAGTTTGTAGTTCTGTTTATCTACATTGATTAATGTCACTTTGGCTTACCAAGTGCTTCGTGCGGATCCTGGTACATAAAAGAACTCAGTAAGTGTTGAACGAACGAATGAATGAATTACGCTTAGTTACTGCTTTTTCTATTTTTGTTGAAGCTTGCCATTCATGTAGAGGTCTACAAGGGAAGGGGCCAGCTCTCCTGTTATTTTATAAATATGTGTATAATTTAATCGGAATGAAATTTTGTCACATTTTTATATTTCATTAGTTTTTAATATAAATAGGATATGTATAAGTAGGTGAAATGGCAGTGTTGTGTGCCATAAATAAACTTGAAGGGAACTTACCGAGGGAAATGTTGTAGCTATTTAGTAAATTAGTAATTTGGTGTTGTTTGTTTTTCCAGGTTGCCAAAGAAAGTGTACTGCAGTTTTACCCAAAAGCTAATATCATAGCCTACCATGACAGCATCATGAAGTATGTTCTGATTATTATGTTGCAAAATTGTGTTTGTTGTGAATTAAACTTTGAAAGCATTAGGTATTTTTATTAGTCAGATGCAGGAGTTTGAAGTCATTCTGCTTTTTAAAAATGATTTTTCTATCCTAACTGTAGAGAACAAACTGATCGTTACCAGAGGGGAGGTTGGTGGGGGGGGGGTTGGGTAAAATATGTGATGAGATTAAGGAGGGCACTTGTGATGAACACCAGGTGTTGTATATAAGTGTTGAATCACTAAATAACTAATATTATATTGTATGTTAACTAACTGAAATTTAAATAAAAACTTAGAAAAAATTATTTTTCTAGAAAAATTAAAATGTGGTAGCTTGTGCCCACATAATAAGTTGAGTTTTATTAACAGTTTATGTATATGGTTTAAATGAGTTAGATAAGAGGTAAGATATTTTAATACTTTAAGTAAGTTATTTGGAAACTTATAAAGTGCCTTATATTTTTGTTTTAAATAAAGATAAACTATGAAAAATCCTTATAAGTGATGACTCAGACTTCTAAATATATTGCTCTTCTGATTGATTTCAGCTGTGGTCTTTTTCAGTTTAAAAGGTTCCTTCCCAAAATAATTTGTTTATTTGATAGACTGTGACTTCTGTAATATAGCACTAGGAATTGTGACGGGGCCGTAGTTTTCACAGTACATAAATATGCTCTGATCTCAGTAAAGATAGAGTAAATATGTAATTGGAAGTGTTAGAACAAAGGAACCCTGGGTCCAAATTATCCTTTATAGCTGTCGTCTAACTTACAAATACATGGCATTAGAAACAATGACTTCTTGTTTGAGTCTGGAATTAGAGAAAGTCTTATACTTTCTCAGGAAATTTGTATGTCCAGTTTTTTTTATTTCTGGATGTTTGCTCTGCAGATCTTCCTGTAGCTCTATAACCCCCTTACCAACTGTGTTGCTTTCCTAGTGCTGCTAAAAGCAGGGACCCTAGAGGCCTGAACCCTGCCTGATCCTGACCATGTGAGGTGAAGCCAGAGGCCAGGCAGATCCTGGGAATGTGTTCTTTGTATGTTCCCAGGCTGCCCAGAGAAGGCCTGGTGAAGTCATGCCATCTTTCTGCCAGTTTGAGATCCTGCTCTTGGGCTCTAGATTGCTGACCAAAAAGGATATCTAGTCACAGGGATTAAGGGGAAATTATTTCTTTGAAATCTGCTATGGTGTTTCGAGAAAGTCAAGCCTATTATTGTTGTACTGTTACGCTAGTATGCTCTTTAGGACCCTGTATTCTGCTGTGAAGATCAGGTGTAAGGTCAGTTGTTTTGGTGACATTTGTTTTGTTTTGTTTTGTTTTGTAGCCCTGACTATAATGTGGAATTTTTTCGACAATTTATATTGGTTATGAATGCTTTAGATAACAGAGGTGAGATTATTTTAATACATTTAATTTCTGAGTATTTCCCTTCCCCCATAACAAGGCTGTTTTAAAGTATTTCCTGGGGCGCCTGGGTGGCACAGCGGTTAAGCGTCTGCCTTCGGCTCAGGGCGTGATCTTGGCGTTGTGGGATCGAGCCCCACATCGGGCTCTTCGGCTATGAGCCTGCTTCTTCCTCTCCCCTCCCCCTGCTTGTGTTCCCTCTCTCGCTGGCTGTCTCTATCTCTGTCGAATAAATAAATAAAATCTTTAAAAATAAAATAAAATAAAATAAAGTATTTCCTAATGAGTTACATCTAGAGGTTAGGTTTAAAATTTGCCAGTTGATTGTAATTTTAACGAGAACTGGTTTCAGGCAGGAATTTAGCTATCATATACTCCTCTGTTCTACCCAAACGTGAATATAGAAGTTGTTAAAATCTCTAACGGGGGTGACTACATATGGTATGTGGGTGTGTGCTTGTTTCAGAGTATCCCATCACTTAAGCACAGTGTGACTTCCTTCATTTACTTGGAGATCTAAGAAATATCAGTGCCTGTATCTCACATCTCATCTCGTATCAAGACCAGTTAAGTCAGACTCTCTGAATGGTGCCTGAACATCATATTTTTTCAAAATTTCCCACATGATTCTTAAGTGCGATCAGGGCTGTAAACCACTGTTTTAAGAATGGGGCAAGAGGATATCAAAGTTAGTATAGATGCCATGGATCTTGAATTATTTTAGGTGTAGGTGGTGCCAGAAGATAACAGACTGGGTTCATTTTAGATGTACACATTTTTAGACCATTTAAGCTTTCCACAATAGGGACTAATGTTTCTTATAATCAAGTGTTGTATAGCCAGTCATTGTTCTACATGTAAAACAACATTTGTGGAGTGGCTTGTAACCATTTTGATGCAGAAATACCAAAGAAAAAACACAAAGTAGCATGAGGAAGGGTTTTTTTTAAAGATTTTATTTATTTGAGAGAGAGAGTGCGCGCGTGAGTGAGAGGGGAGGGAAGAGAGAGAGAGAGAGAGGTAGTCAAGCTGACCTTGTGCTGAGCATGGAGCCGACACAGCCTAATCCCATGACCCAGAGGTCATCATCTTACCGAAATCAAGATTCGGGTACTCAACCGGCTAAGCCACCCAGGCATCCCAGAATGACTTTTTAATTAACTAGACTTGTCTTTATTCCCCTTGCCTTAGACTTCCTTAATAGTTCCAAGTTGATATTCCACATTCTCCATTCACTTCATGTGTTACCTGATAATTTTATTAGAATAATAGTGAGGACTCAGAATACATTGAAAGTGTTTTAGCCAAGATTAATAGAGTGTAAGCACAGCAATATAAGAGAAAAGTGACATTTTAGAAAAATTACTCATAAGGGTAAATTTGTGATATAAATTCCTTATGTTTGGAACTTTGCTAGTGAATGTCTCTTAAGTGTAACAGTTCTATTACTCTGGTCATAGCTATAGGAAAATTGCATAAAAATTTTTAAAAAACACTTTGGGTAAATGTTATCCTAATTAAAAGTAACTGATTTTTTTCTTCCCCGTAAACTCCTGCTGACTAGTATTTTTCTTCCAGCTGCCCGCAACCATGTTAATAGGATGTGTCTGGCAGCTGATGTTCCTCTTATTGAGAGTGGAACTGCTGGTTACCTTGGGCAAGTAACTACCATCAAAAAGGTAAAGTAAGTTTTTTTACTTCACAAATATTTATTTGGGACCTTGAGGGGAGGAGTAAACTTTGGGTTTATGTGATATGGGCTGGTCAGCATCCAAGGTGTAGGGATTTTTGTGCTCTGATAAAACTTAGATCCTGTAAAGGTAATACAAAGAATATAGGCAGAGATTTTTTTTTTTTTTTTAGCTCTGTGCTACTTTGCTTCTGTAGCTTATGTATTAAAATTATTAGACTGATAAGCATAATGACATTGCCTTTTAAAATTCTTTGTAGCTATGAAACTACATGTCATGTGATAGTTGATATATGATGAAACAGCCTCCTGCAATGTCACTTTTTTTCTGAAGTCTGGACTTAATAGATTTGAAGAGTACTTTGAAAATTTTTCGTGTATTTGTGAAGTATTTCAAACGTTTAGAGAAAACTAGAGAACAATAGAGCAAGTAAATGCCTGTGGACTCATAACCCAGTTTATAAAATTCAGCATTGTGATCTTTTTTCTTTTAGTTCTTTTAGGAAATTAAACAGATACATTTGAAAAGAGTCATTTTCTAGGTTTTGAAACCTAAAGTCGAATTACACTCCACTTAAAATTTGCTACTTTTGTCCATTATTTGGCAGTTTACTTACCTACGTTGGAAATTGCGGCTCTGCTTCTTTGTTTTAGCTGATAAATACTACTCTTGGAAGCTTATTTAGTATCCTTTTGCAAAGACTGTTATAAATATCAATGTGTATTAAATTTAGTTAAATCAGAGTCTCTTCGTAGGTCACAGCAGTAGTTCTCTTTTCCACTGTGATTTGAGGGATGACTGCTTGTCATATGGCTGCCCCCAGGAGGGTTTATTGAAAGGACACCAGAAATGATATTATGGAGAAAATCCTGGATCTGCTGCCATTTATATTAAAGCAATGCTTGCAGGTTTTGGTACTTTGAACCATTATTAGAAAGACATTGCTCGTTAACCTGATCCTAAGGCACTGGTTTGTATTAAGACTGAGTTTGATAATTGCCGAAATGAGGAATGTTCATTCGATGGTTTTGAAAAATTGTCTTAGGTGCCATAGAATTCTCTCAAGGATTCCTTACATTGCAAATTAAAATATAGCCCTAGCTCAACAAAGTGAAGAGTATTTTGTTTGGTAATATCTAGGATTTTTCTGTGTATCTAGGTGGTTCTTGAAAGTAATAATTACTTGGAGTTTTCTTAATTTTTAGGAGATTATAAGGTAAGGCTGTGAATAATACTTAAATACTTGAGGTCCACACCTTTGAGAGATTGTTGGTTAGAAAGCTGATGTCTGTCTTTCTAGTAGTTTTTCTTTTGTTTAGTGTGATTAAGGTAAATTTATATTTGATATTCAAGTGCGTTGTGGTTTTTTGTTTTGTTTTTGGCTTGTTGTAAGTGTTTACTGGGGCAGGAGTCCAAGGAATCTTAGTTGTGACCGTGATTGATTCAATTCATATTTATTACAATTCCTCGTTTGTAAAGTAAGGATTTTGGAGTCCCTGATATTGTAAAATTTCTTTGACAGTATAAAACCCAGTTAGGATGTAGATGAATGTCAATGTTTATGATGATACTACTTTGTAAATGTTGAGAAACCATCATGGGGTAAATATTTTTCTCATATTCTGATTTTGCAGGGTGTAACTGAGTGTTATGAATGTCATCCCAAACCTACCCAGAGAACTTTTCCTGGCTGTACAATTCGTAACACACCTTCTGAACCTATTCATTGCATCGTTTGGGCAAAGTATTTGTTCAAGTAAGAGCATACATATTTCTGGGTGTATTTTCAGTATGGACAATGGGAAATAGGGTCATTTTTATTTATATATCTTGGAGAAGATTGTACCTATGAGGAATATTCTTTTAAATACGGCAGAGATGCTCCGGTAACTTTCTTGTGATATTTCTTGATGCTAAATTCAGCCAACATTTCATGCATTTCTGTTACATACCATGGACTATTTAGGAAGCTTGATATTGGAGGCAGACATAGAACTAATTGAATACAAATCTGTATATTTGGAATTAAAAAAACATACTTAGTAATTCATTGGTTAAAAAAATAATGGAAGTTAAAAGTACTTTGTAATGGTAATGAAAATACTGTGTATGAAACTTGGATGCATTGAATGTGGCAGTTGGAAGAAAAGTTCTAGGCTTAACACACACGAAGAAAGATGAACGTTAATGAGCTAAGGACCCAACTTAAATTCGAAAAAGGATAAACTCCAAGGAAATTAGTGAGAAAGATGTAATTGAAATAAGAGGGAAAAAATATTTTGAGTTCAGTCATGAAAAGGAGAGATAAATAACTAAATGGGGAATGTAATCTCAGCACAGATTTAAATGATAGTAAAGAACAGAAGGATGGTAATACCATGACTGTAAACAGAAATTTTTAATGATCTGGATAAATTCTTTTTTTATTATTATTATTTTTTATTTTAGAGAGCTAGCACAGAGGAGAGGGGCACAGGGAAAGGGGGAGAATCTCAAGCAGACTTCATGCTGAGTGTGGAGCCAGATGAGTGTGGAGCCAGATAAGGGGCTTGATCTCATGACTCATGAAATCACGACCTGAACTGAAACCCAAGAGTCAGATCCTTAACTGACTGTGCCACCCGGGCGCTTCTGGATACATTCATTGAAGAAAAACTTAAGGAAAAAAACTGACTCAAAAAGAAATCGAAAGCCTGAACAAGTACTATACCTTAGGGGAATTTAGTAAGTGGTTTGAATTCTGAATACATCAAACTTGTGTGAATTTACTGGTGATTTCCACTGAATTTGAAAGTACGATATCATTATAATGTCAAGTAAATTGTCCTGGAGGCATTTTTTAAAAACTTGAATACTTGTTAGTTTGCATTATGGGGCTATCATGTCTTTGATAATAAAACCACTTAAGGCCATTAGGAATAAAAGGAGAATTTCAAGA
The DNA here is from genome assembly GCF_002007445.2 of Ailuropoda melanoleuca. Lineage (NCBI taxonomy): Eukaryota > Metazoa > Chordata > Mammalia > Carnivora > Ursidae > Ailuropoda > Ailuropoda melanoleuca. The sequence goes on along the minus strand of NC_048229.1, from coordinate 40,816,093 downwards.
CTTTTTTTTTTTTAAAGATTTATTTATTTGAGAGAGAGCACGTGCATGCTTAGCCGTGTGAGAGCATGGGGAGGGGCAGAGGGAGAGAAGCAGATTCTCCATGGTGTGCAGTGGTACGCAGAGCCCGACGTGGGGCTCAGTCTCATGACTCTGAGATTACGACCCTGAGCTGAAATCAAGAGTTGGAGGCTTAACTGACTGAGCCATGCAGGCGCCCCTCATGACAAAAAAAATATTTTTTTAAGAATGTATTTATTCATTTGAGACAGAGAGACACAGCATGAGCACGGGGTGGGGGGAGATAGAGGGAGAGGGAGAAGCAGACTCCCCACTGAGCCAGGAGCCCTACGTGGGGCTCAATCCCAGACCTGGAGATCATGACCCAAACCAAAGGCAGACATTAACCATCTGAGCCATCCAGGCGCCCCCATGACAAAAATTTTTAATAACATTTTATCAACCTGGTAAAACCTTTTACAAACCTACAGCTAACATTGGTTTTCTTTATTTTTTGATTAAGTTATAATGTATATGCACTCAGAAAAGTATACATATAATGGTATAACAATGAAATTCATTAAAGAGTATACTTTGTAAGCATTATTTGGCAAACATTTTTCTTTAACAGATTTCACTTTTTAGAACAGTTTCAAATTTACAGAAATACTGAGAAGATTAAATACAGTTCCCACCCAGTTTCCTCTGTTAACATCGTTTGTTAGTATGAGACATATGTAGTAATTAATGAACCACTATTAAAACCTTGTTTATTAACTGAAGTCCATAGTTTATTCAGAGAGTCCTTTGTTTTTATTCAGTGTCCCTTTTCTGTTCCATGATACCACATTACCATTGGTTGTCTGTCATGTCTCTTTAGGCCTCCTTTGGCTGTGATAGTTTCTCAGACTTTCCTCTTTTTTGTTGACCTGATAATTTTGAGGAGTGCTGGTCAGGTATTTTGTAGGATGCCCTGTGGGAAATTTTTTTTCATGTTAACAGTTTCATTATGAGCTATTGGGAGGGAAATCACAGAGGTAGGTAAATTGGCATTTTCATCACATTATATGAAGAGTAAATATGTTATTGACATGATTTGTTACTGTTAATGTTGGATCACTTAACTAAGGTAGTGTTTGTCAGGTTTCTCCACTATAAAGTTACTTTCCCCATCCCTCACTTCCATATTGTACCATGCACTTTGGAGGGAAGTCACTGTGTGCAGCCCACACCTAAGGAATGGGAGCTGTGTTCTGTTTCCTTGAGGGCAGACTATCTACATAAATTAGAGTTCTTCTGTCTAGAAGGTTTGCCTTTTCTCACTCATCTGTTGATTTATTCACCGTTTATATCAGTAGGCATTCATACTGAATATATTTTATACTTCGGGTTAAGTCCAGTAGTATATTTTTTTGCTCAGATTGTCCTAGCTTTGGCCACTGGGAGCTCTTTCTGTTAGCTCTGTGCTCTTAGACATCCTGCCATCAATGTGGGTGGGGGCGTTTGGGGAGCAGTTCCTTGCGTTTGGGTACTAGATGTTCCAGGCTCATTATGTCATTTCCTGCCGTAGAATCAGACCTTTCTCCATGGAGCCCTGGTTCCTTTTATTGAAGAATGGCATTAGAAGCCAAGATCTGAATGTTTGGCATGCTGTTAGGTGTTGTATCTTTTAGGCCCTCTTAGCCAACAGAGCAAAAAATATATCTATGCTAATCTTTATATATACACAAATTTATAAACATATCTGTGTATTAAGCTAAACATGAATTCATACTGGTGTCTCCAGCTCTAATCCATTCCTACAGCTAGCTTCCTCCCCTTGCTTATCTATCTGTACAGTCCTACTCCAACAGTTAGAAACTTCTATTTGCCATCCATACACTTAATACAAGCATTATTTTTAAATTTTTTAAAAAAGATTATTTAGGGGCGCCTGGGTGGCACAGCGGTTAAGCGTCTGCCTTCGGCTCAGGGCGTGATCCCGGCGTTATGGGATCGAGCCCCACATCAGGCTCTTCTGCTATGAGCCTGCTTCTTCCTCTCCCACTTCCCCTGCTTGTGTTCCCTCTCTCGCTGGCTGTCTCTATCTCTGTCAAATAAATAAATAAAATCTTTAAAAAAAAAAAAAAGATTATTTAATTTATTTGAAAGAGAGCATGCACACGAATGGGGGGGAGGGGCAGAGGGAAAAGCAGACCCCCGCTGAGCCTGACGTAGGGCTTGATTCCAGGACCCCGAGATCACGACCCAAGACCCAAGCCGAAGGCAGACGTCCAATCGAATGAGCCACCCAGAGGGAGCATTATTTTTAATGACAAAAGTTATAAAACATCCCCTTTGGAATCACAGCTGGCATGAGGATGCCCATTGTTGCTGCTTCTACTTGGTGTTGTAATGAAGTGCTAGCCTGCACAATAAGACAAAAAGGAAATACAGGAGAAAAGTTGAGAAAAGAAGAAACAAAACTATTGTTTGCATACAATATAGTTACCTGCATAAAAAGCTCCAGAGACTCTAGAGACAAATTATTAGAAATAATAAGTTTAGTAGCATGGCCAACTAAAAGATTGCATTTCTATATGCAGCATCACACAGTTAGGAAGTGTAAAAATAGATAACTCACTTATAAAATCGTGTAATTAACTAAATATAAAGCATCAAAAAACATGAAGTACTTGATATCTCAGGTACTTATAAATCTTGATCTTGATTTATAAGACCCAGTATGGAAAATTATAGTAACCACTGGAACATAAAAAGGATAAAATAAGAGGAAAGAACGTGTTTGTGGATTGAAAGTCTTAAAATTGTGTATGTGTCATTTGTCTTCAAGTTGATCTGTTGATTCAAATGCAGTTCCAGTTAAAATCTCATCAGGGTTTGTTTTGGAACTTGCTCAGCTGATGATAAAATTTATAGAATAAGGCCTAAACATTCCTGGAAAAGAGTAGGTTGAGGTGACGTGTTCTAATAGATGTCAAGGTTTAATATAAGCTAAATGTAACTTACAGTGTGTTGCTGGTACAGAGATAGAAAAACAGACCATTGGGTCAATGCAGAGCTCATGACCAAGGTTGCATAAGAGATGCCAGATGAAAGAGGGGATTAAATAAAAGGTAGGACAATTCATTATCAATGTGGAAGAAACTTATATTCTCTACTTTAAATAATATATAAAAATTAAGTCCAGATGGACTGAATATTTAGATGTCAACAGAAAAAACCTTTCTAATATAGGGGAAATCTTTAGGGAACAATAGCACAAAGTGCTAACCATAAAAGAAAGGGTCGATTCATATTAAATATCTCTTGCCAAAAGACATTACGTATGAGAAAATATTTACAACATAAGTCAACTACAAATTATGATCTTAGATTATATTCCTGTAATCAAGAAATAGACAACCTGACAAAATAACATGAACAGGCATTTTTTCACTTAGAGGGAAACCCACATAGGCAATAAGCAAATGAAGATATGTTTAACTTCATGACTAACTTTGAAAATTAAGAATAAAATCACAAGATACTATTTTATACTCAGTAGTTTGGCAAAACGTTAAGTCTGGAGAAGTGGTGAATAGGTAGGAACTCTTACATGCTATTGTGGGGGGGAAATTGGTACAGTGACTTGGGAAACAAGTGGGCATTTTCTTGTAAAGTATATCAGGGGTTTTGAGAAGCTTTGAGATGATAGCTTTTTCCTTTTTTTTTTTTTTTTTTTTGTTTAACTGCAAAGGATTCCTTTGAAAAGAGAGCTTTCTTGTAAGTCTAGTATTGAGGAAAGGTGGAATATTCCTGTAAGTGTTATTAAATAGTTTTTAGGATAACTGGATTACCAGAAGAGAATTCTTGGTTAATATATTGTTTCTGAAGGCGTTTTGGTAGTAAAGAGATACACTACCCTGAAAAAATAGTCTTACTGCTTATTCTTACACCTAGATCAGTGCCCAGCACGTAGCAGAAATGTAATAATGTTTAGATAGCTGCAGGTGTACTTCACAAGTATTCTGGCATTAGAATGTTACCCAAGTAAAATGTAAAAGCTGCTCACCTGTGTCTTGAAAGATTTTAACGTAGGAGTTTGCAGAGCCTAGATGATAGGAATAAATACAGGTCTACTAAAATTCAGCCTGCCAATTGTTTATTCCTCATTCCTCCCAAAGATTTGGAAGATTCCAGATTAGTTGTTTTTAGGGGAAGTAGGAAAAGTAGACATTTGTTCAGAATATTTTGTTGAACATAAATACTACTGCTCTTATTGTAGCCAGTTGTTTGGGGAAGAAGATGCTGATCAAGAAGTATCCCCTGACAGAGCTGACCCCGAAGCTTCCTGTGAGTAGACTGGATATGTTCTCTTATGTAATGAGGACTGCCTTTATTTTGCTAACTGAATATTGATAGCATAAGAGGAGAAAAAAATAATTGCTGTTTTGTGTTAGTATATTATGTGTTTAAGGTGGATAATTTAATCTTTTTTTAATTTTTATTTTTTATTTATTTATTCGACAGAGATAGAGACAGCCAGCGAGAGAGGGAACACAAGCAGGAGGAGTGGGAGAGGAAGAAGCAGGCTCATATCGGAGGAGCCTGATGTGGGACTCGATCCTATAACGCCGGGATCACGCCCTGAGCCAAAGGCAGACGCTTAACCGCTGTGCCACCCAGGCACCCCGGATTATTTAATCTTTAAAACAGTGTTTTAAAAAATGAGTCGGGGCGCCTGGGTGGCACAGCGGTTAAGCGTCTGCCTTCAGCTCAGGGCGTGATCCCGGCGTTATGGGATCGAGTCCCACATCAGGCTCCTCCGCTGTGAGCCTGCTTCTTCCTCTCCCACTCCCCCTGCTTGTGTTCCCTCTCTCGCTGGCTGTCTCTATCTCTGTCGAATAAATAAAAAATAAAAAATAAAAAAAATTAAAAATGAGTCGTCCCGTTTATTGATGAAGGTGCAGAAATTTCACAAATGTAGTAGATAGAGAGTTGTTTCCAGATCTGATTACAGGTCCATATTTTGAACTGTTCTACGTGTGGCCTTCAGAAACTGAGGTAGAAGATGCCAGTGAGCATACTATTTTTCTTTCTTTTTGAACTCAGAATGTGTCATGGGCAGGTGACTTCCATGAATGACTTCCCCCCCCCCAAAGGTAGATGAGAGCTTAGTTCTACATTTATTATAGCTGAGAATAAAATGGTGTTTGTTTTGTAGGGGAACCAACGGAGGCTGAAGCCAGAGCCAGAGCATCTAATGAAGACGGTGACATTAAACGTATTTCCACTAAGGAATGGGCTAAATCAACTGGATATGATCCGGTTAAACTTTTTACCAAGGTTAGATTTACTTTCTTTATAATTATGGATAGTTTATTATTCTGTTTGTTTTTAAAATAGTACATGAAATATATGCTTTTTATGCCTAATGCTGTCTTAATAAGTTGATTGATGTCATCAGGATAAGCAGGTTTTGGAATTTTAAAGATTATATTTATTTATTTGAAAGAGAGAGAGTGAGTGAGAGAGCATGAGCCAGGGGGAAGGGGAGAAGCAGACTCCCTGCTGAGCAGGGAGCCACATAGGGGGCTGGATCCCAGCACCCTGGGATCATGACCTCACCTGAAGACAGTAGCTTAACCAACTGAGCCGTGCAGGTGTCCCTGCGTTTTAGAGTTTTAGCATTCGTGCTAAATCAATATAGCATCTTCATAGGAATTAAAATAGACTCACTTATACACTCTTGGTTGCCTTCCCTCACTTACACTGAACTTCTTGATTTTCCTTATAACTGACCTTTGGTTCTTGCTGTTTCTCATCTTCCCTTATATCCCTTTCCTGCTCAAATTTTTGGGAGTTTGACATGTACTGAATTACTCTTGTATCCCTAATCCTCTCGTTCTTGGCCGAATCCCTCTTCATTAGTATATATTATTTGCCTGCTGAATATTTCTAGAGAGATCTACAAGATTGTTTTAATTGGCTCTAATTATAGTCCAGCTAGGTCTTCACGTCTGTTTTTAGAAGTCTTTTTACTTCTTTTGCCTTCACTCCCTAGCAAGTTTATCATAGTAGATACTTGAAGGTTTCTCAGCTTATCTTGAACTTCCTAATACATTCCTACCGTCCTTATTGAACAGATGACCTTAAGGGTTTATTAACAGGTTTGAAGCCATTGGACAAAATAGACCTATCAAGGGAAGGTCACACTTTGTGCAGAACCCTCCCCCCCCCCCAGCTATTTGAGAGAAATCTCTTTAAGTAAAGGTTAATTCTTCTACTTTTTCTTTCCACTTGTACCTTAGTCTTTTTTTTTTTTTTTTTTTTTTTTTTTTTTTAGTAGGCTCCATGATGAATGTGGGGCTTGAACTCAAAACTGAGATTGAGAGTCACATGGTCTACTGACTGAACCAGCCAGGTGCCCCCTGTACCTTTTAAAATTTTTTATCACTGTATTTTGCTAGTTCAATTGCAGTATGTTTTGGTGTGGGTCTACTTTTGTTGATTTTGATGGGAGTTCTCTGTGCCCCCTGGATCTGAAGATGTTTCCTTCCTCAGGGAAGTTTTTAGCTATTACTTCAAATAAATTTTCTGTCCCACTTTCTCCTCCTTCTGGGACTCCTATAATACAAATGTTAATTATGTTTGGGGGAGTCACTGAGTTCCCTAAGGCTATCCTCATTTTTGCATAATTCTTTTTTCTCTTTTGTTCAGCTTGATTACTTTCCATTACTCTGTCTTCTAGGTCACTAAATCGTTCCTCTGCTTCTTCCATCCTGCTGTTCATTCCATCAAGTGTGTTTCTCATTTTTTGTGGTCTTTCCTGAAGATTTTCTCTGATCCTTTTTTGTCATTGTCTCTTTAATGGCTTGCTGATTTTCTTTAGTAATACATTTGGATTTCTTTCTTGTTTGTTTCTTGCATATTTATTAGTGGTTTTTGCCATATGATTTGTATATAACCTCTTCTGCATATAGCAGTCTGTATTAAGTCGATGGTTGTTTAAGTTTAAACGTCTTCTTTATGCCTCTTCTCCACACCTTTTAGATACATGTTATATTTTACATCCTTTTTATTTTGTGAGTTCCTAGACTGACTTTTTACAGAAATATTCATTCTTGCTGCTTTTGTGTTTCCTTTTTTTTTTTTTAAGTTTTTATTTTATTTATTTGACAGAGACAGCGAGAGAGGGAACACAAGCAGGGGGAGTGGGAGAGGAAGAAGCAGGCTCCCAGCGGAGGAGCCTGATGCGGGGCTCAATCCCAGAACACTGGAATCACGCCCTGAGCCGAAGGCAGACGCTTAACGACTGTGTCACCCAGGCGCCCCCATATTCTTTCTTTTTTAAAATATTTTATTTATTTATTTGTCAGAGAGAGAGTAAGGACACAAGCAGAGGGAGGGGCAGGCAGAGGGAGAAGCAGGCTCCCTGCTAAGCAAGGAGCCCGATGCAGGACTCGATCCCAGGAACGCTGGGATCACGCCCTGAGCTGAAGGCAGATGCTTAATGACTGCGCTACCCAGGCGCCCCTCCTACTTTCATGCTGCCACTTTTGGTCTCTTCTTTGCACTTCTTTCCACTCAAGGAAGTCACCTTTAATATTTCTTACAGGGCTGGTTTAATGGTCATGAACTTCCTTTTTGTTTGGGAAAATCTTTATCTCCTATTCTGAATAATAGCTTTGCCGGGTAAAGTATTCTTGGCCACAGGTTTTTCCCATTCAGCACTTGAAATATATCATGTCACTCCCTTCTGGCTTGAAAAGTTTCTGCTGAAAAATGTCCTACTAGCCTTAAGGGGTTTCCTTTGTAAGTTAATGTCTTGTTTTGTCTTGCTGCTTTTAAAATTTTTTCTTTATCACCATATTTTGCCAATTTAATTTTGTACCTTAGTTTTCTTTTTCTTTTCTTTTTTTTTTTTTAAAGATCTTATTTATTTATTTGACAGAGAGAGAGACAGCTAGCGAGAGAGGGAACACAAGCAGGGGGAGTGGGAGAGGAAGAAGCAGGCTCATAGCAGAGGAGCCTGATGTGGGGCTCGAACCCATAACGCTGGGATCACGCCCTGAGCCAAAGGCAGACGCTTAACCGCTGTGCCACCCATGCGCCCCTGTACCTTAGTTTTCAAACAGTATTTTCTCTCTGCCCTGCATCTTGATTTTTCCTGGCTCCTCTGTCTGCTTTCCAACATGCATATGTCCCACTGTCCTAAGCAAATGGCCTACTACTCCCTCCAGTTTACGTTTCCTCTCTTTTCCTCAGTGCAAGAGATGTTAGAGGTTGACTCTTAAACCTGTTGCATTTATTTCCTCATTATAGCCTTTTCTTTAGAAAATGGATTTTGGTTATGCTTAAAATGTACTTAATTCTGTTATGGATAGTGACAGTATTTTCCAAACTCATGTCCACATACCTATTACCATTCCAGTTTGAGCAACAGTTGGATGCCAACAGAATCTAAAGTACATCTCCAGTCTGTTCAGTAGGTAACTAAGCATCTGCTGTGTGCTGGTTACCACTCTGATAGGAGATAAAGTGGTGAATAAGATTAAAAATAGGGTCCCAGCTCTTTGTAGGTAATTCACATTTTGGAGGGAAAATCAAACATTGAGCAAGTAATATAAATTCAGAGTGTTATGACGTTAAGATCAGATGCATTGGAACCTTTAATACTAAGTAGGCTTAACATTATTATTAGACTGTGTTATTAGACATTGTTATTAGACCTAGTGTGGGGGTTCAAAAGAGGCTTTCCAGAGGAAGTGACATTTTAACCCAAGACTTTAAAGAATTGGGGTGTGGATAAGAATGCTACATATACAAAGAAGGTCTCAGGTTGGAAAACTGAAATAAATCCCGTTAAAGGGGAGAGTGGAAAGAGGACTGGAAACATAAGCTGAGGCTACATCATGCAAGTCATAAGAAGAATGCTAGACCAAGGCAATGGGAATCCATTAAAAGGTGGTCTGTAGGATCGGATATAGAGGGTATGCCGTGCACCATTCTAGGACCTGATATTCCTATTGTAATCAATATGGGACAGTGCCTTCCGAAGTTGTGCAATGCTAGAATAATCTGAAGTACAACCTATCTGCATTCCCAGTAGAGGGTGGGGAAAAAGTAGATTCAATAAGACTTGGGATGTTTAGGGCACCTGGGTAGCTCAGTTGATTGTCCAACTTTTTATTTATTTATTTGACAGAAAACAAGCAAGGGTAGCTGCTGGCAGAGGGAGGGGGAGAAGCAGGCTCCCACTGAGCAGGGATCCCGATGTGGGGCTCAATCCCAGAACCCTGTGATGATGACCTGGGCTGAAGGCAGCCGCTTAACGAACTGAGCCCCCTGTGTGCCCCCAAGTGTCCAATTCTTGATTTTGGCTCAGGCCATGATCTCAGGGTTATGAGATTGAGCCCCACATTGGGTTCCATGTTCTGCAGGGAGTGTGCTTAAGATCCCCCCCCACTCCCGCTCGCTTGCTTTCTCTTTCCCTCTTTCTGAAATAAGTAAATAAAATCTTTAAAAAAAAATAAAAGACTTAGGATGTTTAAGGTGAGGAACAATGAAGAATCAGGAATGATACCTGGTTTCCTGCTGTGCAGCAGCATGAACAGGGTACCATTCTCGGGTGGGTAAGGTGGGAAGCAGAGTGTGTTGGTTAGAGGATAGGATAAGATGATAGAATCAATTTGAGATTCCTGTGGAATATTAGAGTAAGGACAAGTAATTCTAAAGGCAAGCAGAGAGGTTTAGACTGGGATTTGTAGGCCTCTGAGAAAAGAGCATGAAGCTGGCTTAGTACAAAACTCTGAGGCATCCCTAGTATTTAATAATTGGATAAAGGATGTGGAGCTTGTGCATGGAAAACTAGGCTAATTCCCCATTGCCTGGGAGGGTTTTCAACCTAGTGCTTAAGGTCCTCTATAAAATGTGTCTAACCACATTTGTTACCCAAATCATACTGAACTCATTTCCTTGCCTATGCACCCATTTCAAATGTTACCATCTCCTTGAACTCTTTCCTTATTCCTCAGGACAAAATTCTGCTAGTACTCAAAGCTATGTGATTTTCACACTAAATTTGTATTCTAAGTATTTGTGTATTTGGCTGGTTTTCCAAAGATTTAAGGATGCTTCATAAATACTGACTGAATTGAATATGTTTTGATAGAAATAGTTCTAACTTTTTGGGGTGCCTGGGTGGCTCAGTTGGTTGAGCATCTGACTCTTGATTTTGGCTCAGGTCATGGATTGAGCCCTGTGTTGGGCATTGGACTCATCAGGGAATCTGCTTGAGATTATCTCTCTCCCTCTTCCTCTGCCCCTCCCCCCACTCATGCTCACTCTAGCTCGCTCTAAAATAAATAAAATCTTTTTTTTTTTTTAAGATTTTATTTATTTATTTGACAGAGAGACAGCCAGTGAGAGAGGGAATACAGACAGGGGAAGTGGGAGAGGAAGAAGCAGGCTCCCAGCGGAGGAGCCTGGTGTGGGGCTCGATCCCAGGACTCTGGGATCACGCCCTTAGCCGAAGGCAGACGCTTAATGACTGAGTCACCCAGGCGCCCCTAAAATAAATCTTTTTAAAACAGAAATGTTTCTGAGTTTTTTTTTTATTAAGCCAGTTTTAAGTTCATAGCTGATACATAAAGTAAGTGTATTAACTAAATCAACTGACAATAGAAAATACAGCTGAGGAAAAAGTAAATATACTACAATCATCTGAAATTCTATGACAGGATAGTGCCATTCATGTGATAGTGTCTCGGGCTACATATAATAATGCTTATAACATGTTTTTGTTTTGTTTTTGAGAGAAAGCATGCATTCAAGCGGGAGGAGAGAGAGAGAGGGAATCTTAAGCAGGCTTCAGGAGCGCCCAGCACAGAGCTTGACTCGGCTTGATCTCATGACCCTGAGATCATGACCTGAGCTGAAATCAAGAGTCAGACACTTAACTGACTGAGCCACCCAGGCGCCCCATAATGTTTTTGAAAAAGAAATTGTTTTGGAGGCACCTGGGTGGCTCAGTTGTTAAGCATCTGCCTTTGGCTTGGGTTCGTGATCCCAGGGTCCTGGGATTGAGCCTCACGTTGGGTTCCCTGCTCCATGGGGGCCCTGCTTCTCCCTCTGCCATTCCTCCCGCTTGTGTTCCCTCTCTCACTGTCTCTCTTTGACAAATAAATAAAATTATAGAAAAGAAGTTGTTTTGGCTTGGGGCTTTTTGGGGGGGCAGGCTACATTTCAAAGACGTTACAGGTGGTTAAATTCTGGTTTTGAGTGCTGTACTTTTAAAATGTGTATGCTTGGGGTTCCTGGGTGGCTCAGTTTGTTAAGCATCTACCTTCAGCTCAGGTCGTGATCCCAGAGTCCTGGAATTGAGCCCTGAGTCAGGCTCCCTGCTCAATGGGGAAGTCTGCTTCTCCCTCTGCCGCTTGTCTCTGCTTATACGCTCTCTCTGTCATGCTCTCTGTCTCTCTCAGATAAATAAATAAAATCTTTAAAAAGTAAAAATGTGTACGCTTTATTGCTAAAGCCATGAACTTGGAGATATTGCTGACTGGTATCTCTAGGCTCAGTGATTTTATTCAATTCTTATGGAAATGGTGTATGTTTATTTAGCTTCTTGACTGGCGTGATTTTGCTTCAGATTCATCTTTGGAACTTTAGGTGTGCTTTGGGGGAGGTGACTTAGGAGGTCAGGGGCCATGAGCACTATTCAGAGTTCCTTTGCTCTGTTTTTCTCAGCATTTCTGCTTTCACTGTTTCAAAGGCAGACATTCTGTGTAAAATTTCTTTTTATAGGGGCGCCTGGGTGGCATAGCGGTTAAGCGTCTGCCTTCGGCTCAGGGCGTGATCCCAGCGTTGTGGGATCGAGCCCCACATCAGGCTCCTCTGCTATGAGCCTGCTTCTTCCTCTCCCTCTCCCCCTGCTTGTGTTCCCTCTCTCGCTGGCTGTCTCTATCTCTGTCAAATAAATAAATAAAATCTTTAAAAAAAAAATGTCTTTTTATAAAAGGTTTATGTTTTGTGGGTTTTTCTTTTGGAAATTGTTTATCTGGTATAGGACATGTCTTTAAATCAGAAGGTTTTATAGTATAATATTTATAGTAAATCATCAATGAGATTTTGTTACATTTTATCAGCATAGGGACGGTAGGATTTGTGGGATTTTTATCTTTATTATTTTTTTAAATTTTTTTAAGCTTTTTAAAGATGATATCCGGTATCTGTTGACAATGGACAAATTGTGGCGGAAAAGGAAACCTCCAGTTCCGTTGGACTGGGCCGAAGTGCAAAGTCAAGGTAAAGAATACATTTTATGGGGTGCCTGGCTGACTTTGTTGGAAGAGCATGTGGTTCTTGACCTCAGGTTGTGAGTTCAAGCCCCACGTTAGGTTAGAGATTACTTAAATAAATAAACTTAAATACATTTTAGTCTTTGGGATATCTACCTAAATTGGAAATTCTCTCACCTAAAATCTTTAACCCTGAATTTCATGGTAAGAAATTCAGACAGTTTAGAAACATGAAGAAGAAAGATTGCTGGAAATCTTGTCACCTAGAGATATAGCCACTATTAGCATTTTGGGAATGTCTTGGTAGTCAGCTCTATCTATGCTCAGAAACAAAGGGCAGTTGTTTGTGCGCTTTACATAAATGGAATCATACTATTTATATATACTTGCTCTTTCCAGTCAGTATTACTTAACTAGTCTCTTATTGGTTAACTTTTGTTTGTTTCATATTTTCCCTCAAATAGTGTTGTGATAAGAATACATGCACATCTTTGTACCTTTGTGTGATTATCTCTGTAGGATATAATTTAGGGACATACTTATAATTTTAAATGTGAGAAAAACTATTGTAGTAGTGACTTCTCCTTATCCTACTGCCCCTTCCACACATTGTATCTGTGCTTTATCTGCGTTATATTACAATTAATATATGCACAGCAGTGGTCAGCACATTGAAACTTAAAGGGTCCCAGGAGATTTGGGGTGTCAGTTTGGAACAATTCTCTACAGTAATGAATATTTAATTTTAAGGACTAAGTTCGCTAATAGCTTCCACTTACTGGGTGCTAACTATATGCTGGGCTAATGCTTCCCATCTTACTGACATTGTATCTTTGAATTCTCCATTGATTTTTGTGAGGTTCCTCACTATTAGCAATTTTCTTGCACAGGTATTTGTTGCATCCTGATAATTATTTTCATGGAATTTGTTTCATTTTGATTTTCATATTGGTCAAGCTTTGAATTTTTAAATTAACTAGAAGAATGGGTTTAATAGTGAAATTTCTAATATTTTTTCCCTTAGGAGAAGAAACCAATGCATCAGATCAACAAAATGAACCGCAATTAGGTCTGAAAGACCAGCAAGTTCTAGATGTAAAGAGCTATGCTTGTCTTTTTTCAAAGAGCATTGAGACTTTGAGAGTTCATTTAGCAGAAAAGGGGGATGGAGCTGAGCTCATATGGGACAAGGTTCGTTTTGAAAATATGTGGCAGTTCTATATCACATGCATATTTTTGTTCTTGAACTGTAACCAGAAGCTAATAATTTTTTGGATATCGTTTATTCTACCAGAATTTGAGGACATAATGTTGATTTTGCTAGAATGTTTTCATTTCTAATTACCACATTGAACTATGAATTTTCTGTACGTGAGTTCAAGTAATATCATAGAACTTTCTTTTAGATTCTGGTTATGAATTTGTGGTTTATAATTATGTTTGGAGAACATAATTGGACTGGAGAAGTAATGTGAATTTATTCGAAGTAAAATGTTTCACTGACTTAAAAACTTTCTTGTGTAATACAGATTTGTTAACAGAAGTCATAAAATCCTTTTGGAGACAACAGCTCATGGGCCTAATTTAACCTTGAAAGTAATAAAATTGCCTTTCTATTGAAATAGTGAAAGGTCTGAGACCTCTAAATACAAAAATTAAATGTAATTATTCTTACAAGTTAAAATAATACATAATATTATGTGGTTAGATGTCATATTTTGAAATTTAATGGGTTAATCTTATTTTTAATTGTAATCAATGTTTTCTCTGGCTACAATTGATTTATCTTTGATAAAGTTTATATGTTTCTATGATGCTATGTAGAGATTTGCTGTGAGTTGTAAGGGGAAAAGTTTGGTCAGTTTTACTAAGCTAAGATGATAATTTTGTGCAAATTTTGAACCTGTGATTGAATTAGATATCTAAAATAGAGCTAGTAAGTTGGTATTATGTTGTATAAAGATTGACTACTTAATAAATACATATTTTCACTGTTACTGTTAAAATAGTGATTTGGGACATTTTCATCCGTACACAGGGGCGAGATAATGAAACTGAAACTGGGGGTTGTTACCCTTATTGAAATCTATACCTAATGGACATGGTGAACCAGTTGCCTAGCGAAGTAACTTGATGTATACTATGTTGGGTACTGTTAAATATTCATACTTAATCCTCATCACAACCTTATAAAATATTTATATAATTTTCCCTACTTAATACTTAAGGAATAATGGATTTGAGGAATTTCATTTGCCCGACGTTAGCCAGTCAGCAAATATATAGAGAACTCAATCCTATCGGTGGTTTCTCTTCTATACTTTGGTGCTTCCGAATTACAGGCTAGAATAGTATGTTCTCAGTGAAGCAGGAAACCTTTGCTGAAGTCTGAAGCGACCAAGATACAATCTCCGGAAGAATATAAATTGTCAAGGCAAAACTTTTGTTGTATTGCCATAGGTGAAAAGAAACTGCAAATCCAGGAGAGTGGTACATCTGAAGGGAATTTGGAGAAGGAAAACCAAAAGGTGTAGTCCAAATGTTTGAGTCTTTAATGAAGCCCTTTTCTCTAAAAAGCCTTTATGTCTTTGCTTGTTACCAAACAACCTTTCATTATGGACAGATGGACCCAGGAGAGGGTGGCTACTGTCAATGGATGGAATTAGTGTCCAGTCTATACACTTAGTGTCCACTGCATTTGTTTAAGCAGGAGTGAGTTCCTAGAAGCCTGGTGTGTCTTGGTGTTCTTGTCAGGCTACATTCCTGGATCCAAGAAGCTGATAGTGAGACCCTGGCTTCTTCCTCAAGGCCATCTCTTGTTCTAGTTGACTGTCTGCAGTGTTACAAAACATGTGAAAGTACTGTTTTGAAGGTGATAATAACCAAATTAGTAAGTTTGTCGGAAGACTTGTTAAGTTGTTTAAATTTTTGGCAGGATGACCCATCTGCAATGGATTTTGTCACCTCTGCTGCGAACCTTAGGATGCATATTTTCAGTATGAATATGAAGAGCAGATTTGATATAAAATGTAAGTTGTTTTATACTTTAGTTGTATTGCCTAAAATTCTAAGTTACTCTTTTTTAACAGTTAAACATATTCATCTTTGTTTTTCAGCAATGGCAGGGAACATTATTCCTGCTATCGCTACTACTAACGCGGTGATTGCTGGGTTAATAGTATTGGAAGGATTGAAGATTTTATCAGGAAAAATAGACCAGTGTAGAACAGTGAGTATTTCTATTTGCATTTTTTATGCATCCTTTTTTTTTTTTTTTTTTTTCAGGTAAGCTCTGTGCTCAAATTGGGGCTTGAACTCTCGACCCTGAGGTCAAGAGTCAACATGCTCTGCCACCTGAGCCAGCCAGGCGCCCCTGTCCAACCTGTTTTTAATAGTAGTGTATACTTCAGCAGGGAAAAAGTAACTTATAAAAAGCACATTAAACGAATCATTTAAAAAATTAAAACAATAAAATTGATTAAAGCAGTGGAAAAACCATTGTTCCACTTACCTTGTAAGTTCATGTGTAAGTAAGCTTCCTGGAAATTACAGCAAAAAGAAAAACATTTGCTTCTCTTATTTTTGTCTGAAATAGAAGCAGAAGCTAGTTTGTTTCTAACAGTTGCATTTTTACTGAATTCTTAGAGGGACTCATTGAATTCTTAGAGGGACTCATTGTGGTTCCTTCTATTAATGTTTTTTCAATTCTAAAAGTTCTCTATAGTTTTTAAATTTTGCTTTGTCATTTTACAGTCCTCTCCCTTGTTCATGCTTTTTAGTCTCCTTTTTTGTTTTAAACCGAGTTTATGTTCTTTGATAATGTCAATGTCTGAACTCTATGGGTGAGTCTACTGTCATTTCTGCTAGATCTCATAGTATTTTTGTTGGCTTGTGGTGTAGGATCTGGTTTTTGTTTTTGTTTTTGTTTTTTTAACCGTATTAGGGTTTGTTAAAACAGTGTCTGGTAATTTTTTTTTTTTTTAAGATTTTATTTATTTGAGAGAGCGAGAGCATGGTGCAGGGGAGGGGCAGAGGGAGAGGGAGAAGCAGACTCCCCACTGAGCAGGGAGCCCAATGCGGGGCTTAATCCCAGAACCCTGAGATCATGACTTGAGTGAAAGGCAGACGCTCAACCCACTAAGCCGCCTAGGCACCCCTATGTCTGGTAATTCTGAAGGACGTACTGAAGGTGTACTTCTTCAAAGAGGATTTGAGCTGAGTGCCTGGCATCTTATCAATTCAGAACTACTTCTAAATTCCTAGCTTTAGTTTTTCAACTCCTATGTCTGACAGTAAATCTGCACAAGCCCTGTCTTACTGTAATGAAATGTGAAGGAAGATACGTGTTGTTGTCCCTCCTCACTTCCCCTGAGCACCGAGGTCAAGGTAATTTTTCTTGCTGTTTTTGTGGGAAAGATCTTCTTCTTCATTCACCTGCCCTTCCAGGTCCTTGCTGCATGCAAGAGTCTCCTGTTACAGAATTCCTGTGTTGCATGAGGTTTGGAGTAGGTTTATCTTTAAACACTGAAGCCACTTGGATGTTCTCTTTGGATTCCTGCTTTCACTTAGAGTTTGCCTGAAGATGGTTTGCATTCTTACCAGCTTGGCAATTCAGAAAACTTCCTTAAAAAACTTGTAGCCAATACTTTTGTTCTTGTTTAGGTTCTCCTTTGTACTGTAATGTTGAAATGAAAGGACCAGTTTATTTTTAGGATTTTCTAAAAACTACCTCCTCTGCGGGGCGCCTGGGTGGCTCAGTCATTTAAGCGTCTGCCTTCGGCTCGGGTCATGATCCCAGGGTCCTGGGACTGAGCCCCACGTCGGGCTCCCTGCTCAGCAGAAGTCTGCTT
Source organism: Ailuropoda melanoleuca (assembly GCF_002007445.2). Classification (NCBI taxonomy): domain Eukaryota; kingdom Metazoa; phylum Chordata; class Mammalia; order Carnivora; family Ursidae; genus Ailuropoda; species Ailuropoda melanoleuca. Next base: position 40,798,962 of record NC_048229.1, on the reverse strand, counting down.
CTCCCTCTCCCTCTGCCCACCCAACCGCCACTGCCCCCCCCCCCCNCCCCCCCCCCCCCGCCGGCTTCTAAACTGTCTCTCAAATAAATAAAATCTTTAAAAAACAAACAAAACTATCTCTTCTGCACTGGTACTTGTACTTTTCAGTGCCATTATTGATACACTCTTAAATACCCTTTATTGTTGGGACACCTGTGGGTGGCTTCTTCGATTAAGTGTCTGACTTTTGATCTCAGCTCAGGGTTTGATCTCAGGGTCGTGAGTTCAAACCCCACGTTGGGCTTCATGCTGGTTGTGAAGCCTACTTTAAAAAACAAAAACCTTTTATTTTCATGAAATTTTGGGGTGAAGGACTGTGGAATCATTGCCAGTCTGTCATCTTGATTTGGTTTGCTATTTAAAATTTTTTTTAGCTGACAGATTTTTTTTTTTTTAATCGTCATTTTTTGGGGCACCTGGGTGGCTCAGGGGGTTTAAGCCTCTGTCTTCAGCTCCAGTCATGATTTCAGGGTCGTAGGGTCGAGCCCCACGTCCTGCTCCCTGCTCAGCAAGGAGTCAGTTTCTCCCTCTCCCTCTCCTACTCCCCCTGGTTGTGCTCTTCCTCTCTCTGTCAAATAAAATCTTAAAAAGAAAAACAAAACTCCATTTTTTTATTTCTAGTTTATAGCAACCTGAGTTTGTCCTGTGGCTACAGTATGTATCCCTTTTTGAGTTCACAAACAATATTAATTGTTGAATTTATTAAAATGTCTACTGTTTCCTGTAACATCCTTCTTGTTTCTTTGCTTACTTAACTTTGCCCTCTCTTGGGTTAATGATGTTTATGTCTGGATTTTTTGGTTCACATGTATGAAGTGAATTTTAGGATGGAGTTATAGTGTTAGCCTGTGTGTTAATGGTGTTAGTATTTGTTTTCCTGACTGTTGATCTCCCTTAGCACAGTTACCTTCCCAGTGACTCCTAAGATCAGTCAAATCTGTTCTCCCATTGAATCCTGGCCCTGGCCCTGCCAGTACAGTGGCTCACTGCTAGCAGTACTGTTGTTACAGGAGCCCTTCTCCCAGCACTTACTGCCTCTCACAGGATTTACTTCATTAAAGTTGGGGAACCCATGGGGTTCCTCTTCAGAATTAAGTCATCTTAGCAGGTGCCACACTTAACATGGTCATCAAGAAATGAGAATTTGTATACCTGCTTCCGGTGTTCATCTAACATTTGTTTGTATTAATCTTGCTAGTGTTCGCCAAACTTTGTAGTAATATGAGGTTGGGGCCTTTTTAAATTTCAGTGCATTTTTTTTCTAGTGCAATTTAAAAAATTTGCATTGGCTTTTATTTTTTTGTTTGGGTACTAGGGAAATGGTAAATAGGTGCTAATATTGTTTGAAGTACGTTATTTTTTCTCGTAATTATATAAATGTTAATATTGTAATCATCACGGACAACTTGAAAAGAAAGGCAGCACATTGGTTCCATACATCTGTGAAAGTGTTATCATTAATTGGAGAAATAAGTGTATTGCTGTTGAGAAGTTGGCTTAAACTTGATGAGAACAACTACTAGGAAGACACCCAAAAGCTGTTTTAGTGATATCAGGGATGAGTACAGCTAGGCCCTTTTGCTAAATTAATTTGCAGAATAGTTTAGAGACGTCAGTACAAGATTTCTTTTCAGTAAGCACAGCCTTTCACATGGTAGCTAATTGGAAAAGAAAGTTGAAAAATCAGGCTCTTATTTAAAAGGCCATGATTTTCCTTATGTTTTTTCCCCATCTAGAAGGGAATATTTAAGTCATTTTTTATTGGCTCTACAGTAAACAAGATGGTGGACTTCAGATTGTGTGGTATATAAAATTGTAACTCTGATTTGTGGATTCTGCTTGTATTTTTTTCTCCTCCAAAGATTTTTTTGAATAAACAACCAAACCCAAGAAAGAAGCTTCTAGTGCCTTGTGCACTGGATCGTCCTAACCCTAATTGTTATGTATGTGCCAGCAAGCCAGAGGTGACTGTTCGGCTGAACGTCCACAAAGTTACTGTTCTCACATTACAGGATAAGGTAAGTGCGGGTGCTCATTCTCTTCCACAAGGTTTGTTGATTTTTCTTTTCTAAAAACAGGAAACCTAGGTTGCCTTCTGCTTGATAGTGTTAGTGTGATAACAGACTAAAAGCCACGTAATTATTCCAAAAGATTCTGACTACTAAAGTGCGTTGCTCTGATATTCTAGGTTGCTTTACTATCTGGGTTCCTACTGGTTTTTCGGTCTGTGGTTCCAGAGTATGTGCTTCGTGTTCCAGAAGGGACTAGAGGAATTTGGATGGAATGTGCACCACAGGTGCTACAGAGCTGGTACGGTTTCTTGGCAACCAAGAGACACTTTGTTCCCAGATAGTGTGTAAATTCTGTGTTTCCTGATAGGTGATAATCCTTAAACGGTCTGGTGATGGTCCTGATTCTGGTGTGTTAAGTTGGCGTCTTATGAAATGCTGCATTTGTGTATCTGGATTCACCAGTAGTAGAGCTCTGGAGGTTTAGGAATGTGGTCTGGTCCTTAGGTTCCTTCTAAATTGGCTAGATTAGTTTCTCTATAAATGGCCCAAATGGATGCCACTTCCCACTTCTGGAACGCTTCAGATTCTGGCTCTCTGATAATCACCATCATTGTGTTTCATATTTATATGACATGGGGGCAATAGAGCCTTGTGGCCCAGACTGCTTGAGAGGGAGTAGCCTTTCTCCCAGAACTGATTGCATAGGGCGGATTGCTTTGAGCTTATGTTTTGATGGAGAAGCGTGGGATTGGGTATACTGGCCAGCAGAGGGTGACTCCCCCCTCTTCCTTAGGAAATAATTACAGTTGGTATGTAGTCATTCTTGAGCTTAAAGGCAAGTCCACTATTTGTGGGATAATCAGACCTTTAGAGAATTCCTCTGTTATTTTTAAGAGCAGCTAGGATTTAATGGATTATTATCACGCCTGATCCATCTTGGAATTTAAAGAGGAATGGAACTCGGAAAGAGGAAGACTATCCAAGAATCAGTTTTATGATAAATTTTCCATCTATAAAACATCTGCAAGTACAAGATTGGCATAGAGACTAAGATGAAATATGCCAAGTGTCTAGCTCAGTGCCTATTCTGTAGGGAAGGACAGAATACTAAGAGCCAGTCAAGAGTTTGCAGTCTCCATTTAGAGGAAGTTTTATCTGAACTGCATCAGTGCTCAAATGTGGGGTTGGAAGATGGGCAACATGGGTATGGAGATTATAATTGGGTGAATTTCCAGTGCTTTCCTGCATTCCCTGAGGTATCTTAAAGAACAACTTTGCCCCTTTCCAGTGGAAGGGGAAACTAAGAGCCTTGTCTAAGTTTTTTTTTTTATTGTCTTTAGCTATATATATTAATATTTCGAATCTTTTTTTTCTTACAGATAGTGAAAGAAAAATTTGCTATGGTAGCACCAGATGTCCAAATTGAAGATGGGAAAGGAACAATCCTAATATCTTCAGAAGAGGGAGAGACAGAAGGTATCCTACATTGCATTTATTTACTCCCCTCATTTGGGTGGAAACTGTATATACATGAAGGAGTAACATTAGTTCGTCCATTTACTGTACATGTTACTCAGTATCACAGCTGATGGAGCAATATTTGGTCATGGAAGTGTGCTCCCCAGGTGGCTCTGCCTTGCTGGGATCATGCAGTTCCAGGTTTGGGGAGTCCCGTGTTGTCAGGGTGTCTCAGGGACTGTTTCTCAAGAACCCAGTACATAGTTAGGTTTACAGTGACCATGATGTTCTTGTCCACTAACAAGGAACCACCTTGCCTGTATCATGGATACTGGAAGCTAAATTAGTAATGGGAAGATTGCTCTGGCTGTTAGGAGAGGAATGGTGATTGAAGGCTATTAGACGTTTTGTCTAAGAGTAGGGAAAGAAGCCTTGATAGCCTGCTATAGAGTAGAAAGTAGTGCTGAAAATCAATGCCCACTTTTGGCTTTCTAGGCTTTCCTTTTCAAAAGTTCAAGCAGGTCAGGGCATTTGGGTGGTACAGTTGGTTAAGCATCCAGCTCTTGGTTTGGGGTCAGGTCATGATCTCAGGGTTGTGGGATTGAGCTCTGTGTCTGTGTGCTCAGCACAGACTCTGCTTGGGATTCTCTCTCCCTCTGCCTCTGCCCCTCCCACCTGTGCGCACACTCTCTAAAATAAATAGATCTTCTAAAAAAAAGTTCAAGCAGGTCATCCCTTTTGTTAATGCATTTCTTACACAAAGTATGATGCATTTAATTCTTTTTAAGCTTTCTTAGAGTTGGTTATGGTTATGTCCCCTTCAGACTGCAATAGTCAGTCTGATTAGACTTAGATGTTCCCATACCTCTTTGGTCACTTTGGCAGCTCATGTCTTTGGGCTTCCATTTTAGTTGATTCTCCACATCCCTAATTTTGTCAGTGTACCATTACTTTCAAAATCTGGGGGCATTGTTTTCCCCAAATACGTGATATTTTTTTTTCTTTCTTTCATTCTTTAGTTCTTTCCTCTCTCCCTCTCTCTTCTTTCTTCAGGACACTTTGCCACATCCTGATGAAGTTATTCAAATGTCAAGCCTTTACATTAAAACCTAGTGTCAGGATTCTTGACTGTAGTTTTTTGTCAAGAAATTGTTTGAGATACTAGGTCATGAGTAATTCGAGGCCATGTTTTGGATAGGTAGTAGTCTATTTTAAGAATCTTGGTGAATATTTAAGCCCCATTTAGCCAGCTGTCTTCATAAACACACAGAAAGTTTATCCACGACTATACCTTCTTCCCTTGGTTCTGAGGTTCTGGCCAGCTCTTTCAAATGCTAGGATTTTAAAAGTGGAAACTGGTCCAAGAATCTCTGTGGCTTAAATCTCTGGCCTTTTTCCGCAAAATACATGTGCTACTGAGGGTGTGAGCATTTATTCAAGTATGTTTAGAGTCCTTCTGTGTCATAGGTATAGTCCTAGATGTTGTAATTCAAAAATGAATAAGGCAGTGGTCCCTGTCTTGAAGTACTTTAGAGCCTGGAAGGTGTGGATTTAATACAATCTAAGAAATAACTATAGGAACAGAGTGTATAAGGTAGGAATTAGAGTCTTCTGAAGAGAGGAGAAGGGTCACAGGAGAAAGGACTTCTGGGCCAGTTCTTAAAGATCGTCAAGGCCCTCCGTGCAGAGAAGGCGATATCTGCACTTGGACAGAAACAGCAGCCTTTACAGACATAAAAGGCTTTTGGAATGGCCAGTTGTTTCACTGGAAAGTGGGGTGCTGCGGGGTTGACGGCACAGCTGGAGGGCTTTCTGTGGCATACAGGTGACATTTGTTTGTTGTTCTCTTCCCCTGTGCCCTGCTCCCACCAGGGTTTATAAGCAGGGAAGTAATATATTACCTTCTAGCATAGTCTGCAGAGGGGGAGTTAAGCATGTGAAAGAGGAAGCAGGGAGCTATTTTGGGGGGAAAAATGAAGGTAATAAGGGATGTTTACTGAGGCATTAGCAGATAACAGATTAGTAGTTGAGATTTGCAGTCAGAGTTCAGTGGCCAGGTGAGGAGAAGCAGCGTTGATAGGCTAATACAGGACTGTCACCAGGACTCTGGCTTCAGAGATGATGCTAATTGACCAGGATAGAATGAATGCACAGTAACTATTTCTCTTTCAAACATGTTGGGTCTGAGGAGTTTGTAGTGAGTGGAGAACGTGTGAAAGGGCTTGAGGATGGAAGTCTGGGTAGGAACTATCATTCTCTGAAGGCATTCCAGGTCGGTTAAAAAGTTAAAATAAGAAATCTGTAGGGGCATCCCATCTTTCTGGCTCAGTCAGTAGAGCATGCAACTCTCAATTTCCGGGTCATGAGTTCGAGCCCCACAATGGTCATAGAGTTTACTTAAAAAGAAAAAAAAAAAAAAAAGAAATGTGTAAAAGAATTAGAAACTGTCAGTAGTTTCTGGGTTTCAGGCTCAAAGAGGGAGCATCCTTTCTGAGCATTTTCCTTATAAGTAACAAATCATAAAAACCAACAAAGATTATTAGATTATATAGAAAAAGCACATAAATTTAATGATAACTATAATTTAAAATACAGTTTACTTGGTATGTGCCAGACACTCCATAGGTCGATAGGTTCTGTACAGTCTGCCCTTCATGGAGCAAATATTCAATAAAGCGCAGTCTGTCTTGAAGAGGGGGGTGAAACTGGGAGCAAAGTGAGGAAGCAGTTTTGTGATACTTGTGTTTTTACAGGTCAAGAGAAAAGAGCATTTGAACATGCAAGAGAGAAAGGATAATTAAGGCAGAAAGACTCAACTAGGGAGTAGGAGGTGGTGACATCACAAGTTTGGTTGGAGGAATTGTTCTTCATTGGAATATTTATAATCCATGTAGTAAAGGTTTATTGACTGCTAGTGGGTATTAGGCACTGTGCTGCACGAAGCAGAAATGTTTACATGAAGCAGAAATAACATGTGGAAGCTAAAACTAGATTGGAATGATTATTTTTGGGAGGTCCCATAGGCTTGTCATTGAGAAATGTTGAAAAATGAAAAATACATTCAAATCAAAGTTTTCTCATTTTCTGAATTATACAATTTGCTGAAAAGTAGTTTGTTGAAGTTGTCACGGATAACCTCTTTGCAAGTAGAATATATTTTAAACAATTCTAAAAGTTGTCTTTGACTCCTTCAGGATTCCAGATTAATTTGGTGTGAATGGGAGAATGTTCTCAGAACTACTCACAGTTTGGTTCTTTTTAAGCAGTTATTTTAGTAGTTGAGTAGTCTTCATTCAGAGCTGAATTTCTAAGTGCTGTTATATTTTAGTGGATTGGTAGAGCCACCATTCCAAAATCCACAGACAGGGTGACTTAAATAACAAACTTATTTTCTCATAATTCTGGAGGCTGTAGGTCGTTAAGATCAAAGTGTCCACAGGTTTGGTTTCTCTTGAGGTCTCCTTGGCTTCTTACAAGAATTCTGGTTAGGTTGGATTAGGTCCCACCGTAACAGCCTCATTATAACTTAATCACCTCTTTAAAAAGCACTATTTCCAAATACAGTCATGTTCTGAGATACTGGGATTAGGGCTCCAACATACGAATTTGAGGGGGAGACACAATTCAGCTTGTAGTAGGGGTTTAACCTTTTTTAAACTAATATGACTACTCCGTGGAATATATAACTAAAGTATCTAAGTTTCTTTCTAATTTCTTAGCTAATAATCACAAAAAGCTGTCGGAATTTGGCATTAGAAATGGGAGCCGGCTTCAAGCAGACGACTTCCTTCAGGACTACACTTTATTGATCAACATCCTTCATAGGTAGGAACTATTAATATTTTTAAGTATAAGAAATTATTTGAATATAAAAACTTAAAGTGGAGAAAAGATGTTTTCTTACCATTAAGCCCTACTGTTCAGTTGAAACCACACAGTGTATTTGCTTGAGCTGGCTACTAAGTTCCCTCAGGCTTGACCTACAGAAGAATTTGGGAATTCAAAAACAAAAGAGATAGGCAAAAAATATTTAAGGGTAACTGTCATCATGTGTCTGATCAGAAGGATCTAGAAAAGGTAGAAATCCAGGCATTTGAATAGTTAAAATCAGAGGTGAATTCATTTTGATAATTGAACTTAAAATAAAAACTTTAATTATTTTAATGATTCATTAGAAAAAGGAAGAAATCTTTCTCCCGTTAGACAAATATTTCACTTGTGATCTGTAACAGTAACGACGTTTAAAAATTATCCTATAGGGATTTTTGAATCCTGTATTTTTCTTTTTATTTGATTTAATGTCCTGCCCGTTTTATAAAAAGCATTCTTGTGCTTATATTATAGAATATATGCATATATATAACACAGTTAGAATACAGATGGTCCTCCACTTTGGTATGGTTAGCTGTTGAATGGTGCATTTTTGTGTATGCTCCCATTGATAGACCTAAACTGCACCCTGACTTTGGACTTGGTACCATCTAACAGATGTGAAAGGGGTTGCCGTCTGCATCTAGTTGTTTTGCCAATATTGCCATCTCTATGAACTTCAAGCTTGTGTAGTTGTTTGGAGATTATCACATTTTATGTACTTGGTTTATAAAAAGCATAAAATGACAGGAAAGACTGAGTTACTAGTAATACGTACAAGTTTCACAAAGCTAGACAGTTGAGTCAAAGATAGATGGTGCGAGGGAGTGATCTCTAGCCTCAGACACCATTGGGTGCCAGTGGTGTGTTTGTGTTCAATAATAAAAGAAAAAACAGCAGAAGGACATGTACAATAAAATGGAAATATATCAGATGGTGTCTAAAGAGGAGGCATAATTAGGGTTTTTTTATCATATTTTTTAGCTCTCTGGGAACAGAACCCCCCCTTATAACATGTAAGTCTTTTGCTTGACTTTCATGCATTAAACTTTCATACATGTTTTTGGGAACTCGTTACAGAAGCAGGGTGCTGCAAGTAAAGATGGGGGAAACCCAGAGTCCATGTAACCCCCCTATTCCTAAAACACCAAATGGCTCTGGTCAAGAGCGGAGAAGAGTGTGTAGAATCTTTAAACATGGTAGCTGAAGAAATAATACGTAAGAGCTATATCGGGCCACAGAGTTTTGAACTCCATTTTCTGCTCTAGCAGTAAAAGTTGTGTAATATTTTTTAAAGACCTTTTCCTTGATTTGAAGGGGCAGTGGTATTGACCATTTGAATTATCACAAAAATTTGTTATGTGCAGTCTTAATTTTATTCTTTGAAAATCAGGATCTGTTTGGTGTGTACATAGTACATGCATTTAGAGCTTTGAGGAGCAGTGTCTCTGGTGTGCCTTTGCTATTATATAAATAGTCATGGTGGTCCAGTTTTACAGTGTGGTGTTCTTTTACAGTGAGGACCTAGGGAAGGATGTTGAATTTGAAGTTGTTGGTGATGCCCCAGAAAAAGTGGGGCCCAAACAAGCTGAAGATGCTGCCAAAAGCATAACCAATGGCAGTGACGATGGAGCTCAGCCTTCCACATCCACTGGTGAGTCATGGCCCCAGCCAGCCAGCACTTTGTTAATTACCCACCCAGCAAGCCATTACATGGAAACGAATGGTGATTATTTTATGAATTTGACCATAAAACAGAAACGTATAGGACTATTAGAGGTGTGTATTGATTTGGCATTGATTGTTTTAATGGAGCTCTGAATATATGAACCACGACGACGACATTTAAGACTAGGGGAAATTCTTACGGAAAATAGGAACTGTTCTTTTTTGTTAGTGGGTTTTTAAAACTGGAAATGTCAGTGAATTTACTAGTTATGAAAACACTTCATTCTTTTTGTAGCATTAGTTTTGGATTTTGGGTGCCTGTTTTATTTAGGGGAAACATTCAATACACCTGTTTTGAGTGAGCAGATGCTGTAAGTATAGGATTTTTGCATTTCACAGTTTTCTCAGAACCCTTATGACTTTGATAAAGTGCATCAGAGGCTCTGTTTCCCTGGGTTTTCAGTGCTAGTGCTTGATAATTTACTGTGTGCTAAGTTTTGGATGTTTCCTCCCTACCCACATCCCATAGCAGCCCCCCTCCCTGCATTTTTTATTCAGGAAACTGAAAGTTACCAACTGTTTTTACTTCTTTGTTTCCGTTTCTTTAACCCTATGTCTTTGGTGTTCTTTGGAATATGGTTGTTCTTGGTTCTTCTGTTCTCTGAGAATTTTAAAGATGGACTTCGAGACTAGCTAGAGTGTGGTCCACCTATGAGCCATGGGTTCATGACCTTTTTTCCCCCTCCAAAAATAGAAAAGTCTTATTCACCTGTGAGGAAGGGACTGTGGTAGTTTTTCAAAAACCATAATTTGAAATGTGCATTGATTGATCCCTTACTGTGGGTCAGTTTTGGAGACTGTAGCAATGAGTAAGATAGGTAGGTACTCTGTTTTGGTGGGGGTGCAGGGTGGCTTGGGGGTGGGACACGAACCCACTGTGGTGGAAGGTTAAGAGCCTGCACGGTAGAGCCCACTGTGTGGTTTTGAATCCTGGCCTTACTTGCTGTTGTGTGACCTTGGGCAAGTCAATCTCTGTACATCAGTTTCCTTTTCTGGAAAACAGATAATAATGTTATCTTCTTTATAGGGTTGTTGTGATGATTAAATGAGTTGTTATATGCAAAGTGCTCAGAACAGTTCCTGGCACATTGTAAGTGCTATATATATGTTGTTGTTATTGTTGTTTTATTATTACTACCACTACCAGTATTAAGATATGCACCCTCCCCTTTTCTGTTGGAGAAATAGAAACGAGGAGCTATAATAATTTGAGTTCTATATGCTTGTTAGAATTTTTTGTTTAGATTAGAAAACAAATCGGTGCTTGTTACAGAAAACATTAAAAACAGTACAGAAACGTGTAATGTATAAAGTGAAAGTTCCCCAAGGGTAGCCTACCATTCTTAAGTTTGGTATATATTAGAAATGCCAGCTTTTCACTTTCATAAAATATTAGTGAATCACTAGTAACTCCCACACTTTTAACCATTTTTTCCTTTTTTTCTGAAATAAGCACAAGAGCAAGATGATGTGCTCATAGTTGATTCAGATGAAGAAGGTCCTTCAAATAATGCTGACATCAGTGAAGAAGAGAGAAGTCGCAAGAGGAAATTAGATGAGAAAGAGAATATCAGTGCAAAGAGGTCCCGCACAGAACAGACAGAAGAGCTTGATGATGTTATAGCATTAGATTGAACAGAAATGCCTCTGGGCAGAACCCTCTTACTGCAGTAGGTCATCTGGGCAGAACCAGGTTATTTGTTATGTTCTTTGTTCCAAAGGGAAAAAATTGACACCAGTGACTTGAAGATGATTCTGCTCCCTTTGAAAGCATTCATTTTGCTAGAACAATTAGTAACATTGCAGTATGCTGTATTGAAAGTAGGAATATAGTTTTTAAAGCCCTTTGAACAAAGTGTGTGCATAACCAGTCATGAGATGAAACAACACAGTGCATGTTGCCTTTTTAATGTAAATACCCTTAGGTATCATTTAACAGTTTTAAAATATTGTGGTTTAGTAAAGTTGATACCTGGTTATAAATATTACGCCTTTATTTTTGGTTAGAAAAAGAATTATTTTTAGCCTAGATCTAACCATTTTCATACTCTGACTGAAACAGATTCAAAGAAGTATCAAGTGCTATGCATTGAAACGTGTTTTTAAATGTTAACTGGCACTATGTATATTAATGTAAAACAATGTTAATTTACTCAAGTTTTCAGCTTGTACTGCCTGGTATGTCTGTGTAAGAAGCCAATTTTTGTGTACTGTTACAGTTTCAGGTTATTTATATTTGATGTTTTGTAGAACTCAGATACGACTATACTGTACTTACGGACCAAATAAATGCATCTGCATACTTGTCACACAGGCCTGCATAGTCCCCGTTTCTGCTGCCTTACTGGGTGTACGTATTACTGCAGGCATGCGAAATCCTTCCCTTCTCAAGAGTTAACTCAAAATGAATGTGAAGGTTAAATGATCTCCACTGTTTGCCATAGATAAGTACTTTCTAAAATAAAACTTTTAATGGCAATGTTACTTTTTTAAGTTTGGATTGTAAACAGCTGATCTTCTGTTGAGAACATGAAGTGATCTTTGCCCAGCCCCAGGAACTTAGAACCTTGGATTTGAGATTCCAGAGCAGGGAGAGTCTTTATTCTGCAGTCTTCTCTGAGTTGCCCCTCCCCACCCCTACCCCCAATTCGTCAGAGTCCCTTCTTGAGCGTACTGTTGAGGGCCCAACTCCAGCCTACAGATGTGGGCAGACCAGCCCTGGATGGATCAGCACTCATGTCTCCACCTTGGACCGCAGAGGGCCTTGGCCCTTAGGGTACCCTCCTCACACAGACGTGCCTTGAGTTTTCAGACAACAGAAGCCCCCGAAGCTGTTTTCCCCCCCATTCTATACCTCAGCCTTTGGTGGTTTTGGCTACAGTCAATTAAATTTCAAATTGTTAACTCCTTATTTTGTTCCACTTTGTATAATTCTTACTCTGCCATCTAGCTTATTAACTCTTGCTCCTTGTTTTGTATCATTTGTAAATTCAGCGTGTAATCAAAGCCTTCAGCAAAATCATGTTGAACAAGACTCAGCCCTCAGGAGCATGCCGCTTGATGCCTTCAGGATGGACTGACTGCCAGCCTTCAGTACCGCACTGAGCAAGCTGAATCCCCACCTGCAACTTTAGGAGCTTGTGAGGTTCACTTTGCCTTTAGATTTTTAAATGTTCCACTTTCCTCCAGAAAAAATAATCTCAAAATTACAAAACGGTATAAAATAATGAAATATTCTAGAATTCCATCTCTCAGAAACGTGTCAGTTAACTAACTGGGTGGTCACTGGTGATCAGGTTCAGTTTTGAAATTCCATTCCTAAAACCTCACCCTGCCCTTTTAGACTCAATTGTCAATGTGTTTCCAGCATTTTGTATATTTCTTTTATTTTTTTCCCCATTTATACGTACATGGCAGTAAGTGCCAGTTTGATCTGCAGAGATAGGCTTCTCTTTTGGCAGAGCAGTGGTTTTTATCTCTGCAACAATTCTATTAACTACCTTTTCCAGCAGGTTCTGTCCATTTTCTATCTGTTTTTGTAAAATTAGGGTTTATCAGCAAGGCAGGTCTGACACATGGGTCTTGCCCAAGAAGACTAAGCAGATCCAAGCTGCCTGCACGCCCCTGAAGCATGGATACACTTTAGATGTGGCCTGGTATTCGTGATTTTCCCGTGCGAGTTGTCTTCTCAGATAGGGGGCGAGACACAGAGCTTGGCAGGGGCCTTTCCCCAGCAGCTCTACCCTGAAATACAGTCTGACAAAACCATCTTCCAGCCTTAATGGGAACAGTCTGCTGACTCAAGTTTACCTATCTAGTCTGTTGCCCCGAAGATGAGTCTGCATACTTGGCATGTAGGAGACGATTCAGTGTTTTAATACGGAGCCTGACCCCTTAAGTAATAAATCAGGCAGACATCAGTGGATGCCAAAACCTTCAGTAAAAGGCTGTTGAACAGAATCTTTATAGTGCTCAAATGTTGCTGTACAGATAACTCGGAGAAGAAAAAAGTCAACCTTTGATAATGCACTGATCTGTCACCACTGTAATCACGTACTCAAACCTGGCAATCAGGGACAACTTGCCGTGTGCTTCCCAATGGGATGATAGGAAAACTATGACAGCACTGAGAAAAAACATGTTAACCTGAACCTGATGCAGCAGCTAGACCTAGCTTCCAGCTGACTGGAAAGAGGGGGGGTAGAGGAACAAGCTAAGCAATATTAGGAGGAAACAGACAAGTATGGAATGTGGGACGTTCTCGAACTCAAGTGCAAAATACATGACTTTAGTGATTCTTGCGATAATTGGAAATTTGGAAATGGGATAAAGTGATAATGGGAGTATTTTCTTAGGTATGATAATATCCTTGTACTTACTTAGGCCAGTGTCTTTATTCTTCGAATATTAGGGATGAAGCTTCATAACACGATTTTTAAATGGCTCAGCAAAAAATACAGGAAGAAAAAGACAAAATTAACATTTATTGAATCTAGGTGGACCCTATATATGTTCATTGTACTATCAAACTTTTCTCTGAAAACTTTCGTAATAAAAGTGGAGATATATATATATATATATACAGTCTGTATTTTCCTTCTGTGCCTATGTGACTTTCAAGTTTTGTAATGAATATATCCTATGATTTAAATCAGAAAGGCAATAAAGATTATTAAAAATACAAGTTGGCATGAAAAAGTGTTGCAGTGATTCCTGGGTCCAACATTGATGAAGTCCACTTTGTTCATCATTGTTGCTAGGATGTGACTTAGGAAGAATTCTCTTTCATTTGAGCCTCCAGAGAAATAAGGAGAGAGCCAAGTTGCTCCCAGTAGATTAATAAGTTCACTTAGAAGTTCCAGAAAACATTTGGTTCATAGTAGATGTTTCTCTTCCTGGAAATTGCCCATGGGTGGCACACATGTCTGAGTGGACTTGCTCTGTGGCCAAGGCACATTGGCAAATTTAAGCTTCCTGCTAGCCTTTTGTAATGTACAGAAAATAGAAACTTACAAAGTAAGTAAAAGAAACCCAAAGAAGTCAGGGAAGAAAAAAATGATGACAGATGTTTCTAGTCACTGTGACTTGGGGAGGGGGTAAAGGCCTCCCGGAATCTCTATTTGACCGTTTGCAGGAGGATATATTTAGATAAGTATTTTTATAGACCCTTTCATACTGGGAATATGTTATTTGCATTCTGCACACAGGGAACTTTTTCCCCCTGCATCTAATTTAAAATAAATTCCAGCCAAAAGTTTATTTGAGAAATTTTTGAACTGTTCTCAATAAAAAGATCATCTGAGTTGAACTACAAGACTAAGATGCTCTGCAGTTGGACTATATACCAAAGATACGTTTTCTTGGAAAATAACATTTTGAGGGTTTTGCTAAATGTCTCTGATTCAGTTTTAAGGATTTTAAATCTTTGTGGGCACCTGGGTGGCTCATTCGGTTAAGCGTCTGCTTTCAGCTCAGGTCGTGATTCCAGGGTCCTGGGATCGAGCTCTGCATCGGGCTCCTTGCTCAGCGGGGAGTCTGCTTCTCCCTCTACCCCTCCCTCCTCCTCATGATCTCTCTCTCTCTCTCAACTAAAATTTTTAAAAAATCTTTGCAACAAGTGATGACTTAAACAGGGAAAGAAAAATTTTACTAGAATGTACAAATGCTCCAAGAAAGTCCTCAGGCTTTTTCTTTAGAAATCTACCAGGGCACCTGGGTGGCTCAGATGGTTGAGCATCTGCCTTCAGCTCAGGAAATGATCTCCAGGTCATGGAATCGAGCCCCATGTCGGGCTCACAGCTCAGCAGGGAGTCTGCTCCCTCTCCCTCTAGCTCTCCCCCTGCTTGTGCTCTGTCTCTCCCTCTCAAATGAATAAAAAAAGTCTTAAAAAAAAATCCAACAGTTCTCATTGTTTCTCAGGTCAATCTCAGAAGAATGTAGGCATTGTGCACACTGCTGTTCACGTGTTCTATAAACGTGTATTGCATCCCTACTCTGCACTATGCTGCTAATACTTTTTTTTAAAAAGATTTTATTTACTTATTTGACACAGAAACAGCCAGTGAGAGAGAGAAGCAGGGGGAGTGGGAGAGGAAGAAGCAGGCTCCCAGCAGAGGGGCCTGATGTGGGGCTCGATCCCAGAACACTGGGATCACCCCCTGAGCCGAAGGCAGACGCTTAACGACTGAGCCACCCAGGCCACCCAATGCTGCTAATACTTCTTAGAAAACCTTGCCAGCCTGGGTAGAAACCTTTGAAAGCAGTAAGACATTAAGGGCCGGTGTTCACAGAAACTTACCTATGGCAGCAAGAGGTGGGATGGGGATCCTGTGTGTCACCCAGCTTCCCAGTTGATCCCAGCGTCAGCTTCCAACAGCACTAAAGTCATGAACACCAAACTTCTCAAAAATGTAACAAAGCTGTAGAAATCCGCATTCCCAAATGTCCCACGCCATGGAACTGCAGGTCGCTGGGGTGTTTGCCACATACAAAGTTTGTGTATAAATTCTCTTTCCAGGATAAGGTTTCAGGGCAAGAAAGTGAAGTTCCTTCCAAGGTGGCCAGTCCCACCCTTATGAAGGAAGCAAGCTGTAATTATCTGATCCTAACCCTAATTCTTAGACTGGGGAACCAATCCTGTCCATGGCTTTAGCTGTCAATGCTTTGACCCTTCTGTGCCCCTGAAGAGGCAGAAGGGCATACCAGGACCAGGGGAAATTGGTGGACTCAATCTGGTTGAAAGAGCTGGGCCTCCTAGGAGAGGATGGAAAAATCCTTTCCGGCACAGCTCCCAGTAGATGTCCTGCCAGTAGAGGAGCGTCAGAGAGAACACACACCTTGGGTGGGGTGGTGGGTGTGGAAAGACTGGCCCTTAGGAGCTGAGCTGGGAGAGGCACCAGTGGGCTTCAGGTGAAAGACTTCCCGCTGCTCTCCCCAGGAAGTACTATTTTATTAGGGGTAAAGACTGCTGCAGGCTGAGGGAGAGAAAGAAGAGTGGATCCTAGAAACTTCTCCATGTGGCATCTGGCTGTGTGCCAGCCTTCTTCCGTAGGAACCCAAGTTGAAGAGCCACACTTGATTGGCATGAGTGTGTCCCAAGACTGGGAAAACCCCTGACTTATGTCCGTAACTGGGGTCTAAACAACACAGACACTACAGACAGATAAGGGGGTCTGATGGAAACCAGATTACAAGGAGAGAGGAGGGGAAATCTTTAACTCACCATTAGTGTAGATAGTCTGGGTAGGATTGGCCTTCGGAGAATTAGAAGGAAAAGACTATGGTTTAGGACTCAGTGTGACTAGACTGAACATGTCCTGTTCCGGCCTCCTGAGTGTGTCCCCATCCCCAGACAATGGGAAGATTCTGATTGAGAGGATGATAGAACTAGAGGCCCCACAATTCTGTTGTGAAACTTCCAACAGCATAACCCAGGCAGTGGTAGTTAGAGCCAGGTCGTACTAGCTTCTGAGAGCTAGTTATACCCATTTCTTCTTCACTCTCTGCAGTAATACCATGCTGGTGGTTTGAAACTCACCATGGTGGGATTGGTAAATGCTATACATCAGGGCTCCTGATTAGTACAGTTCTCCCCCAAGGGCACTGGTTGCCAAACACCTATCAGCACGCCACTGGACCCAGGAAAAAGAGGCCAAAGAGAGAGGTGAACACCGAGAACATCCCTCCATCAAGGGAGGAGGGAGAAGGCATCAGCCGCGGCTGGGGAGTGAGAACGCAAACCTTTTGGGTTGTTTCCATTTGTGGGTCTTTGTTATTAATTACTTAATTACCATTAGGGTAAGCAATGTGTTTTTGCTGACCCTATATATTGTTACTTAGCTGACTCCAATAGACTGTTAAAATCTTCTTAACAGCTCTAATTGGGGGGCGCCTGAGGGGCGCAGTCGTTAAGCGTCTGCCTTCGGCTCAGGGCGTGATCCCGGTGTTCTGGGATCCTCCTATTGGAGGAGCCTGTTTCTTCCTCTCCCACTCCCCCTGCTTGTGTTCCCTCTCTCGCTGGTTGTCTCTCTCTGTCAAATAAATAAATAAAATCTTTAAAAAAAAAAAAAAAGCTCTAATTGGGTAGGTGGGGATGAGACAGTTATTTAAGGACTACCTTTGAGGGCAGAGAGATCCTTTTCAGGAGGCTAGATATCCTAGGACTGTATAGATTACATAAGTAATACGATAAACACTTCCCTGCTTGCATCATTATCTGCAGTTTGGATTACGCCTCTAGAACAGATCCTTGAAGCATTACTGTGTATAAGAGTGTTTTTGTTTGTTTATGACGCTCTTCCTGACAGCATGTACCAACTTACACGCATACCAGTAAAATATGTGCTAGGTCCACCACAGTCTTGCCAATGTTTCCATTTTTAAATATTAGATAACGTGGTCAGTGAAATGTGGTATTTCATTGTCGATTTTACCTTGCTTTTCTTTTCTCAGAGTGGAGATCATTTCTCCCGCCATGGCTCCTCTGGGTATTTGCTCCCCCAAACGCTTGCATCCACCTATGTCTGCCCCCCACACCCTGAGCTTGGTTGGCTGGGTGGGTGGGTGGGTTGGAGTCCTGCAAGACCTGAAAGGCACTAGGAGGGAGTTGCTGGGTGAGACACTGCTCAAACACCAACTGGGGACAATGGGCCACTGCGGGCTCCTCAGCAATGTTGAGGCCAGAGGTCCTCCCTGGTCAAGCTGCGCCAACACAATCCCGCATTCAGGATCCCTGCTCCCTGCGACACTGTGGGCAACTTCCTGAAATTCTCTGAGCAGAAGGGGGTGCCTACAAAAGAGAAAATTCTTCCACTCAAGTTGTCTTCCTGAATCTATCAGGTTATGACAGATAACGGTATGCTCTTCCCTACAACCTGTTTTTAGGTGACAAACGGGCGCCTCGGTGGCTCAGTCGTTAAGTGTCTGCCTTCGGCCCAGGGTGTGATCCCAGGGTCTTGGGATCAAGACCTGCACTGGGCTCCCTGCTCTGCTCAGAGCCTGCTTCTTCCTCTCCCACTCCCCCTGCTTGTGTTCTCTCTCTCGCTGGCTGTCTCTCTATGTTAAATAAATAAATACAATCTTAAAAAAAAAAAAAAAACGACAAGGACTAGCCTGTGTTTTTGGAGACAAAGCCCTAGTTAACTCTCATTCACCGCTCCTCCCTCCCAGCGAGGTCCCCAAGGCCCCACCATGTCCCAGTACCTGTGGCAGCGCAAGTGCTTTCACGAGCCTCCGTGGTGCCTCACCCAAGACCCTGAAGGCAGGTGCTGGAAAAACGGGGTGTCCTCGGAGCTCTTCGTGACTGCCTGTGGTGGCCACATCTGGGGCTCACCGGTCCACTGGCTTAGCCTGAGGCCTGCTTCCGGCCTGGCCTGGTCTTGGGGGCCTGCGCACAGCGACCAGGCGGGAGGACCAGTCCCCGACCAACCCCAGCTCCCAGCACTCGGCGCCCTCCCCACCAAGCAGTCGGGACCCCCGCCCCCCCACCGATGCGCAGCCACATGGCTCCCCGACGGGCTGGGGGTCAAGGGGGTCACTCGAGGTCGTGGGGGTCGCATCTGCGCGAGACGCCCAGTGTCCTCCTGGGTCCCGGAGCGGGAGCCGCGCTTCAGCCCCGGGCTGAACTAGTCCGGCCCAGAGGCTGAAACTGTGGCGGCGCTGGTTAGTAAGATGGGAGGATGTGGGAACCGTTTGTCAACTGCTCGTATTTCTTACTGCGGCCAGGACTGGGGGAGCCGCCTCCAGCTCAGCCCGCGGGAATCCGGGACCTTTCCAGAGGCCCGACGGCCCTGGCGCACGGCGGCGCCCG